>NC_064428.1:24109154-24419154 GCF_023375975.1 Astyanax mexicanus | reverse complement strand
TGGTTCAGGCTCGCTGTGGTTATAATGAAATCTAAATCACGGCGGCTAATTGGGTTTAATCAGAGAAAGCGCGGCGAGCCGGGGACCAAACCCGACGTCCTGTTGATTTGGGTGAATAAGTGCAATTTTCAGCGCGCTGATTTTAACAGCCACTAATTTCTTTTTCTTTCTTTCTTTTTTCTTGTCCCCTTTTTTCTCTTCCTCTCAGCTGTACAGTTCCTTTGACTTTGGACGGAAGTGGCAGCTCGTTCACGAGCGAGTGACCCCCAATCGCTTCTACTGGTAGGTGCCGCTTCCACAATCACACCTCAGTGAAGCTTTGCTTAGCGATCGGCGATGAATTTAGCCTTTTGTCAGTAGGGACCACACTCACATATACCCTTTATTTTAAAAGTAAGGGTGCTACAAAGTGTTCTTTGAGCAAAAAGCACTATTTATTTTCACGAGCACCTTCTTATTACCTGGTTTTCACTTATTTATCACACACTTTCAAACTATTTCATACTTTAAAAATTTCAAGAAGTGCTCTAAACTGCTCAGCCAAATGGCCAATAAGGTCGTATTGTACCTTTCCGATTTGGACATTTACTATGCCTTCCACTGCGCCGTTTAAATAGCAACGGTGCTCATGAATATACCTACACTGATGGGTGTGGTGGTCTGGAAGTGAGGTGTGTTGAGGTACATTTCTGGTGTAGTACTATCTTGGCAGCGGAAAACACAGATGCGCCACTGACTGACTTAAACCCTGACAACAGTCATCAAGCAGACCTTCATTGCTACAATATCTTCGCAGTGTAAATGAGCAGCTCAGGTTCCTCTGCTGAGAAGCACAGAAGCATTGAACTGTTAGGATAACAATCCGCCAAAGTCAGAGTGCATTTGGCTCTTAAAGGGCACGTCAAGTGACACACTGATTGTTTCATTTTAAGAACTTTAAGAGAAGCGTGCTAAACTGCACAGCCAAATTGTCACTAAGGTCATATTGTACCTTTCCGATTTGGAACCCTTAGACAGGTTACGGTTTCTTTTTCCATTTCCATTTACTACACTGCCCACCTGCACCGTTTAAATAGCAACAGTGCTTGTGAATATACTGACACCGATGGGCGTGTTGGTCTGGAAGTGATGTGCGTTGAGGTACATCTTGGTGGCGGAAAACACAAATGCACCACTGACTGACTTGAACCCTGACAACAGTCACCAAGCAGATGTTCATTGCTACAGTATCTTCGCAGTGTAAATGAGGACGACCTCAGGTTCCTCTGCTGAGAAGCGCAGAAGCATTGCCCTGTTAAGATAGCAATCCGCCGACGTCAGAGAATTTATTTATTTTGAGAATTTATTTATTTATTTATTTTGAGAACTTTAGGAACCTTAAGAACTTTGGGAAGCGCTCTAAACTGCACAGCCAAATGGTCACTGAGGTCATATTGTACCTTTCCGATTTGGCCCCCTTAGACTGGTTACAGTTTCTTTTTCCATTTACTGTGTTGTTAAATCTGAACCCAGAGTGAAATTCTGGTTCCTACATTTCTGCTCTGATTTCACAGAGTTAGCAAGTTAGCATGCTCATTAGCATGCTACTGGCCTCATCCAATAAATCCCTACTGGACTCAACCACAGCAAAAGCACTTTGACTAGCAGTCTCGCATCTCTTTTTCTATTGGCCTTATCCCAAATCACTTCTGCAGCACTAGCAATGCTAGCTACGTGTGTTCTCCAGCATCACAGCTAAACCATGCTGGCAAGTCTCAGTTAGCCAATCAGCGAATCCCAACTGTCATTAAGTGGAAGGTTAACCCTCCATACCCAGAACCGCTCAGACCTGCAGTGGGAATGTGGCCTCAGTGACAGTTAAAGGAAATGTTGCTCACAAAAGATGATGGACAAAACTGACAAAAAAGGTTCAGACTTCAGAAGAAACCACAGAGAAAAGCAGGAATCTGTAAACCACAATTCACAAACAGAGAGAACCTGTTTCATTAGCCTGCCTTCCTCAACTCACCTCATCCTCTAGATGTTTGTGCATGACTTCACTCAACTGCTGCATACGGCCTCTCACACACCAACCAGAAAGAGTGAGTCATACCAGAGAGAGAAAAAGAGAGAGAGAGAGACAGAGAGAGAGCAGGAGAGAGAGACTACGTCTCATAGACTCAGAGAGAGAGAGACTTCAAGATAAGGAAAAGAGAGAGAGAGCAAAAGAGAGAGAGACTGTCTCTCATAGAGTCAGAGAGAGATTGAGGTAATGCAGAGAGAGAGAGAGACTGCCTCGTATAGACTCAGAGAGAGAGAGACTGCCTCTCATAGAGTCAGTGAGAGATCAAGGTAAGGCAGAAAGAGAGAGAGCAGGAAAGAGAGAGACTGCCTCTTTTAGAGTCAGAGAGAGACACCGCCTCTCATAGTCAGAGAGAGAGGCTGCCTCTCATAGAGTCAGAGAGAGAGAGAAACTGCCTCTCATAGAGTCAGAGAGAGAGAGAGACTGCCTCTCATAGAGTCAGAGAGAGAGAGAGAAACTGCCTCTCATAGAGTCAGAGAGAGAGAGAGAGAGACTGCCTCTCATAGAGTCAGTGAGAGATCGAGTTAAGGCAGAGAGAGAGAGACTGCTTCTCATAGAATCAGAGAGAGATTGAGATAACACACAGAGAAAAAGAGCGAGAGAGAGAGAGAGAGAAAGAGAGAGCAAGATAAAGTGCAAAGAGAGAACGCAAGAGAAAGAGACTGCCTCTCAATGAGTCAGAGAGAGAGAGAGAGAGAGAGAGAATAAATGCATACATCAGTGTGTGAAGTGGAATGTGTAATAAGGTGGGCTGTAGTTTCTCATTCACTCTGGTCACATGGCCCCTCGGGTGTTTTCCCCGTGTGAGAAATGCAGCATCATCACATTCGCACGACAGCAATCACACACCCCCGACTGCAGTGTACAGCGCCGGTCAAAAGTCTGGACACAGATCACTGGATGTGACAGAGAGGACCCTATTATATACCCTGTGCAAGGCACGTCACAATGCTCATTGTGATCTTACACCCCTGTCAGAAGTCTATTTTCACGCGCACCTGGCTCCTTAAAGGGAATGGCAAGTGACTCGCTGATTATTCACGTTTATTTCATGTTACGTGCAAGGAGTATTTTCTGCATTCTCATGATACCAAAGACACACCTACACATCTATGCCAGGTCACCTTTTAATCGCTAAAATAGGGCTAATAGTGATCACTGAAAAAATGATAGTAACGCACCAAAAAGAAGTTGAAAGCCCTGCCATGAGACGCAACACATATCGCTGAACCATTAGTGTCCACAGTATCACTACTAGGGGTGACTGACTTTCACAGTATGGTACAGTCATGGATTGACATGGATTGACATCCTCACTACAGACATCCCAAGTTGCAAAAGTTGATTTCAGGGAGGTTACCCCCCCCCCACACATCACCCCCCACCCCCCACCCCCCCCGCCAAAAAAAACAAAACAAGACAAAACTTGCACACACACCAAAGGATAACGAAACTTTACTTTTATATTAATTAATTTTACGTTTTTTAAATTAAATGTAGAGTATTGAGAGGTGCAATTAAATGAGTTTTATCTTTTTTTTCTTTTTGGAAGGCCCTGCCTCTGCTTTCCTTTATTTGACAAAAATAGACAGTTACAATATCACAAAAAATTGCACAACATCAAAAACATTTCATATCATATTACAATAATTATTAATATTGCCTCCGCCATGATCTGCTTTCTCTCACTCACTGAACAAATCCTGTCCGGGAGGGGGGGGGGGGGAACACTGCCCGCCCACACTAAAAACTGATTGGCTGTCTCACAGACACTTTGCAGAGAACAGGCCAATCAGAACCCTCTCTGTTTTCTCTCTCTCCTTCCCACACGCAATTAGAGAAAAAAAGTCTGTCGCCTGTGTGAGCGTTTGGGGCGCTCGTTCTGAATTCCGGGAGATTATATGTGACTCGCGGGAGTCAGGGAGCCGCTACCGAAATGCGGGAGACTCCCGCAGCTTCAGGGAGACTTGGTTTGTCTGCTCACTACATATTCAAACCCAACCATCATCAGATCCTAAATATAAGCTGGACTTGCTGCTAAATACAATACAATACAGAACCAGTCTGTAACCAAGGCAACAACAACGTCTAGCTAATGGAAAGCCTTGATGGCATGGCTGGTTTCTCAGCAAGAGGTCCACTACCCATTTCAAAATAGCCTCAGAGAGTCTTTTAATAGGCATTCTTGTGCCCTCTTGTGGCAATCAGAGTCTAATCAGACCACACATTTTTTTTGGTACCTGACTGATTCTTCTGGGGGAATCTAAAGGATGTTTAAATCCAGGTCTGAACAGAACAGCTGGAATTGGTGTGTTAGCGAGAAGCGCTATGTTTAGCTTAGCGACGCAGATGCTACACTCGACCCATTTGAATGGGATAAATTCCGCCTTCTCCTAGCCACTAAAGCACAATGATGATGGATCGAGCCGCTAACAGAAGCAGGAGAGTTGTTTCTGTAGGAACTGAGCCGACACTTACACAAAGCAGGTGCTACTTTCATTTACACACGCACACACACACGCATGTACACACACACACACACACGCACAGAGGCACGCACACTGAGAGAGCAATGCTAAAGTCTGAAATGCAGGTGCTATCATTCGCATTTTCCAATTATACTGTCTCACCTCACACGCGAGTACACACACACACACACATACACACACACTAGCATGTGCAGTAGAGGATCTCTGCTCTCGCGCTGTGTTGTGATAAGTGATAAACAACAGCGCAATTCCGTCCCCCATCAGGAGACATTTGGGGAAATGGCAGCACATAAAGGGTAGCAGTCGACTTTTATTGCAGCTGCAGAAATGGAGGTAAAATAAGATGTGTATTAGTGTGTGTGTGTGTGTGTGTGTGTGATAACACTGTGCTGTGTGTGTGTGTGTGTATGTGTGTGTGTGTGCTGCAGGTCAGTGAGTGGTCTGGACCGGGAGGCTGATCTGGTGCACGTGGAGGCACACACTGCAGATGGCCGTGAGTAACACGCTCTCTCTCTCTCTCTCTCTCTCTCTCTTTTCTCCCTCTTTGTCTCGTTGTCTCTCATGCCTCATCATTTATTCATTCATTCATTCATTCACTATTATTTTCTATCCATTATTTATTTTTATTAATTAATTTATTTATTTATTGATTGATTGGTTGATTGATTCATTTATTCTCTAACATTTATGCAATATTTCTATCTATGCATTAACATCTATGCATGATTTCTTCTCATTATTTCTGTTAATTCATTTATTCATTATTTCATTCATTCATTCATGTCAGTCACTCATTTTCAATCAATTATTCATTCATTCATTCATTCACTATCATTTACTATCCATTATTTCTTCTCATTCATTCATTCACTATCATTTACTATCCATTATTTCTTCTCATTCATTCATTCACTATCATTTACTATCCATTATTTCTTCTCATTCATTCATTCACTATCATTAACTATCCATAATTTCTCCTCATTCATTCATTCATTCGTTCATTCATTCATTCATTCATTCACACATTCATTTTCAATCACTTATTCTTTCTCATTCATTCATTCATTCATTCATTCATTCATTCACACATTCGTTTTCAATCACTTATTCTTTCTCATTCATTCATTCATTCATACATTCACTATCATTTACTATCCATTATCTCTTTTCATAATGTCTTTCATTCATTCATGCATTCATTCATTCATCCATTCAATCGATCACTCATTTTCAATCAATTATTATTTCTCATTATTTAATTAATTAATTATTCATTCATTCATTCATTCATTCATGTACTATGCATTATTTTGTCTGATTGTGTTTTTCTGTTCATTTATTCATTCATTCAGTCAGTCATTTTTTTATCATTAATCATTTCCCATTAATTTATTAATTCATGAATCCATTAATTTAATCGCTGTCATTTTCAATTAACTATTCATTCATTCATTCATTCATTCAATTATTAATATTTTCTATAAATTATTTATTCTCATTTAGTCATTCTATTAATTTATTAATTCATTCATTCATTCAATCACTAATGTTTTCTATTTATTGTTTCTACTTATTATTTTATTCATTCATTTATTTATTTATTCATTGAGTCATTATTTTGTTTGTTCATTCAGTCATTTATCTACTCCTTAAAGCATTAATGTGTTCTTTCTTTCTTTCTTTCTTTCTTTCTTTCTTTCTTTCTTTCTTTCTTTCTTTCTTTCTTTCTTTCTTTCTTTCTTTCTTTCTTTCTTTCTTTCTTTCTTTCCTTCCTTGCTTCCCCCAAACAATTCCTTGTTTTTTTTCTTTTGTTTTTTTTTAATTGGTTTATTTTTATTAATTCATTAATTAAACACCATGTTGGTGGTTCATTTACTAGATTTTCAGCTGTTTTTGGATTAGAAGGACTGGCTCTGTACTACACAATATTCTGAATGAAGATTCTCCTTTTCTGAAAGGAAGATGGTCGGACAGGACTGGGTTTAATCTTCTAGTCTTTGTGTTCGGCTCTCGGTGTTTCAGTGAACTGTAATTAAAACCTGCCATTAGGTGAAGCTGTGGAGGGAAAGATGACTTGATGGAAGGTGGCGCAGTGGAAAGATCTGCCATATGTAAATTAACCTTCACTCTATGGCACGTGTGTCCGCTTCATGTTGCTCCTACTGCATATATTAAAAGGTTGGATTGATTGAGTGCAGATTAATGCCCATATAATTAACATGTGACACGTTAATACCTTAACTCGGCTCAGCTGTTATAACTATCACTATTACTGTTGAGGTGAAAGAACTGCATATTAACATAGTGTAACTGTCTCATCCAACCCTCTCACTCTTTCACTCTCTCTTTCTTTCTTTTTCTCCTCTAATGTCTTTAATAGCTCTCGGGTGCGTTTCCCTAAAGCGACCATTCTTAGCGAATAATGAACGAACGAATTAACACACACACACACACATTATGTGAAAAAAAAGAACAAGCCACTTCCGCAAGTGTTTCCCAATAAGCTGTGCTAAGCGAAACTCCTTTGGCTCCTCCCCCACAAAATTTTGTTAACGTTATTTGTTAATGTTACTCGTTAATTTGTGATCAAGTTCACATAGTACTTTAGTTATGTTTGGGTTTGAAAAACACTCTTTAATAACAATCGAGTTAAGAAAGTTCTTAGCGTTACAAAGCTTTTGGGAAACGCACCGCAGTACCATTCTTTTTTTTCCATCTGATACATCAGCTCACAGACCCCTCGTGCTGATCAACATCACCCTTTGGAGTGATGAGGGGAAAAAGCCCCATCTATCCACCCAGAGAGAGCAAGACCAGTTGTGCTCTCTCAGGGCTCTGGCAGCTGATGGCAAGCTGTATAAACAGGATTCGAACCAGCAATCTCCTGATCATAGTGGCAGCGCTTAGCCTGCTGGACTACTCTGCGCCCCAGAGGACACAAAGCTGGGTCCAAAATTTTGACTTTTGAATTCATTGGTTGCATTCATTGCAGCATTGACCTCAAGAGCTCTGCCATCGAAAATCTGGATTCGAATAGTTTATTTGTGGGTTTTAATGTGGGTTTGAATTAATTGGTTGATTAAAACATGCCCGATAATACAACAAGCTACAGACAAGTGATGTCATTAATCTAATCTAATCTAATCTAATCTAATCTAATATAATCTAATATATTCTAATATAACATAATATAGAATGTAGAAGGGTTTGGGAAACATTCCTTAATTAACGATCAATCTTAAGTACGAGAGAAGGAATTTCTTGAAGTTATAAAGTTTTTGGGAAACACAGCCCAGGTCCATTGCTCAGGTCAGCGGATTGTGGTGGACAAAAATTTGTGTCCAAACTTTTGATTTTTGAATTCATTGGTTGCATCCATTGCAACATTGATGTCAAGAGCTCTATCATCACCGATTTGGATTTAAATATTTTTTTCGCGGGTTTGATGTAGGGTTGAATTAATTGGATAATTCAAAAGTGCCCAATTAGACTACAAGCTACAAGTGATGTCATTTCTATCTAATCTAATCTTATCTAATCTAATCTAATCTAATCTAATTTAATATAGTATAATTTAGAATCCATGGAATAATAATAACGATTGTTGATCATGCTGTTTTCTCCCTTAGAATTGGCGTTCTCTAGTGTTTAAGGTGTTGAACTGCAAGCAGAAAGTCCACTTAAAGAACTACTTTCAGAAGAACAACTTACACATTATTTTATGCACTCTTTCACATAGTACTTTAGTTACGTAAAGGTTTGGGAAACACTCTTTAATTAACGATCGATCTTAATTAAGTACAAGTTAACGAAATTCTTGGCATTCCAAAGTTTTTGGAAAAGCACCCCAGGTTCATTGCTTAAAATTGTGGAAATGTGGAGGACGCAAAGTTGTGTCCAAATTTTTGCCTTTTGAATTCATCTAATCAAACCTAATCTAAACTAATCTAATCTAATTGATCATGTTGTTTTCTCCATTAGAATTAGGGCCCCTGGTGTTTAAGGTGCTGAACTGCCAGCGGAATCCACTTAAAGAACAACTTTCAGAATAACGATTTGTTTTTTTTTTGGTTATTTTGTTATTTTACGCACTAATTCACGTAGTACTTCATTTACGTAACGGTTTGGGAAACACTCTTTAATTAACGATCGACATTAAATACGAGTTAACGAAGTTCTTAGTCTTACGAAGTTTTTGGGAAACGCACCTCAGTTCCATTGCTTTTTTTGCTTGCTTGCTTTTTTCTCGTTCATCTCTCTTCATTTGCTGCTATTTATTTCCCATGTATCTGACCTTCCCTTCACCTCCTTTTCTGTTTTTTTTTTTATTCTGTAGAACTTCACTTTAGCCTTGCAAACTCTCTTTTTTTCTCTCTTTTCTCTCTTTCACTCTCTCTCTTTTTACTTTTTTTTTTTACACAACCTTCCTTCCTTCCCTTCAACCCCTTCCCATCTCGCCCAGGTGTTAGAGGGATGGGAGAAAAAGTGAAAAAAGTGGCAATCCCCTCTTCCAATTACAGAAGAGGATGAGAGTCAATAAAGCCGCAGGATGGATTCCGAGAGGTGGGGAGGGTGGAGGATGGGGTAAAGCCGGACCCTGAGGCTGTAGAGTGGATTACCTTGATGATAAATGCAGTGCGTGATCGCTTATTAATACCAGCCCGGGCCTCCGAGCCCCCTTGTCCCACCTGTTTAATGTCAACCTCATAACTCTGGATGTCATTATCACTCAAGGCCCTCCATATGTTAAACTGCCGGTGGAGCTGAGCCGTGCAGATACGGCAGAGGAGCTTACAGACGGCATGGCAGCAGATCGGATGGAATGAAGACGGTGTTATGTGTATAAAGTGTATAAAACCTACAGTGGATTATACATTATACAGTTTACACTGGGGAAAAAAGAGGTTTAATTCATTTTAGCTGTGTTAATATCTCTAAATTTGCTTTTGTACATCTTTTTTTAGCATTTAAAACAAATTAAAAAATGCAAGTGTTCACACTTTAGACGTTAAAACTGATTAATGAACTGAATTCTGATCCCAATTTGTGTTCACAAAAAATGCTGCATTGCTGCAGTTGCACCATTCTGTTACTCTCCATGATCTTTCCACAGTATATCTTTATATATCTTTTTTTTCATCTTTGAATTAATTAATACATCCATTTTTTTTTCTTTTTTTTTTGCTTTGGGTGCCTGTGTTTATCGTTTTGATTTTAGATTTGATAATGACCTTTTTACTTCACAGTTCGTCTATAAAGTAACAACAACATTTACATGATAAAAGTGTTCTAAAATATAAACATAAACATAAAATTTGTAAAAAAAAAATAAATAAATAAACATCTCTTACTTTGCCTCATTGGCTCTAGTGCTGCAGGGTCTGAAAGGGTTAACTAGTCTCAATTAATAATTAGTTGATGATAGTTGATAACAAGTCATGTTAATTAATGTGTACCCTTCTTTTATGAAGTGTTACTGATTTACTGCTATTTTCTTTTATTCTTTAATGCACAATATATTCGTTTCTGTTAAACTCGGTTTAACCAAAAAATGTATTATTTCACAGTAAGGGTGGGCGATATGGCTCTAAAATATTGCGATAACGATATACTTGGCGATATAGGAAAACAGAAAAATTATTAATTTCAGGAATATAGTATAATAGTATAACAGAATAATCATAATGTGGCAAAATAAATAATATAGCATAAAATAATATAAAGCACCAAAAAATATTGCAGAATATTTAGTGCATGCATATAAACTGCAAACTAAAACAATTATACAATAAATACACCTAAAGCTTCACAGTAAATAATAGACTACTTTTAGAACAGAACAGCCTGTTTAAATAGTTTTAGAACAACCCGGATTTTCAGGGCCACTGTCGTACTGTTTCCATTGTTTTAATTAATTGTTTGCTAAAAATCATTCTCTACAGTTTTCCATTTTTTTAACAATACTAAAATTATTTTTTTTCAGTTTTTAGTCCAAATGTTTTCCTTGAAAGTCTTGGCTCTTTACTGCAAAATTCTGTACTGTGGTTATCGGCTGGACTTGAAGAGCTTAAATGACAAAAATAATATATTTTATGCACACTGTATGTAAAGAACCACTTAACCAGGCAGAGTAGCTTTTCTATAAAGCTTTTCTTTACAAAAAGAACCTCTAAATAACCCTTGTTATAACATGTTCTTAAGAACAGCAATCTGAAATCAGCTGAAAGAATCCATTTGTCCACATTTATTCAGCAGAATCGACGTAGCTACTGCTTTTTCAATAAGCTACAACCTATTATTATTATTGTCGCACCTTATATTCTTATAATAAGACCAGCTATTAAATTATACCTTGCTTTTTTTTGTTAACAGCAGCAGTAGCAGTAGCAGCAGCAGTTCCACCAGAGCTTAGAGGCTTTTCTATTTACAGTCCATTACAGCAGCCGTTTCCAGCGTTGGAGAATCAATTCCCTGCACTGTGTAGTGCTTTCCTTGCTGTAATACACCCAGTTGAACTCATCGGCTAATTATCAACTCCTTCATGAGCTGAATTAGGCAGGAATCTCAACATTGAGTTAGTTTATAGGACTAGAAGTGGAAATTATTGGTCTACAGGAATGTCAGTGCACACCACGGAATAGGATAGCATAGCTCTGCTGATAGACTCAGAAATACAGCTCTAGAAAAAAATTAAGGACTACTTAAAATATAGAAGTTATTTGATTTTACCAAATAAAAAAAAACCTGGAATATAATAATCAAGAGGAAGATGGATGATCACAAGCCATCAAACCAAGCTGAACTGCTTGAATTTTTGTACCAGGAATGCAGGCATAAAGTTATCCAAAAGCAGTGTGTAAGACTGGTGGAGGAAAACATGATGCCAAGATGCACAAAAACTGTGATAAAAAAACAGGGTTTTTCCACCAAATATTGATTTCTGAACCCTTAAAACTTTATGAGTATGACCTTATTTTATTTGCATTATTTGAGGTCTGAAAGCTCTGCATCTTTTTTTGTTATTTTAGCCATTTCTCATTTTCTGCCAAAAAAAAAGAAATGTCCGTAGTTTATAATGTGAAGGTTTATGTGTTTAATGTTGATTTTACTCAAACATATACCTATAAAAAACAAAACCAGAGAAACTGATTCAGAAACTGAATTGGTCTCTTTTTTTTCAGAGCTGTAATTCAATAAAAAGAGTTACATCAGATATAACACTGTTTAAATGTGTGGGATATTTACTGTACTGTGCTTGAAAAGATCTATCTATCTATCTATCTATCTATCTATCTATCTATCTATCTATCTATCTATCTATCTATCTATCTATCTATGTAACAATGTAATAAGATTGTAATAACACAATGTATCACTTTATTTGTATGGCCCATTAATGAACTCTCTAACCCAAACCCAAAACTTAATCTAAACTTTAAATATAACTCTAAAACCTAACCCTAAATTTTAAGTTGAGTTCAGTTACACTCAAAAGAGAATTATTCACTTTTCACTTTAAGCGTTCTGTGATCTGATCTGGATCCGATCCAGCTATCAAATATACTTCTTTTTAATTGAGCTAAACTGCTGATAAGGTGCCGTTTAATCTGATATATAAGCCAGAAAATATACTTCTATATACAAACGCTGTCTCTGCAGCTCCATGCTGTTTACTCACTAAGACTGCATTCAGTGCAGCGTTCACTTATACCTGTGTGTAACCGAAGCTTTTCATGTATAACTCTGCCACATACAGGTAACCTAGCAACGATGCAGCGCTTACAAGCCAAACAGAGCAAATAGAAAGAGTTTTGGTAACCAGACAGATCGTTTTTTTCTCATCTTTTCTCATTTCACTCAAAATCTTTTAATAAACAGCGATAATGGAACTGTGGTATAGTCGCAAAAAACACACTCAAGGTTCGTGCTATAACATTTAATATTGGCACTGCTGTGCTGCTCTACAGTACTCGGCCTGTGGCCTCATAACTATGACTGCAGCACAGCAGTGCTAATATTACACGTTATAGCACTCCCTCTCATGTATTATTGCTTAATTATACCACAATTAGTTCCGACCCTGCAGTGTGATTGGCTGAGAGGCGTTCTATGAGTGCCGTTTTCAGCTGCTAATGTACTGTAATTGAAGCTCTCCATGTATTAATTACTCCGCCACATACAGGCAACCTAGCTTCGATGCAGCGCTTACAAACCAAACAGCACAGCTACAAAAAGAGAAGCAATTAAACTCGCTGAGCTATTATAACCAAACAGATTGTATTTTCTCATCTTCTTTAACTCAAAATCTTTTAATAAACAGCGATAATAGAACTGTGAGTGCCGTTATCAGCCGGTAATGCACTGTAACCCAAGATCTCCATGTATTAAATTTTTCCGCCACATACAGGTAACCTAGCAGCGATGCAGCGCTTACAAGCCAAACAGCACAGCTACAAACAGAGCAGCAATGGATCTATTTTAACTCATGGAGTTTATATAACCAAACAGATCATATTTTCTCACCCTTTTTACCTCAAAATCTTTCAATAAACAACTTAGCCAGCCTACAGCCTCGTGTCTACGACCACAGCACAGCAGTGCCAATATTACACGCTATAGCACGAACCTTGAGTGTGTTATTAATTAATTGCATTTTACGTTTCTTACATTCATTCTTTCATTTATATTTTAATATCCACTATAAAAACTCGTGTCTTAAGTAGAACAAGTGCGATTAATTGCAGTTTATCACAGAATCATTTTTTTTTATCGATTGACACCACTAGTTCTAATCCACAGATAATTTATGGTTGTTTGTTCGATTTTTTGTTTCTTGGTCCCACAGTATGTCAGTACATGACCTGCAGAGCCCAGGCTTGTTCAGAATCCAACAGAGTCTTTCCCTTCCCCGGCTACATCGAAACCAACTCGCTGGTGGTGCAGGACGACTACATTGTCATTCAGGTATGAACATCCCAACAATCTGTTAGATGTTAGATGTTTGGCAGAGCTGTATATTCCAGCTATTTGTTTTTTTTCCCCCCCACATCTGTGTGTTATGTGTTGCACGTATCTCAAATCAAGAATTTCCATATTTGACGGATGTCTACAGTGTGCGGGATTCGTTCTGGTTAATTAGGATATGCATAAATACGGTCCGTATGGTAATGAAGTTCTTCCCGAGAAGAGCGATGGATTTAAATGAGGATGATGTGTTTTTCAGCCAGAAACATTCTGTCGTAATTTTTCATCTCCACACTGAAGGATCAAAAGACCACGATCCAGAGATGTGTGTAATGTTTTTACTTAATGCCAAAAATGCAGAGCTGATCATTTCTGTCATTTCCTGTCATTTCACACCTGGAATTAGCATGCGTCCTGGATGATCTGATCTCATAAGTGGTCAGCACAATGTCATACATATCATCGCTGTCCAATAAAAAAAACAAGTATCTTCATTTTTGTGGATTCTTAGTTTACTACATAATAATTTGAACAGACAAACTGTGCCTTGAACTGTGCCAATTTTTTTTGATGAATAAACCAAAAGAAATACTTTAAAATGACCTGAAATAAACTCTTTTTAAATTGACTTTTATAGAAAGTTTATACGTTTTTTTTCCATCTACTGTAAAGTTGAAAAAAAAAAACATTTTCTTTCAGTCAAACGAGCACTGGACTTTAATCTGCACAGATTTATCTCCTAAAAATATATATATTTGGGTGAGTAAAGTGCTTCTGTTTAGTTACAGTGAGCTTAAATTTCAACAATTTTGACTGAAATGGCCGATAATGCAGCTCTTACAGCGCCGCTACAAACAGAGCAGCAATGGAAATATTTGAACTTGCAGAGTTTTTATAACCAAACAGATCAGATTTTCTCGTCCTCTTTAACTCAAAATCTTCAGCGATAATGTAACGGTGGTATAATTAAGCAATCATACACTCGAGGATCAAGCTATAACATGTAATATTACACATTATAGCACGAACCTCTAGTGTATTATTCCTTTATTATAATGAAATGCCCCCCTAAAAAAATCCAGCACAAATTATTATTAAGTAAACTGCTATCTCAATATTTTGACTTACTAGGTCATTATTTTAAGATAGTAATTTATTATTTTGAGGTATTATCTCAATATCTTGATATTAAGTCATTGTTTTCAGATACTATCTCAATATTTTGAGACACTATCTCAATATTTTGAGATACTAAGTGATTAATTTGAGATACTAAGTCATTATTTTGAGATACTATTTCAATAATTTGAGATACTAAGTCATTATTTTGAGATACTATCAATATTTTGAGATACTAAATCATTATTTTGTGATACTATCTCAATATTTTGAGGTATTATCTCAATATTTTGATACTAAGTCATTATTTTCAGATACTATCTCAATATTTGTGAATCCATATCTGAAGTAATCCTCAAAAATAGTATTCATTTTGTGTCTTTGTCTCACCTGCTTCTGTCTCTGTTCTGTACAGTCTACTAGTATCTCAAAATAATGAGATAGTATCTCAAAATAATGAGATAGTATCTCAAAATAATGAGATAGTATCTCAAAATAATGAGATAGTATCTCAAAATAATGACTTAGTATCTCAAAATAATGACTTAGCATCTCAAAATATTGAGATAGTATCTCAAAATATTGAGATAGTATCTTAAAATATTGAGATAGTATGTCAAAATAATTACTTAGTATCACAAAATATTGAGATAGTATGTCAAAATATTGATATAGTATGTCAAAATAAAGACTTAGTATCTCAAAATATTGAGATAGCAATTTACTTAATAATAATAATAATAATAAAGTAATACATTTTTTTTTTGGTGGGAATGGGCTTCCATAAAATACACCATGCATTATTTAATCTGAGTGATTAAATTGATAGCTACCAATAGTACGTTAGACTGAATATTTTTAGTTAACCGATGACCCCTCAAAAAAAAAAAAAAAACTGAGGCCTTTACACTTTACACAAGGCAAGGAAAAAGGATGCTGAGGAGATTCAGTCAGTCAGGGGGTCTGCAGGAGAATGTGTGTGTTCAGGGCTGACCAGTGTTCCAGATTAATCATCGTTTGTGCCGCAGTGAATCTGAAATGGTAATGGGCTGAATTCGAAAGTAATGTAATGCAATTTTTTGGGATGTTTTAATTTCCCCCTCTTTTGCCTGAGCTTGATTTATTGTGACATTGTGCAAATGAGGATGCATGTGATTTAAATTTATGCCGGGAACACTGGGGCAATTGGCCGTTCACCACTGGCGATATTTTACCCCGGCTACTCTCTGAGGATTTCTGTGCAGACTGTTGTTCTTTGTCTACAATGGCATGGTTTTGACTCTTTGTTGAAGGACTTTTCTCTTTTGGCTTTATTTTGTGGCACACTTTAAAAGTTTGAGGGTTTTTTATGCATTTTTGTTTGTTTAAGAACTTTGTAATGGAACTTCAAGGTGTTCAGAATGCCTTCAAAAAAAAAAAAACATCAATATAATTTTATGTCTACAGTATATTTCCATCCTTTGAAGCTATAACAGCTTCAACTGTTATAGGGGCATGATGGCTTAGTGGTTAGCATGTTCACCTCCCAGCACTGGGGTCTTAGGTTCAAGTCCCTATATGGGTGGAGTTTCCATGTTCTCCCTGTATCTGTGGGGTTTCCTCAGGGACTATAGTTTCCTCCCACAGTCCAAAAACAAGGAGATTAGGTAAATTGGATACTCTAAATATGTACAAGAGAATGTTAATATTCTAAATTGATCTGGTGGTATGTATGTAAATGTATGTATTATTATGTGCCCAGAAAAAGATTGTCTTGGGTAAAAAGCTGTAGTGCCCAATATAGTCCTCCATGTGGATAATTGAGAGTACAATGTGTGCTATTGTCTTCCCTTGGGTTTCTAGAAGTGTGCTATATGTGTAACTGCATTCATTTATTCATTCAGCTCCGCTGGGAAGGTTTTCCACAAGGTTTAGGTTTAGTGTGTTTATGGGCATTTTTACTATAATCACATTTGTGAGATCAGACAATGATGTTCGATAAGAAGACCTGGCTCATAATCTCTCCTCTAATCCATCCCAATGTTGTTGAGATGGTTTAGGTCAAGATTCTGTGCAATCCAGTCAAGTTCTTCCACACCAAACTTGCTCTTCCATGTCTTTATGGATCTTTATGTTGGAACAGGAAGGGAACAATGCCCAAACTGTTTCTGCAAAGTTGGGAGCATGGATTTGTTTCAAAATCTTTAGGTAAATCTTAGGGTAAGAGTTAAGAATTTCATTGGAACTAAACAGGTAGAGCCACACCATAATCCCCCCTCCACCAAACTTTACAATTTGGAACAATGCAGTCGCAGAAGCATGATTTGTTACCTCAGAGAACAAGTCTCCATGCATTAAAAAAGTCAGCTAACAGGGTAAACACTACAGCACAGACTGTGTTCCAGCTAATTGATGCTCCAGCTAATCTCTTTTGCTTAGAATATGAAACCTCATATTTGAGGCACATTTAGCAGATTGTTTTTTCTGTAAATCGAACACAAATATATAAAATTGAAATTACAGTGGGCCTGTGCATTTTACCGAAAATGTCTTTAGAGTTTAACATCACCAATCAGTCAGCAAAACAACAAACAACAAAAGAGGTCAATGCAGAATGATGAGACTAGTTAGAGCTGACAGAAAGGCTACAGTAACTAATACACTACTGTAACTAATAACTATTTTTCTTCAGTACCTTTGAGAACTCTTCTAGCTTATGAAACAGCTCGAAACAACGTCTTGAAGCAACCTTTTGTTTCCCACTAGTAACTACTACTAACTTATGAACAACTTTGCATTGCTTTGCATGTACATTATTTGCTCATTGTTAATCGTTAGGATGTAATAAAGTTAAAAAAAAACACTAAGGAGTTAAACTTTCAGAAGCACTAAGGTGTTAAACTCTGTGTGACCAACAAGAGTTAATAGCTTTTCCCCTACTGGTATAACTTAGGATCAACTCAGTTTCCAGTTTGCAATGCATTGCATGTAGCTATCAATTAAAAATCCCCACAGAACATAAGGTATTAATAATGTACAGTATACACACTATTTATATGCAACAAGTCCCATTGTAAAATTTCCTTACTACTAAGTGTAATATTCCACAGTCAACTGTCAGTGATATTAGAACAAAGTGGAGGCAACTGGCAACAACTGCGCAAGCCGTCATCAACGTAAAATGAATGGATAAAAACAGTGGAGAGGCCTTAAGATTAGCGATTAGTTCACGAACAGTAGATCATAAAGAGCTTCAACTTCATGGAATGGGTTTTGTTTTTATGGCTGTGCAGCTCAATCCAAGTCTTTATCAAACACAAAACTTTCATGTAAATGTAGCAAGGGTTCTCATATTTTTTTTTTTGTATCCACTGAACCATGAAAATAATAATTCATGGACCACCCTTTCTAAATCATCCTTACTAAATGGAATGATCTGCTCGTTTAACTGTTTAGAGTAAAGGTTATCAAACCGAACCCCAGGGCCTCCCAGACTGTCCACACTGTTTGCTCCAACTCAACTCGTAACTCATAAGGAAAGAGAGCAAAGAGAAAAAAAAAAAAGAGAGAAAAAGTGGGCTCTTTGGTGGGCTGTGAAGACTTGTGGTTTGTGAAGCACTGCTTTGGCTTTAGGCTAGCATTCTTCTGGATGTACACTGTGGCTGAAATGATCCCTACCCTACGCTATCACATCAGTTTAAAAAAAAAGAATAAAACTCCGAACCCTCCGGCTACACATTAAAAACGCTTTGCGGTCTGCGGTCCGCGCTTTGAGAGAGGCTCTAGTGCAGAGAGTGGAGGCGCAAACAGCGTGAACCTGGAAGTCTTTCGCTCAAGAGCTCAAGAGCTTCCAGAGCAGCCGGGATGCCTGACCTCGAGGTAGTTTTATTATTGTGCCGGATGGTGGATGAAAGGATGCGAAAAGAGGAAAGAGAAGAAGAATCGATCGGCCCAATTTCTCCTGCAATTCATCAGCTTTTGAAAGCCACTTTCCCCGCATCCTCCGCCACTATTGCATGAAA
The DNA here is from genome assembly GCF_023375975.1 of Astyanax mexicanus. NCBI lineage: Eukaryota > Metazoa > Chordata > Actinopteri > Characiformes > Acestrorhamphidae > Astyanax > Astyanax mexicanus. The sequence goes on along the minus strand of NC_064428.1, from coordinate 24,400,516 downwards.
AGCCATTTCGGAAGACATGTTGTTAGCGTAAGCTGCTAGTTTTCTGTCCCACTCTTTTCTTCTTCCTTCCACTCTCTCTTTCTCTTTCTCTCTCTCTCTGAATAATGTGCCATTAGGGCTCTTCCTACAGTGCTAATCGGCTCTGTCACATAATCGCGAGTCCACTTCAAAACTGCCTCTGAACCTGCTGGGCTTGTTGGGTTTGAAACACGCCTTTAATTGAATTTATGAAGAGAGGTTGTGGGGGTTGGAATGAATTACAGTAGCAGGCGCAGGGCTGAGTTAGCATTATTTGGTTGCAAATTATTTAATTCATTCCCCCCCTTACTCTTTTTGAGTTATCCCTCATTCTCAGCCTTGACAGCTTTTTCTTTGTTGGAGGCGAGGCGTCCCTTAATGAGAGGAAGGCCAGAGGTGCTGCTCAAGACGACTAAAGATTTCTCTTGACAAAGAGTAATGAGATTATCAATTGTCCGACGTATTTGCTGTGGGCCTAATGTGGTCTGAAAAGCGTCAACAGGGCCTCAGAAGATCAGATTTCTCAGGCACGGAATGACAGAATATAGAGCCATAAAACCACATTAATACCAACTACAGTACTTGTTTTAATGTACATTTTTCTTTTTTCTGTTGTTTTCTGATGTTTCTTATGATTAACTTTGCTGAACAGGTGGATTAATCAATCAATCAACCAATCAATCAATCAATTTATCAATCAATCAACCAACCAATATTCATGGTGGCCCTCATTTCCAACGTAGCCAAGCCAATACATAGGGAAGGGATTGTCAAAGAAAAATAATAAATGCAGCTCTGGAACAAAATTAAGAGACCACTTTTGTTTCTCAATCAGTTTCTCTGATTTTGCTATTTATAGGTATATATTTGAGTAAAATCAACATTGTCTTTATATTCTATAAACTACAGACAACATTTCTCCCAAATTCCAAACAGAAATATTATTATTAAGAGCATTTATTTGAAGAAAATTAGAAATGGCTGAAAAAAAAGATGCAGAGCTTTCAGACCTTAAATAATGCAAAAAATTACAGTTTTCATGCATCTTGGCATGTTCTCCTCCACCAGTCTTACACACTGCTTTTGGTGGATAACTTTATGCCACCCCTGGTCCAAAAATTCAAGCAGTTCAGTTTGGTTTGATGGCTTGTGATCATCCATCTTCCTCTTGATTATATTCCAGAGGTTTTCAATTTGGCAAAATAGTAAAATGGTAAAATTAAAGAAACACATTTTTAAGTGGTCTTTTATTTTTTTTTTCCCAGAGCTGTGTTTATCCCGTTCTGAGTTCGAGCAAACAGACAAATACACACCCAAAACAGCCCAACCAATAGTATTGCATGGAATATGAAATAATGTTATGTCAAACAGACTGGATTGCTGTCCAAAATACTTTGACATGTCTTCTGTTTTTAGAGGGACGTCTTTGCAACGTGTCAAAGCACTATATGGAAAATATATATATATTTTAATTCATAGTACTTACTAAATAAAAATACACAGATATATCTGATTAATATACTGTATCTAAATAAAAAAGAAAAGTAAAATACTATATAATAGATGAAACTGTACTCTTAAACTCTTTTGACTTATTTGAAGTATGTAGTCATTTCTGTACATTTATTATTAACGGTATTGTGTTGTGATGTGATGTCCTAAATAATTATGCCCTGCATAATATAAACAGAGGCAGACTCTCGAGAGAAATCCCCTAAAATGAGGCTTTGGGAACAGACTGAATTAAAAGTAATGAACTAGATGGATTAATACATTTTTAATAATATGGCTGTATGCACTGGTAATGAAAATGAAGACTCTCCTAAACGTATATGTGCTTTGTTGCAGTGATAATGCAAAAAATATATATATATCTTAAATATGAAGTTTCTACTTTGTTAGATAAGGTAAAATAGTTAATTTGTTTGTGTTTTTTTTCTTCCACAGGTTACCATGGCAGGCCGGGCGTCTTATTACGTGTCCTACCTGAGAGAACCTTTTGTGCGCATCAAGATACCCAAGTACTCCCTGCCCAAAGTAAGAGAACCATGAGAATGATATTGGTAATGTATTTAAAAAATATACAGCTCTGAAAAAAAAGTAGAGACCCATTAAAAATGATAAGTTTCTTTGATTTTACCAAATGAAAAACCTCTGGAATATATAATTAAGAGGAAGATGGATGATCACAAGCCATCAAACCAATCAAGCTGAACTGCTTGAACTTTTGCACCAGTGGTGTAAGGCATAAAGTTATCCAAAAGCAGTATGCAAGACTGGTGGCGGAGAACATGTCAAGATGCATAAAAACTGTGATAAAAAAAAACAGGGTTATTCCTTCAAATGTTGTTTTCTGGACTCTTAAAACTTTATTAATTTGAACTTGTTTTCTTTGCATTGTTTTTGCTATTTCAGCCATTTCTCATTTTCTGCAAACAAATGCTCTAAATGACAATATTTTTATTTGTAATTTGGGAGAAATGTTGTCTGTAGTTTATAGAATAAAACAACAATGTTCATTTTACTCAAACATATACCTATAAATAGCAAAATCAGAGAAACTGACTCAGAAACTGGAGTGGTCTCTTTTAATTTTAATTTTTTTTTTCCAGAACTGTATTTAAAACTGCAGTCTAGCAGGTAGTAAAGTGGTGTTTCCATGGTCACCTGGGTCTGTGGGCTTCTCCCAGTCGGTTGGACGTCCATTAAAACGCATGCTAGACAAAGCTTTATGTTAATTAACCGGAGTCCTATTGTGAAGGCCTGCTGAGTCCTAGCTGGACGCTCTGCTAATGACCTCTGTTTCTTCTTTCTCTCTCTGTTATTCTCTCTTTTTCTCTCTTTCTCTGTTATTGTCTCTCCCTCTTTCTTTTCCTGCATGCAGGACATGCACATCCTCAGCACGGATCAGGGTCAGGTGTTTGCAGCAGTGCAGGAGTGGAACCAGAATGACACTTACAACCTGTACATCTCCGACCCGCGTGGGCTCTACTTTACCCTGGCCCTGGAAAACATTAAAACTACCCGAGGCCTGGGGGGCAACAACATGATCGACTTGTATGAGGTATGTAGGATCTCCTATGTAGGAGCATGCAAAAGTCCCCCTGGGTGTCCTACAAGTAGATGAAATATCATTTCACATTTTAATCGTGAACAAAAATAACCTGAGTAAATATAAAAAGCAGTTTTTAAGTGACAAATATGTGAAAAATTGTTTACCCCCTAAACCTAATAGCTTAGTCGTGCTACTCCTGGCGGCAACAACTACAATCAAACTTTTGCGATAACTGGCAACGAGTCTTTCACATCTCCTTGGAGGAATTTTAGCCCACTTTTCTTTACAGAATTGTTTTAATTCAGCCAACTTGGTGGTCCGGCATGATGAACTTTGACTAGTCACTCCAAAACCTAAAGATTTTGCCCCATGGCAAAATGGGGTCTGTAGGGTTAGCACAACTGGACACCAGAAAGGTTGGTCCTACATTTGGATGTCATTAATGGGCCCCATCAAGGTCAGAGTTGGGTTTGGCTGTGTTGATGAGGCCCATTGGGAATCTCCCAACTGGTTCCCAATAAAGTCTTGTCTTGTCTAGTTTATTCTAGTCTAAAAACACATGTATAGACCTATTCTCACCTGAAACCCATTTGAAACCCACCTAGCCCATGTCTTTTTTTGTGTTTTTATCTGTGGATTCCATGTTGGTCTCATATTTGGATGTCAGTAATGGGCTCCACCAAGGTCAGAGTTAAGTTGGGTGGTGTAAATGAGGCCCATTAGGAAGCCTAACTGGATACCAGTAAAGTCTTGTCTTGCCAAGTGGGCCATTTTTGCATACTTTGTCAAACCCCTACTAGGGAATTTGTTGAACTGCTTGAGATGCCCAATCAAAACAGGAAGTGAATACATCTTGGTGTTGGTAGATGTTTGAGGAAGTTACAATGGATGAAAACTCACGAAACTTTACAGAGCTGCTTGAATTACGCAGTGCTTTGAACTGAAATTGAAATTTCATATATACGTATTTCATTGTCTCTATAGCGCCACCTAGGTTTCAATGCATGTTTAACATTACGGGCATGCTCAAAAAACTAAAAAAAAAATTGTCCACTGCAATGTAACTTCACATTTCATGAGAAATCGCATCACTACTATAATCAATTATAATTAATAATTAATTAATGAAAAAAACACAATTGCTTTTGATCTTGTCTTGTCATGTTTTGTCTAGTCTATAAACCTTGTCTATAAATCTCATTAATTCCAAAGTTTTTGACTAAGTAATAATGAAGGCTACACAGCACAGATATACCAGTTCTGTGATTGGTTAGTGGGTCATTAGCATGTTACAACCCTGTATCAATAGAGCACAGCCAATATTGCGATAGCGATTAACAAACAGCGCGGTGTGCGGCCCTAACGACGGCCCGTCCGCCCACACTTCGTCCCTCGCGGCGCGCTAGGAGGCTTGTTATTTTCCGTGCTTATCGGAATGCACAGCAGGGTCTGAAAGTCGCTACAAAAGCTATTATGTCCACCCCGTCGCGAACGTGAATGAAAGCAGGTGAGTGAGAAGGTGAATTGATTTGCAGCTCGGGAACTGGATTATGTGAGAGGGCATGCTGGGACAGAGATACCAATCATCTGGCATTGTGGAGCTTAAGCAGGGAGAACAGTGATTTTCACTATGGGATAAGCAGGCAAGAAGGACTAGATCTGACTCTGGACCAGTGCATGATGGGAGGGGCATGGGGCTTATGGGAGAGGGCTGTGGTCTGGGCGTAAATGACTCTTTTAAGAGTCCTACTCGCTTGCACATGTTTAGCAGGTTTCGGCTTGTCCACACAGTAGAGCTGTTAGGACGTTTATACATGCTTTTTTTAAATGGATACATGCAAAGCTGTAGAGGATGGCTTAAGAATGACCACATCTGTACATATGTATAAGTTAAGTATAAGTATAAGTGAGGTGTTATCTTGTTAGTAGTGAGTGAGTTTAAAATCACTGGCCTCGCAAACATTAATGCTAATAACTGAACTAGGACTTTCAAAGAGTCAAATAACTACGCAATTCTATAGCTGTATATTTTATTTATTTTTGCCTTTAGGTGTAGTTTTTGTGATGTGATGACTTTTTCTAGAAATACATAAAAACATTTTTATTTTTTAATTTTATATGGTTTTTTTTCCAAGTGCCGATCCAAAGCATCTGTACTGTATTTATTAAAGGAACTATGGTGGCAACTGAACTTTTTTTTACACAAAAAGATGTTCGTTAGTCATTTATAAGTGGGTACAAAATTCTTAAGAACAAGTTCAAGTTTAAGTTTTTTGGGAGACACTTTTTAACGCTCTTTTTTAAGTAAGTTCTTGAGTAAAAGGTTTTTTCTTAGCCTTAAGGACACTTTTTTGGGAAACGCACTCCTGGTTTTAAAAATTGGTATTTTAAAAACTAAATACTCAAATAACTATTTATTTACATTAACCTGCTTTAAAAGTACTCTTCCACATGCTTTCTGCAATTACACATTCTTACCGGAGAGGTCTCTAACTCCCTAAATCCCCGAAAGTTACGAACTGTCACTTTAAATTGTCCTTAATTTAATAAAAATGTTTTGGTCTGGTTTCTGTTTCGTTTGCACTCTTGGTGCGGTTCATTTGAGCAGGTGTGAATACACTAATCACTCTCTGGTTGGAGACCAGAACAACTGTACTGAGACCTGCAAGAGTAAGTGGTCTGACCCTGGTTCCAGACAAACAAACTGGTTCCAGACTGGTTTGTTTGTGGTGAGAACGTGATTTAAACTGGATCCGACCCAACTATCAAATACACTCCATACATGTATTTGAGCTAAAATGCTGTTCAGGTGCAGTTTAACCTGATATATTACTCAGATAAACTTTATAATTCTTTAATTATAATTACCACAACTATGAACGAACAATGTCTCTGCTGCTGCTCCATGCTGTTTGCACACTAAACGCAGTACTGTATGTGCAGCGTTCACTGCTCAAAGCCGTGCAACTCCCTGTAATGCACAAACATCTAATAAAAAAAACACTATGTTTAAAAAACATGCTCGCATGGTTTGTTATGGCTTTTTTTTTTGCTGTGTTTAGGTTTGTGCCTGTGTGAAAACAAACCAAGCAAATAGTGGGATGATCCAAGTAAATGAGCCCTCCAATTTATTTGGACCACAGAAGCTGGTCTACAGGTGTAAAAATGCCCTAAAAATCAGTTAAATCACAGACTATAAAACTCATTCCCACATTCATCAACTGTTTTAATGGAGGCCAGGCTAAATTCAGCTTCGTATTTTTGGGAAAGGAGTGTGTTCTGCGTTATAAGGCGGTAATAACCAGTTTGTGGTGAGAACATGATCCAAACTGGATCCGACCCAACTATCAACTATACACTATACTATAACTTTACACTCCTTTTATTTGAGCTAAAATGCTGTGCAGGTGCAGTTTAACCTGACATAACCTGACAACTTATTAATTATAATTACCACAGCTATGAACAAACACTGTCTCTGCTGCTGCTCCATGCTAAGCTGTTGGCACACTAAATGCAACACTGTATGTGCAGCGTTCACTGCTCAAAGCCATGCAACTCCACGTAATGCACGGACATCTAATCGAAAACACTATGTTTGAAACATGCTCGCATGGTTTGTTACGGCTTTTTTAGCTGTGTTTAGGTTTGTGCCTGTGTGAAAACAAACCAAGCCGAGAGTAAAACGCTCCAAGTAAACTTATTCGGACCAGAGAAGCTGGCCTACAGGTGTAAAAAGGGCTTAAAAATCACTACCACATGCATCAGCTGCCTCTACTGCTGCTCCATGTTAAACTGCTTGCACACTAAACCCAATACTGTATGTGCAGCGTTCACTGCTTGCAGCTGTGCAACTCCACATAATGCATGGACATCTCATTGCTATGTTCACTATGTTTGATGCGTGCTCGCATGGTTTGTTAGGGCTCATTTTAATGTGTTTAGGTTTTTTGTGCCTGTGTGAAAACAAACCAAGCTCATTCAGACCAGAGAAGCTGGTCTACAGGTGTGAAAACACGCTTAAAAAATCTATTTATTCACAGACTAAAAACTCATTCCCACATTCGTCAACTGTGGACGACCAGGCTTAATGGAGACCAGGCTAAATTCAGCTTCGTTTTTTAGGGAAGGAGTGCGTTCTGCTTTAGAAGACGGTGATAACCAGAAATTTCTTCAGAGAAGCAGGATGCTCAGTTCAATAAAGCAGCGAAACAAGAGAACACAATGAAAGCTTTGTCCTGCCTCTCGTTTCAAGTGCTGATCAGTCGCTTTCTCTATTGCTCTCTCTGATCAATGCTACTATATATTTCCTCGCTATCCTCGATTGGGCGTAAATTAGACAAACCGCAATGACAGCCAGAGCGCTAACAGTCGGATTTAAAGCTCCTTCTTTTATTTCCGAGTAGAAACTCTTCCCGGTTTACTTTACCGGGGCTCAAATCTCCTCTAACAGCTCCCGTCCCTGTGGGAACGGAGACGTGGGCGTTAGCGTAAGATTGAACGCCGCATATGTCTCGGCCTTCCCAAATTAGCAGCGAGCTCCCAAAGTCAGATTCAAGTGCAACAAAGACGGATGGATCCTCTGTGCCTCACATTAAGGCTAAATATAGCAATCAATTAGCAAGAGACGACCAAGACGTTCCATTAATGCGGCGGCAGCGCCAACACTTCGCCAGCACCGGCCTGACGAGGGCTCACCCTGCCAATAGTGAATCAGCAGTGTATCCATATCACTAATAGGCTGCAGCAGTCTTCATTAGAGCTTATTGAAAATGCCTGGAGGCCTTTGGTCCACTGGGACTTCGGAAAAGGCCTGGAGAAATCCTAATGGGACATTTTTCATATTTATCTATATATTGATTAAGGAACAGCTGATTATTTTTGCTTCTCTGCAAGTTTTTCCAAAAGTTTGGGTGCTTGACTAAAGTTAAAATTGCTGAAAAAAATAAATTTGGATTCAGGTTTGAATTGATTTTTATTTTGGACTTTTTTGGGGTTTTACTTGTACTTTTGCTCATCAATCACAGATCTTACTTACAGTTTTTAGCACTACAAAAATAAAAATAAAAAAAAACCTGGAAAGTCACATTAAATGGACAAGAAAAGGCAGTTTATTCAAATGTGGAACACGATTTTGACAATCAGAGTGTGATTTGTTTCTGCTATACTGGGATTATTACACTTTACATAGCTTTACATAAAATACAAAAAGAGCATTGAAAAAAAAGTTACGTCACAGAGCATTTTTTCGTAAGCCCAACCCAACAAGACCCGCAAAAAGTGATGGGAACTCAGATTTGGGTTTGGGTAGACAATCTAAACTCTCTTATATATTGATGGTGCTCAAACTTACCTTAAACCTAAACTTAAATCCATGTTTTTTAAGGCATGTAGCATCATTGTGATGCCCAATTGACTTGTACTATGGAGAATAGTTTTGCTATTGGCTACTCAAGGCTCAGCATGCTGGTAACTGCACTATGTAACTTGGGGAAGCTTAACATAATTATCTATTGAAAGTTTTTTTTTTAATAATTTGTAAAATACAACAAAAAAAAAATACTGTGTGTGACGGGCGGGGGCAAATACTTTTTTACGCCACTGTACAGAGGTTGGACAATGAAACTGAAACACATGGTTTTAGACCACAGTAATTTATTGTCTCAACAGACACCAGTTCTGGTGGAAACAGGAGAGTTGGGGTGCACATTGAATTCTGCTGTGATTTGATCAGCCGTGGTTTTATATTTTTTGGATACAATCCGGGTTAGCACCCAAACATCCCTTTCAGACAGCTTCCTCTTACAGCCTCCACAGTTAATCCTGTTGGATGTGGTTGGTTCTTCTTGGTGGTATGCTGACATTACCCTGGATACCGTGTCTCTTGATACATCACAAAGACTTGCTGTCTTGGTCACAGATGCGCCAGCAAGATGTGCACCAACAATTTGTCCTCTTTTGAACTCTGGTTTATCACCCATAATGTTGTGTGCATTGTAATATTTTGAGCAAAACTGTGCTCCTACCCTGCTAACTGAACACTCTTCACACTGCTCTTACTGGTGCAATGTGCAATTAATGAAGATTGGACACCAGGCTGCTCCAATTTAGCCATGAAACCTCCCACACTAAAATTACTAAATTAAGTTTTAGTTTCATTGTCCAACCCCTGTATATGCTTCTGGCTGAATCTCAAATACCATTTTACTCCACACTGTATATACAAGCAGATAGTACTAGATTCATCGGTACCACTTTAAAATAAGACTATCCTTATGAAGGGTTTATAAATGGTTTACAATTAGTTTATTAATGGTTACTAATTATGTTGTAAATGCCTTAAAATCATTAATAATCAGTTATAACACATATGTAGAAAGGTCAACAATGACCTGTTGTTTGCCAAATAGTGAACCCACAGCCATCTATAATGTTGCCCACATATGTGTTATAACTGATCATTAATGATTTTTAAGGCATTTACAACCTAATTAGTAACCATTAATAAACTAATTGTAAACCATTTATAAACCATTTATAACGGTAGTCTTTTTTTAAAGTGGTACCAATATTTCTAATGTCTAGAAAGTTTAGAATTCATAATTTCATGTTTTAATTGCATAGTGCCCAACATTGAGGATCATGTGTAATTTAGGATTAAACCTAAAATTAAGCAGAAGAGCTTGGAAACAGGACAAAAACAGCTTTAATTTATTATTAGAAATCTGAGCGATCATTTTCTGGAACCCTTTATCCACCATAAATAAAGATAATCTCTCTGCTATTTGCACAGCCAGGAGATACCTGTGTGTAGAGAAATGCCCACACCTTCTGGAAGGTAGAATATGGATATTTTCAGCTGGAGTCTTCACACTTCATACTTTTTTCTTGCCATCGCTGTACCCTCACTAGCTGAACATATATACAGCAAACCCGGTGTTCCTAGAGAACACGGTGAGGTACAGCCGAGAACACTGCTGAACACCGTTTCTTTAATGGTGAAACACAGCTTCTTGACAGAGCTGGATGTGCTGCAACCCTGTCCTGAGCCTCACCCATCCGTCCTTCTCTCAGAGATCGGAACGGAGGGACGGAGGCGATAAATAATCACTGTTTTGATTGACGTGGGCAGCCAGTGGAGGAAGGGGCCCCTCATTAGCTGTGTCTGTCCCATCCGCTGCCACCGGAGCCACACTGTCAAACGCGTGGCCCATTAGTGCCACTTACACGGGCGGGCCCCGGTCGCTCCTTGTACTCCTCCTCCGCTGCGGAGCGATCTCAAAAACGGGTCATCCGGCTCTGCTGTCACGACTCAATGCTGCTAAGTTTGGACTCAATTCTGGGAGCTCCAGTGGTGAAGCTTTGTGAGTTGGCTAGCGTAGCGTTAGTATGTTGTATTGTGTTCGAATTAAACCAATGTCTGGATTTATGGATATAGATTGAATGAATGTCTGATCTTGTGGTTTACGGTTACATTTTGAATCTAGCACTCTTAAGGAATTTTATACGTTTATTTTAGCAGTAATCACTGCTAAAACTAGTAAAAGAACAGAGTAATGTCCCGTTATTTTTGTTTGGTTTTACCGTAAATATGCCAAATATACCAAATATAGGTATCGTAGGTCAAAGGCCAAAACGGGGATAAAAAACTGTTTTTAAAAATATAAAGAAGAATGGGTGAAAATCTCTAGATGCAAAAAAGCTGGTGGAGCTATACCCCAAACAACCTTCAGCTGTAATTATAATAAAAGATGACTCTACTAAGCATAGATCTAGGGGCTGAATACTTTTGCACATCACACTTTTCAGATTTGGTTAAACTAAAAAAAAAAAAAAAAAAAAAAAAAAAAAAAAAAAACATGTGTAACTAAGAGTCCTTTTGTGCCAAAGAAGTGTAGATAGAGAAACTAATTGACAAAAAACAAACAAAAAAACAATTTGGATCAATATCCTCCATCTTTCTTTCTTGCAAAAACAAGTTGCTCTGGTTAATGCTCTTTCATCCCCCCCTCTCTCTCTCTCTCTTTCTCTCTCTCCTTTTTATCTCTAGGTAGCAGGAATTAAAGGCATGCTAATTGCTAACAGGAAGGTGGAGAACCAGGTCAAGACCTACATCACCTACAACAAGGGTCGTGACTGGAGGCTGCTGCAGGCGCCCTCTACTGACCTGGAGGGCAACCCGATCTACTGTGTGCTGGTAAAACATGAGAGTGAAAGAATGAAATGCAAAATGGTTGCACAGATAAAATGTGAAAAAAAGAGATGAAAAAATGACAAAAAGTTAAGTGCGGTTGAATATGGCTGTGGATTAGAGCTTGGTTCCCAACAGGTAATGTCCCTAAGCTCAATTTGGTGACTATACAAAAAAATAGAACAAAAAATAAACGAGTGCAAGTCAAAGCAATAGGAAATGGGTGCATTGGTCAAGCAAAAGTACAGGAGATGGGAATACATGTCTGCACCCCATTCATCCTTAATGAACAAAAGAAATCAGATGTTTGCAGGTTATAAATTACGCCTTTAAAATGTTCAATTTGTCTCATTTTCTGGATGTTCTTACAATGTTTTTATTTAAAGGGGACATATTATGCAAAATTACCTTTTTGGGTGCTTTTTTATTTCCAACTGGGTGTCAAACAGGGTATGAACACTCTAAATGTGAAAAAAAAATCCATTAATTCAGCTGAAAGTTTGGTGTCCGAAACTTCTATGCTTCTAACTTGTGTAAAAAAATAGGTATAATATGTCCTCTTTAAGGTTTTTTTATATTCTTCTGTTACGGCAATGTCAGTGTTTTAAATTATATTTGTAGAAATGTTAGTTTTAACATTTTCCTAATGTTCTAAGAATGTTCCTGGAAGATTATTTCTGTAACATTACAGGCTAATCTTCTTGGAACCTTTGCTAAACATTGCTAAACCTTCTCAGAATGTTCCTTTTTCAATGGAACAGCACAGAATCAAGCCAAACTATCTGGTGTTTGGAACAGTATCTTGAAAACTGTGATACAAAGTAAAATGTGAAAATCTGAAAGGAAAATAACACAAAGAAAATGGAAGAATAATTTAATTTAGATTCACGTAAATGAACAGTATCTCAGAAATGAGCAATACGTAGGAGAGAAAGTGTTAACAACACTTGCCGATGAGTGATGTTGCCAGTTGTTGTGGGTGGCTACTGTAGTGGTTTCCCTGTAAACAGAGCAACTCTGCAATTAGCATTGACCCTCTTCAGTAAAGTAAAAGGTGGGAGTAGAATCTCTGGCTGGGTGTGACAGCTTATTTTTCAAAAGTTTTATTTCTCATTAAATTCCCATTAAGTTTCAGGAGTACTTTATTAAGACAAAAGACAACTAATTACATTCTTGATTTGTACAAAGTAATGTTCCCCTAGCCAGAAATTTGGAACTAGACTTTGCAGTGTTTAATCTGAAAGAACATAATAGACAATATGAGCAAAAGCAACCAGTCTTACACTTTTCTGCTGTGTAGATTAATATTAAAGTCATCCAACCTGTAAAGAAAAAAATATGGAATTATTTAGTAAACAAAAAAAGTGTTAAAGAAACCAGAATATGTTTTATATTTTGGACTTTTCAAAGTAGGCATCTCTTGCTTTGATAGAAACAGCTTTGACACCTGGACACTGGATTTTCTTGCCTTTATGAACCAACTGGAATGTTTAGCATTTCAGCTAACAGCTGTGCTTGTCGAGAGCTATAACTAGAAAAAAAGAGGTATAATATGTCTATTTGAGTAATGTCCTAATCCATATTATGGCAATAACTACTCAACTAAGTATAGAGAAAAATTACATTAAGAAATGAAGGTCAGTCAATTCTGTCAACTGCTCAAATGGTATTTGAGTGCATTTTAGAAGAAGTCAGTAGCTTTTACCAAGAGATATACTACCCAAAAGTAGCTTTTGAGAGTCTTTTAATAAGGCAGCATGGGAAGCATTTTCGTGGACTAATGTTGATACCAATGTAAGGACCTCTGCTACAGCTGTTGCTACAGTCTTTGTTCTCTTTTTTTATTTTATTTAAATTTTTTCCCGCATTTTCTCCCCAATTTACATGGCCAATTATCCAACCCATTCATTAGGACTTACTATATTACTAATGATGCCCCAACACAAGGAAGGTGAAGACTAGCACATGCTTCTCCTGATACATGTGAAGACAGTCACCGCATCTTTTCAAACTGCTGCTGATGCAGCATTGCCGAGTAGCATCACAGCGCACTCGGAGGAAACCGAAAATTACTTGATTCCGATACATCAGCTCACAGATGCCTCGTGCTGATCGCCATCATCCTGTGGAGTGATGTGAGTAGAGAGTGCCATCTACCCACCCAGAGAGAGCAAGGCCACTTGTGCTCTCTCAGGGCTCCAGTAACTACAAGCTACATAAACAGGATTCAAACCGAAAACTGGCCCTCTGGACCAGTTAGAGCTCCTACAGTCTTTGTTCTACTGCTACTTAGTAAGTTCACCACAAGCTAACACTAACGTGTGGTAAACACTAAGCAGAGACATGGACAGTGGCCAGCGATGGCTTATTTGCATTAAAGCGACAGAGCCCTTAAACGGCTCATTCTGAAAGTGACTGAAACTCGCCAGAATAGAGCTGGTGAGATCTCTTTACGACCATGTTTTGTATAGACCATATACATATTCTATTCTAACATGTGTAAAAAGAGGTATAATAGCTCTATTTGAGTAATGGTCTAATCCATTGTATGGCAAGAAATAGAAAAAAATGACTTTAAGAAATGATGGTCAGTCACTCTAAAACTTGAAAGTGCAATCTTTAAGTACATTGTTGAAGCCTGGCTATTCCTCAACCTGTGTAAAATTGTGCGCCTACGTTTTCGGAACAATGCTTTTTCACTCCCCTGAGAGTGTAACATCATCAAATATGCAGCTTTTTCAATTATAGAATAAAAGTCCCACATCCTCCCATCCTTGGGAATATCGTCGCTGTCCTTTGAAAAACATTTATCTCCACTTTTGTCGATTTTTAGTTTGCTACATAATTTGAACAGACAAACTGTCCCTTACACTGTGCCAAAATTTCTTGATGAACGAACCAATAGAAACTCTTTAAAATGACCTGAAATAAACTCTTTTTACATTGACTTCCATTGAAAGTTTACAAGGTTTTTTCTCTCTCCTGTAAGATAAGTGTTTTTCATTTGACAGCGGCGATGTGCACTTGCGAGCCAAGTTTTCCAACTCCATATTGAGAAACAGCCATGTCTAGCAGTCAATGGTCTCTCACCAAGAGGAACACTACCCAAAAGTAGCTTCTGAAAGCCTTTTTATAGGGTAGCAGTGACAAGATCTAATGTTGATACCAATGTAAGGACTTCTAATACAGCTGTTGCTTCAGTCTTCGTTCTACCGCTACTTCGTAAGTAGCTCATGTATTTACGACAAGTCCACTTGAAACTACCAAGGCATTCACAAAAAGAACAAAAAACTCAGTTCTAGCGTCTCCCAGGCCAAACTATGGTGGCAAAGTGCGCCTGTTAATACAAATTAATCCAGTTTAAAGTGCCCTCTGCAAAGACTCCTGCTCTTATTGTGAGTGTTAATTGCCTTTTACACTCATTAGCGACAATGACAGCGGGAGGATTTGGCATTAAAGCCGAAAAGCTTCTCTCCTGGGGCCTCCGACGCAACAAAAAAGACAATTATATCAGTGCACTCTGTGCGGCTAACTGACGCCTTTCATCTTTTCAATGGCCAGTGTGACATTGTTGTAAGGACAGCAAGGGCGGCAGGATTTAGAGGCGGTAATGAAAAGGGTTATAAGGTCCCTAATTAGGGTGTCAGATGAGCCTATCAAAGGTAACCTGCAATATGGTGGGGATGACTCTCTTTTTCCCACTCACTGTATTTCTCGCTTTGTCTCGCCCAGCCTCAAAGGAGCGCTACAACCAAAATGCTAATGCTGCTAATAATAATGAGGGCGAGCTGGGACCACATCAAATTCTGTTTTTGTTATGTACACAGAGACGTCATTTACACCTTCAAATGGTTCAAAGACAATTCTGCCAAAGTATTCCAAAGTTTTTTTTTACTTTGTAACCAGAAATATAACATTGAATTTAATTTTTTTAAGTCATTTTTTATCTTTGATTAGTTGATTAACTCAAACAGGGTTATTAACTGTATACCAACTGTATGCCAGTTTCATGATTGTACTAGGAAACCTGTTTCCTTACTGTGCACATGACCTTTTGGCCTTTTTATTTTTTTATTCTTCATTTCATGTATTTTATTCCCTGAATTATTTTTGACCTTTTACCTCTTGATTGCATTTATTTTGTCCTTTTATTTATTCTATTTTATGACGATTTGCTTTTTTATTTTATCATTTGTTGTCTTTTTAAAATCTTGGTGTTATTTTTAGCTACTTCTAATTTATTTTGTAGTCCTCTGTTTCTTTATTTGTGTTTGTTATCTTTTTTACTTTTCTAATATTTTTTTTGCCTTTCCATTCATCCTTTTATTCTGAATTAGTTTATTTCTTTTTAATTAAAATCTCTTACCATTTTACATTATTGTTTTGTTTATGAACTACCTTATTTTAGGGTAATCTGATTAAATACTTGATATAAATTTTTAATTTATTTTTTTTTTTGTAAGTTGTAAATGCTTGTCTGTATTGAAAATGAGGGTTACCCTTAATGCATTACCGAGTAAAAATAAAAGTTAATTAATTGATTCATTGATAAGTACAATACAGTACAGCCAATTGGCGAAGGGCTTAGCTCATTTACATACATTAGTCTTAAAGGCAAAGTAACATTTTTTTTCTATTCATTTCTGTTCTGTTTAATTGCTTTACATTTTAACCTGATTAACCATCTATCCTTTTATTCTGAATTATTTTATTTCTTCTTAATTAAATTATCTTACCATTTTACATGATTGTTTTGTTTATGTCCTTCCTTACTTTATCTTAACCTGATTATATACTTGATAATAATTTTTTTTTTTTTTGTTTCGTCCCTTTAGGCTTTAAATTCTCAGCTGCATTAAAAATGCATTCTCGAGTGAAAATAGAATTTAAATGATTGATTGAAAAGTACAATACAATACAGCCAATAAAGTCAGTTAAGCTCATTTAAATACATCAGTCTTAAAGGCACAGTAATTTTTTTTTCCTATCTATTTCTGTTGTCGAAGCTGCACTATCTAGTGAATACTATAGAACAGAGGCTCATATTAAATAGCATAATGATACACGAAGGCACTGTAATAAAACTCATTTTCAGGACTTGGTTTTAAGTGTGTTTTTCCCATTTTCCGTCGACTCAGACCCATGTAATGTCTGCGGTGTCACTTCGGCACCATTTGATGGACACCTTCTAATAGCTTGGCCGCGGCTAATGGACTATGTGTCATTTCTTTCTGTCCAGCCATTTTGCTCGCTGCACCTACAACTGCAGATGTCAGAAAACCCCTACCTGTCGGGCAGCATTACCACCAAGAGCTCGGTGCCGGGAGTCATCGTCGCTACAGGTAAAAAGTGAATGCTGACGAGTGTGCGGTTGTGTGTGAGTGTGGGGGGGTGTGAAAGAGATGCAAACACACAATTAATGTTATATATTTCTATATATAGAGCTCTGGAAAAAAATAACAGACTTTTTAGCAAATTGAAAACCTCTGGAATATAATCAAGAGGAAGATGGATGGTCACAAGCCATCAAATCAAACCAAGCTGAACTGCTTGAATTTTGGCACGAGGAGTGTAAAGCATAAAGTTCTCCAAAAGTAGTGTGTAAGACTGGTGGAGGAGAACAGGCCAAGATGAATGTTTAAAACTGTGATTTAAAACCAGGGTTATTCCACCAAATATTGATTTCTGAACTCTTAGAACTTTATGAATATGAACTTGTTTTCTTTGCATTATTTAAGGTCTGAAAGCTCTGCATCTTTTTTTATTATAGCCATTTTTCATTTCCTGCAAACAAATGCTCTAAATATTTTTTGACAATATTTGTATTTGGAATTTGGGTGAATTTGGGTCTGTAGTTTATAGAATAAAACAACAATGTTCGTTTTAATCAAACATATACCTATAAAGAGCAAAATCAGAGAAACTGATTTAGGAACTGAAGTGGTCTCTTAATTTTTTTTTTCCAGAGCTGTATATAAGTATAAGTATTCTTATTATATCAACCGATCAAAAGAAATTCAAGAACAGATGAGAAAACAAAGTCATTGCCATCTATGAGTCTGAAAAAGGTTGCAAAGCCATTTCTAAGGCTTTAGAGCTTCCTGGAGTGACAGGCCTAAAGGAATTACTAAAAAAGGGCGTAGACAACTCATCCAGGAAGTCAAAATAAAGAACCAAGAACAACATCTAAAGAACTGCAGGTCGGGCTGGAAATACTGCCAAACATCAGCCTTTATTCCAGGCGGTGATTTTGGTGCTGTAGCTTTGGCCATCTCGCTCTTTCTTAAGTTTCGGTTTCGTTTAGCCAGCACCCGATTTTATACTGCCCCTTGTGGACAAAGCAAATAGTGTGTATAGTCACCTGGAAAAGATCGATGCACATATTTTTGGATCGATATCGTATTTTTTGAGTGTGAATCGATATTGGATCGCAGATCGATCTTTTGAACACAGCCCTACTGGTGAACAATGTGCTTCATGGAAGAATTTGAAAGCAAAAAACCACTGCTGGCCAAAAAGAACACAAAGGCCCATGGCAAATACTTTTTTACATAAGGCTAAATGGGTTTAGATAGCTATTCTTCTTCTTCTTCTTTCACTCATTTAATTTAGCGTAAAAAAACTGTTTGTTTTTGGCATTTACTCAGGTTATCTTTGTTCGATATTAAAATGTGTTTGTTAATCTAAAAAATGTACGCATGCCTAAACTATAACACAATGTGAAAGGCACCGTTGAAGACAAACAGGAAGTGACACCAACTAAACTATGAAGTGCAGGATTCTCGAAAAAGGAAAAGGAAAAGAAATGGAAATGCTTCACTCTGAGGCTCTACGGTAGTGAATTTCCTGTTATAGCTTTATTCAATAGCTGCACAAGGCCTACATTTCCTAAGTCTTGGCAATAAACGCCTGCTTCTGTGTGTGTGTGTGTGTGTGTGTACGTGCTGGAGTGCAATCAATTACTTAAGCAAATCCCTTTAAGCTGTCGGAAAACATGGCTAAATGGCAGAACTCGGGAGCTGCTGTTGTCCTACTCATCTATTGCTTGCTCACGTAAGCATCAGTCATGCCACGAGCGTTCAGCGAGACTTCAAATCCTTCTGAGCCAATCCGAGCATATACAGTAACTCGGCCCTAATTCGTCTCAATTGTGTCGGAACAGACGACGGTAACTGCTAGCGCTAGCTTCAGGCCTGTGTGTGAGTGTGTGTGTGTGTGTGTGTATGTGACACTATACACTGTGTGTTCGCGTTTGTGTGTGTGAACACACACTTCATCTTGACAGAGAATGGCTCTTAGTTGGAAAGCTCAGGGTCGAATGAGGACACATGACACAACACATTACGACTGCGGCGGAATATCAGGTCATGGACTGGTGCCTTGGTACAACACACACATTTACAAACACACACACACACACACACAGAGATACACACACCCCCGTACGTACACAGGCAAGCAGCTCCGGAGGATCGCAGTCATCTGTGTCACTGCTTACGAACATGACAAACATAATTCACTTTATGCGCGAGTGGGAGAACGTGAAAAAAAAAGGCTGGGAGTGAATTATGTAAAAGGTGAACTAGGCCAACGGAGCTGCCGTCACTTCCACCAGAGAACCTGGAGGTAGCGCAGACGTGGCGCGGAACCGGAGGAAGGGCTGGAGGGGGCGTGAAATGGGTGGGTGGTTAATTACGCTTTACCCTATCTATGAGCGTTCCACCCAAAAAGAGGCTTTCTTAAGTAGCTACCAAGGCAATGGTAGCACCAAAAAAAAAGAGACATTGCAACATTGTAGGAAGATTGTGAGAATATTGCTGCCACCACCATGTTTTACAGTTGAAGAAAAACTGACCTGGCTCCAAAAGACTTGGGACTTGGACCTTCCAGCAAGACAGTGACCCTAAACATACAGCCAGACATTACTTTTCCACCACATATAGCGCTTTACATTTAGGCTATGAGGTTTAACTTTGGTTGGCTGACCACAAAACCTTCTTTCACATAGTTGCTTTATCCTCTACATGGCTTTTGGCAAACTGCAAACAGCTTGAATACTTTTGCGAGCATCAGTAAATTAGAGGTGACTTGTCGTCACAAGGTCCCCCATGTCTACGATTGACCCAGGGCTGGACTGGTAATCTGGTGTACCGGGCAAATGCCCGGTGGGCCGACAGTCCTCAGGGGCTGATGCTGATTTTTTTTCTTCCTTTTTTTTCTAAGAGACCAGCCCACAATTTAGAGGGGGCGACCCATTAGCCCATCTTAAGTATAAACAATGGACTGAACCAATCAGGATAATAGAAAGAAAGCGGCCACACCCTCTCTCTGCGTGGTTTAGCTTTGAGCACATGGGCGACTGGAAACAGTGCACCGGAGAGTGCACGCAGGGTCCGGTGTTCGTACTGTCTCTCTCTCCCCCGCGCACAGACTCGTTCTCTCCATCGCTTAATCGTACGCGCGCTCTCTCTCTCTTTCTCTCTCTGACTGTCTCTCTCTCTCTCTTTCTTTCTCTGTCTCTCGCTCTCTCTCTCTAACTGTCTCTCTCTCTCTCTCTGATGTAAGTGATTGACACCACTAATAATATAATTTAATTTAATCAATCTAAAAATGATATTTCTTAAAAATAACTCAAACACTAATATGCATTCAGTAATTAGTAAAAAAAAAAATTAGTTAAATGTTTAAAATTTGTAGTTAATGCTATTGTTTGGGTTTTTAATAAAGCGCCACAATCATACTCAATGTTTGTTTGTTCCACCTAGATCAAAAGATCCTCTCATGATAAGAGCAGGAGAGAACCCTGGTTTCAAGCATTTCATAAAAGAGCCCCATTAAACATTCCATTATTAAACATTAATAAAGTTCAATTTTTTTTTTTTGAAGTTTAATGGTAAGGCCATGCAGAATGCCCTGTTTGTAGCCTGATACAAATACATGTTATAGCTGTATAAAGGAGGAAGCGACTTTAACCTGAAAAATTACAATGAAACTGTTGAATCAGAGAAATAATAAAAAAAAAAATACATATTAGAGATGATTTAAAAAAAAGGATAAAGAATTAATTGAACTGCACAGAGCAGACAAAACTGGTGGAGGTACCAATAGACACTAAACTTCTTATATTTTAAAGGCTGAAGATACATAATGCGTCTTTGTAACCCCATGTACATAAATTACAAGTCGTTGTGCTCCGCTAATTATGAGAGGCCGGTCTAAACCAAAAAGACCAGTTGCCGTGTCTCCTGTCGCTAAATCGTGGCTATAAATCGTTTTCTCCCTTGAGAATGACTGGTTGCCTGTCACTCTAGTGAAAACAAAAGGAAAAAAATAAAGGTTTCTAAAACACTCTGGAATGTAGGTCCAAAACAAATCTAATAAAACCCTATGTGAGATATGGAGATTCTTTGAGCTTTAAATACATCTCATTTGCACTTATTTTAAAGAATCATTCACTGTAAAGGTTATTAAGAAAGACAAAATTGGTTCATCTTTGGCATTGCTCCAGATAACTATTTTGGCACTTTTATTTTAATATCCAACTGGATTATCCCAGAGCAGCATGACTTTTCGCAGACATGTAAAGTA
Organism: Astyanax mexicanus; assembly: GCF_023375975.1. NCBI lineage: Eukaryota > Metazoa > Chordata > Actinopteri > Characiformes > Acestrorhamphidae > Astyanax > Astyanax mexicanus. The sequence continues at coordinate 24,379,664 of NC_064428.1, read as the reverse complement.
AATGTCATTGGAATTAAATCACTCTCTAAAATTAGATACTGAATTTTCGCAAAGCCAAGTGGTGCAGCTGAACTCTAAAATAAAATATAAAAATGTTCCTGTATATTGCCATCATTGATAACAATGTCAATTTTCTATCTTTAAAATACAGGAAAACTTGGTTGATTGGTTTCAATTTAGTCTTGCAGTGAATCTGAGCCATTCAATCAACTGCAAATTGTTTTAAACTCTAAGCATTCACACAGATCAAGCAACTCACAGCTTTAGTCTTCTTTACTGTTAAGATTTCTCACTTTATTCACTTAATTCATTTAGTTTCATTTTTGGTCTACCTTAATAATAATATTTGCTATGTTCTCTTTGCTTCTCTCTGCAGGAAACATTGGATCAGAACTGTCCTACAATAACGTGGGCATGTTCATTTCATCAGATGCTGGCAACACCTGGAGACAGGTATGTTGCATGACTGTTGTGAGGATTTTTATAGAGTAGTTCCAATCTGGGGTATAATAAATTTGAATAGTGAAGCATTATCTCTGCCTTGGAACACTTGATCCTAAGATAGTACAGATCTACACATCTTTTTATTTACAGATCGAGTTGTTTTAAAACTCCAATTTTTCTGATTACCATATTTTTGGCACTATAAGGCACATTTAAAAATCTTTTAATTTTCCCGAAAATCGTCTGTGCGCCTTATAATCCGATGCACCAATGTAAACATTTTACCCGTCAGGTTGTAAGGAGCAGTAAAGCCACTCTGCTGAAGTACAGAGTTATACAGGGGTTTCAGTTTAGTTCTCCAGCACTGAGACTGGAGCAGTATTAGCATTAGCTGCTAACCCAGCTAAGCGCTAGCTTTTTTTACCATTCAGAGATGGGTATTATCAGTCTGTATCTTGTGAAATTAGTTAGCCACTAATGCTAATGCTGCTGCACCCAGCCTTAGTGGAAATCTGGAAATCTAAGCTTGCTGTAAATAAACGGAAGCTCTTCGCTCACCCAAATAAACAGTTTTCAGAATAGAAATCTGTGTAGATTAACATCCAGTGCTCATTTGACTTTAAAAGAAAATGTTTTTAATACAGTTTTGTTTACTTGGATTAGCTTTACTTGCATTTTGACAGAATAAAATATCTGAATGCTATGACTGTAGTTCAAGTGCTATGTTCTGATACTTTAGGGTCTGCAAATAAGTTTGGCTGAGGGCCAGATATTTTTCAAATCATTACATCGTGGTCCAAAAAAAAAAAAGAAAATCTGTTTTGGAAAATGTGTAACTATAAGGAGATGGAGTGCTACAGACTAGTAGCTCTCCAGCCCAGAGGGTTGTTGAACCCAATTGCAGAACAGTTGATCTTAAAGCAGGTAAACCCAAGAAGAAAGGAATAAATAAATAAATAAATGAACACACCGCTCCTCACGCGAGATCGAACTTGTGTCGTCAGGGTCTCGGTCCAATACACTACTGATGCCGCAGCTAGTGAATTGGGACACGGCCGAGAAAAAAAACGCTCTTATAAGGAGATAGGGAGCCCGAGAACAGGTGGAAACTAAAGTCACACTGAGCGTATGTGAGCTTCTATGAGCTTATATGTGTGTAGTTTTTAAAAAAAATTCAATCTTTTCCTGCAGATATTTGACGAGGAGCACAACGTTTGGTTCCTGGATAAAGGGGGAGCTCTGCTTGCAGTCAAACAGCCCACAGTCCCCACCAGGCATCTCTGGTAAGTGCAAATGAGCCATTCTGCAAAGCAACAGGGTGCTGTGTCTGACTGAGTCATCCAGATGATGCCTGGGTGAAAGCCTCATTTTCCCAAATAATACCCTTTTCTGTTAAACTCAGAGACTCTATAGACTTACTCTATAGATTTATTTCATACAAAACATTAAAACACAGACTTGTTCTGTGTCCAATGGAACTTAAAGAACACTGCAGTGACCTGTGGGATGTGCGTGATACTTTCTGCATTGAAAATATATATGAAATATTTCTGCTAGAGTGCACTGGGCAATTCTAGCCAGACACCACCGGTCACAATCATTACCACCGACTACACTGTTGACTGCATTGCAAAAAATAATAAATAATTAAATAAATAAATAAATTGCCCATCTACAGATTTCTTTTGTTTTTTTATTTTTTTGATCATATGTATCATATGTTATTAAATCATTAACACTGACCCTAACACTGAAGTGGGTTAGGCCTGCAGTTCTTTAGATGTTGTTCTGGGTTCCTTTGCAACCTCCTAGATGAGTTGTCCATGCCCTTTAGCTTTTCAAAAAATGTGGTTAATCGCAGTTAATTCATGGGGAGGAAATTACTTTTTCACACAGGGCCAGGTTGGTTGGTCTGCATAGACATTTCCCTTTAATAAATGAAATTATCATTTACAATTATATATATTTATTTTATTCTTAATTAGGTTATATTTTTCTTGTAAATGTAAATATACTGTAAATGTACGTATGATAAAAAAAAGCAAAAACACTAGAAATCTGTAGGTGCACATACACTTTTTTTTACAGTAACTTGTTCGTAAAATGTTACCTCAGGGGACAGTTTGGGAATGCCCACACCTGTAAGAGTTATTAGGTATTATCTTGTAAGTGAGGTTGAATGCTGGCCAGTGTTCTCATTCATGGCAAGGTGGCATTAATTACAGTTTTAGATTTTAAGTTTAAGACATGATAGGACATGGGATGGGACTTTCATTTTCCAAAGAAATTATGGCATTTATCGTTCCTCAGTCCACAGTGTAAAGAGCGTACCGGGAATATGTCATAGGAGGCATTACCGCCGACAGTGGACAGCATGGCATTCGGATGTAATGATTGTGACCGGCGGCTTCTGGCTAGAGTGTTCTTACATTACATCCACATTCAATGTAGAAAGTCCCGTACACAAACTGTATGTCTCAGTTCAACTGCAAAAATGTTAGCATCAAAGGGAAAGTCATGGGATGCAATACTAGTTTTGCCCTCTTGAGGCGATATTTCAGATCAGTTTTTCCTTAAAAGAAGTTTATATGAGGTTCCCCTAACTGGTTAAGGCAGACTCTCACATTCTGCTCATTGGAATACCAAATGTGAAGATGCACCTCGCCACTGACGATAGCTGTCAATCACTCTCGCAAAGACTCTGGCAGCCGGAAAAAAGAGGGATCCGAATCGGAAGCGCTGGAAAACGCCTCGTATTAAAGCTTCCCACTTATCCCCTTGAGTAATCACATTGTTTCCCCTCTTCAAATTGGAGCTCCCAAGCTCCCTGCTTCACTGCTGTTTAATCCTCCTGTCCTTTTGTGCTTTTTTTTTCCCCATCCCTCCTTATCGCCCCGAGTGTTCCAGCATTAGTTTTAGGATCGCTGGAGTGTGCAATCTTCATTTCTGTTTCTCTTAAGCAAGCTGAGCGAGCCGCTAGCCCACCAGTTCCTGTCTGTTGAAAGCAATCGCTTCTTTCCCTCCGCTAGTGCGATTTCACACACACATCCCTCCGCAGGCGGGCGTGTCGGTAATGGATGTGTGTCGGCGCATTGTCTGTCTACGACACTCTCAGCCCACAGATTCTGAAGTAACAAGGGAACTTTTGTGGCGCTCTTCAGTCCGGGTGTTGTTCCAGCCTCGTTGTCACATGAGCAAGTAGCTGTTAGCACCTCTAAGGTGGAACTGATAAGCTGCCAAGCGCGACCACAAGTGTTCATTGCTGTTTTTCTTTTTTTTTTTTTTTGGACTCAAAGTGTGTAAAGCCCCAGGGAACCTTAATCCATGAGTGCTTCCGGCTTTCTAATTAAGTTAATGGCGGTCTTGTGAGCACACATTGTGCACAAACATAGAATGGGAATGAATAATTGTTCAACGTTTACATGTACTTCATTAGAACGTGTCCCATTTCAAAGTAAACATGGTAGTAGAATACTTAGGCTGGGTAAACATTCTCCTTACAAATGACCAATGAGGGTTAACGTCTTAAGAGAATTTGAAGCATTGGTGCTACTGTAGAGATACTTAAAAAAAATAATTATTTGGATCCAATATTGGTAGGTGGAACAAGTAACAAGTAAATCCAAAGTTCAAAATCAAACATTCAAGTCCAGAGTCAAGTCTCAAGTCTTGAAATTCAAGTCCAGAGTCAAGTCTCAAGTCTTGACATTCAAGTCTAGAGTCAAGTCTCGAATCTTGACATTCAAGTCCAGAGTCAGGTAATAAGTTTTGATATTCAAGCAAAAAGTCAAGTCACAAGTCTTGAAATTCAAGTGCAGTTTCAAGTCACAAGTGTTGACATTCAAGTCCAGAGTCAAGTCCAAAGTCTTGACATTCAAGTTCTCTGTCAACTCCCAAGTCAAGTCACAACTCTTAACATTAAAGTTTCAAGTCAAGTGCCAAGTCTTAACATTCAAGTCCATAGTCAAGCCACAATTCATGATATTCAAGTCCAGAGTCAAGTCCCAGGTCTTGATATTCAAGTCTAGAATCAAGTCCCAAGTCAAGTCACAACTCTTAACATTGAAGTTTCAAGTCAAGTGCCAAGTCTTAACATTCAAGTCCATAGTCAAGTCACAAGTCTTGACATTCAAGTCCTTATTAAAGTCAAAATTGTTGACATTTAAGTCCCAAATCAAGTCCCAAATCTTGTCATTTAAGTCGCAAGTTAAGTCACAAGCCTTGACATTCAAGTCCTTATCAAAGTCAAAAGTCTTGACATTCAAGTCCCGAATTAAGTCACAAGTCTTGTCATTTACTTCGCTAGTTAAGTCACAAGTCTTGGTATTTAAGTCCCAAATCAAGTCACATGTCTTGACATTCAAGTCCCAAATCAAGTCACATGTCTTGACATTCAAGTCCCAAGTCAAGTCACAAGTTTTGACATTCAAGTCAAGTCTTGACATTTATGTCCTGAATCAAGTCACAAGTCTTGACATTTAAGTCCCAACCAGGTCAAAGCTCTTAACATTCAAGTCCCAAGTCACAAGTCTTTGCATTCCAGACCTTAATCAAGTCACAAGTCTTGACATTTAATTCCAAAGTCAAGTCACAAGTCTTGACATTTAAGTCCCAGCAACACCCCTTACTCTGGATGAGTTTGTGCTATAAACGACTGGAAGAAATTCTAAATTTCTGAGTTTAAGATTGGGAAAGAATTAAAAGCAGTTTAAGGCAGTGTTCTTAACCACTACACAGTAATTGCTTAGTATTAAAACCACTTCTGTTCTTGCCCACACTTGCAAACTTGCCCCCAGCCCACATACCGCCATGAAATAAAGTCTGAATATGAAAGCCAGATGACTCCAGTTGTGCCAGTTTTGGCCTAATTCTGTAATTCTGTACCAACAATGGTAGGATGCATGTGGGCCAAGGTTCAAATGCTATAATAAGTCCTACATGTGGCAGTAACAGCTGGACTGGTTTTGGCATCATAATACAAATTCCAATATCCTACCAGCAGCACCCTAAGTGCCTTAACTGGGCCATATTTTGTCCAGAATTGACTGTTATCTGGGCAGTCACTTTGTGATTTCCACTTCAAAATGTGCTGCAGGATTTTATGGAAATTGTATCTATAGTGGAGGCAAGCTGTTCACAAATACATAGATGGAGCAGAAATGTGTATATTTATTCACTATATTACATAGGATATTATAGTCTGCTGTGTGGTGATGCTTGACCTCGCTGGCCACCCACATTGTAGATGCTTGGTTTTGTTGGTGACACAACTTGTTGATGATTGATCTTAGTGGTCATCCAGCTTGTTGAAGCTTTGTCTTGCAAGCCAACCAGCTTGTTGAAGCTTTGTCTTGCTGGTTACCCAACTTGTTGATGCTTAGTCTTGTTGGTCTTCCAACTAGTTGATGCTTAGTCTTGTTGGTCACCCAACTATTTGATGCTTAGTCTTGTTGGTCACCCAACTAGTTGATTCCTGGTTTTGCAAGTCATCCAGCTTGTTAAAGCTTTGTCTTGCTGGATACCCAACTAGTTGATGCTTAGTCTTGATCAACTGTTGATTCTTGGTTTTGCTGGTTGATCATTTTGTTGATGCTTAGTCTTGTCGATCAACCAACTTGTTGATGTTTAGTCTTGCTGGTTACCCAACTTGTTGATGCTTAGTCTTGCTGGTCATCCATTTTGTTGATGCTTAGTCTTGTCAATCAACCAACTTGTTGATGTTTAGTCTTGCTGGTTACCCAACTTGTTGATGCTTAGTCTTGCTGGTCATCCATTTTGTTGATGCTTAGTCTTGTCAATCAACCAACTTGTTGATGTTTAGTCTTGCTGGTCAACCAACATGTTGATTCTTGGTTTTAATGGTTGATCAATTTGTTGATGCTTAGTCTTGTTGGTCACCCAACTTGTTGATGCTTGGTCTTGTAGGTCGACCAACATGTTGATTCTTAGTCTTGTTGGTCACACAGTTTTGTTGATTCTTGGTTTTGCAAGCCAACCAGCTTGTTGAAGCTTTGTCTTGCTGTTTGTCTTGATGCTTAGTCTTGTTGGTCACCCAACTAGTTGACGCTTTGTCTTGCTGGTCACCGAGCTTGTTGATGCTTAGTCTTGCTGGTCACCCAACTTGTTGATGCTTGCTCTTGTAGGTCGACCAACATGTTGATTCTTAGTCTTGTTGGTCATACAATTTGTTCATGCTTGGTTTTGCTAGTCATCCAATTAGTCAACGGTTGGTCTTGTTGGTCATCTAACTTGTTGATGCTTGGTCTTGCTGATCACCCAACTTGTTGATGCTTGGTCTTGCTGATCTTCCAGATTGTTAATGTTGGTTTTGCTGGTCATCCCACTTGTTGATGCTTGGTTTTGCAGGTCAACCAGTTTGTTGATACTTGGTTTTGCTGGTAGACCAGTTTGTTAAAGCTTGGTTTTGCTGGTAGACCGGTTTGTTGATGCTTAAACCTGCTGGTCACCCAGCTTGTGTTTTAAAATAGGCTCATGTTGGAGGTATTTAGTGGGTCATTTTTTGTCTATATGATTCTTCATCTTCATCTTTTGCTGGGTATTTTTTTGTATAGTTTTTTTTTATTTGTTCACCCGCTTTGAAGTTTAAGCCTTTTACGTTTTTTTTTGTTTTTGTTTCTGTCATTCTTATTATTATTATTATTATGGTAAGTCTTTCTTGTCTACTTCTCTGTCTTTCTTTGAAAGCAATTCATTTTTTTCTCTTTTGCCCTTAAGCTAAGTAAGCTAATTATTTGTGATTTGAGACATCTTATCTATGTTCCGCATTGACAACTTTGACGGCTTCCTGTTTGTTTTGATGCCAAAAAGCAAACAAAACAAGACTGAATCTAATAATACCTTTTCCGCAACATTACGTTTACATTGAATTAATAAAATCATAATAAAATCTAAATAGAATGCATTTTTTGCCTACAAACATAAATGGTGAATCAGTTGAACAACTTGCAGCTTCACTAAAATATCTCTGCAAGATTCGTTCAGTGAGGAATGAGAAATATTAAGTTATAACACACTTTTGTGACAGCCAGCAACATCCCTTACCCTTTATTTCCCTGTTTTGGAGACTTGCTTTGATACTGATCCTTAATTTTATATTTTTTCCTCATTTTTCTCCCTTAAGCGAAGTAAACTAATTACTAGCACTCAGACTGTTTGTAGTGTGTGATCTCCTAAACTGTTTGATGTGAGGAAGTGATGGAGTTCTGATGTCAGCTCAGGCTTTGAGGTTTTTTACCTCATGAACTGTAATCTTATTATTCAGTATCTGCTTAAAAAAAATCATCTTAAAACTAATTGAGTTTCTACAGTGAAACTACCCTTACATGGCAAAAGTCATGGATCATAAAATGGTGTTGCCACAGCAGTGGGTATAGCTTGGGAATGCTCATAACTGTGTAAGTTGTGAGGTGTTATCTTGTGTGAGGTGAGTGTGCTTTGATAGCTGGGCAGCTTGCTCATGGCAAGGCAGTGTAAATTTAAGAATTTGAGTGAATACGCAAGAGAATGTACCCTAAGGGGAACGACTACACACTGATCTGGAATTAAGGGTTTAAGTTAACTTAAATGTCAATTTTATTACATTCAAAACTCTAGTAGAAATTGCAAAACGTACAATTTTGAGTTAAGATAAATAAAAAAGGTGAAGGTTCTTATAACTTAATGCTCAAATCATTTTAACAGTGCACCTAAATTTGTCATGCAGGCCAAACCAAGGACAGAAATACACAATTAATTATCAAGGGAACAAGGTTTACAGGGTAGTTAGGGACAGGCAGGGTCAATAACAAGAAGGCAGCAAGAATAAACAACATACCAGAAGGTGAGACAGAGAATGGGGTCATATACGGGAAATCCAGCAGGAACAAGGAAAAAGGGCAAGCGAAAAAGAGTAGCCAATATACAAAAATAGGTGGGCAACAGTAAGAGAGTAGTCAAAAACACAAAATGGGTCGGAAACGAAGGCAAAAACAAAGTTAATGCATTGTAGAAGAGCTAGCTAACTAGATTCAATACTCGGAAAAGGTCTAATGCCTGGTTCACACTACTCGATTTTGAACCAGTTTTTCAGTCGCCAACAGTTTCGGGGAAATCGGGGATCACTGTCGCATAGTGTGCCGATCCGTCACTAACTGATCGCCAACCAATTGCAGACGCCCGGCAAATATTCAACATGTTTAATATCTGACTCAGTCGGCGACTAGGAGTCAGGAGCAGTGGCTACATACAGCCAATGGGATCACAGAAAGAGAGAACCATAAGTACAAAACACACCAGAGCTGTTTATGGAGAGTCTGATCACCCTACTATTGTACCTTTTCCCCTGTTATATCAGTAAATGACTGCTAAACTCTAGAGGGAGCCCTTGAGTGAGTCCTCTATGAAAAGGGGTGAATGGAGCTAAAAGCTAAAAACTTTATTTTAAACTTTATATTAAAAATAAATACTGAACTACTTGTTCTGAATATTTCTTCAATTTTAGAAAGTATAATATGGTATTTCACTAAAGAAAACAAATAAAGCACTAGCATTACTGCTACTGTGAGCTGATTGGTTGGCGAGCTGATCCTGGAGATACAGGTAGAGCATGTTTAAAAGGTTTATAACTGGAGTTCAAAATGATAAAAAATTATGTTTGCGGCACTGAAACAGTTGATCTAGTTCTGTGTTGAGGACATAAGTACATATTTCAGTATAAAACTGATCATACATTTATCAATTTTGATTTTGCTCAGTTACTTCATATGGACCCATTCCTCTATAGAGGAGATTCTCTGGCATGACGTCACTAGTTTTCAAGTGCGCTTAGTTCTGGCATGTTCCCATGATAAATGTGTTTCTGTAAGGAGCTGTGGCGCTAGTCTGCGATTTCCCATGGTGTAAAATTCTGTACACCATGTGTCTCTGATCAGTCATGTAGTGAAAAAAGTCTCAACAACTGAAGGACTCACGATTACAGCACTAACAGTTGTGTTATGTAAAAAGCACAAAGACTGACGACTCAAAAAGTGGTGTAGCGCGAACCTGGCATAAGGAAACTGAGGGGTATTTATATCTACAAAACAGACCAGGTGTGTGCAATCAGAAGCTGGGAGAGCGAGAACTGCATAACATCATAGAGTTAGGAAGGTTCGGTGTGAGAGAATGCTGGGAAATGAAGTCTTTGTTTGTTGTTGAATCCAGAGCAGAGTCCTGACAAATGACTACATCTAAAACTTTAGACTAATCATAGACCAATTAACAAGTATTAACTGGTCTTTAAGCATTAAACTAGAGTGCATACAGCAGTGTACAGCCAGTAGAAAACCTGTGTAAAGCTTTTTTTGAATGTTCATTTCAGGATCAGCTTTGATGAAGGACAGCAGTGGACGCGACACAGCTTCTCGGCGATGCCGCTGTTCGTGGATGGAGTTCTAGTGGAGCCAGGCATGGACAATCAGATCTTGACGTAAGTTTGTGGAAAAAAAAAGTGCCTTGTTGCTCAACACCTGTCTCCTGTGAGCGGTGACACACATATATACACAATATACCTGCACACACATCCTCTCGCTCGCTCTCGCGCTTTCTCTCTCGCTCTCTCTCTCTCTCTCTCTTACGCCCACACTCTCACGCACATCCACGGTGGCCTCATATTCTGCTGACAAGCTGAGATTAATCAAATCCGTCTTACACTCCGAGGTTTCCAAACGCTCCATTAACGGTGAAAGGTTAATTATTCTTCGCAAGGCGCGCTGAAGCCATTTAAAGTGACAAGACCAGTCCTAAGTTAGTCTCTCTGAAGAAGTTCAACTGGTTCAAAGTCATCGTATTTCTTTTTTTTTAGACATTGTTCGCTATTATTTTCTGAACAAAGACCAGCCGAGGTCTTTTCCTACATTGTAAATTAATACTGAAGTCATCCAGACTATGAAGGAACACATAAGGAGTCATGTAGTAATTGAAACATACAGTTTCCGAGGCTGGTAACTCTTGCTCTTCCTTTCCTGGGGCTGATCCTGATGAGTGCCAGTTTCATCTTCACGTTTTTAATGGTCTTCGAGTGCAAAAGTGCAAAAGCACTTGAGTTTTTGAAAAATTTCAGATTGACTGGCCTTCATTTCTAAAAGTAATTTTTTTTCTTTGTTTTACTTGAGAAGTTCTTGCCATAGTATGGATTAGAATATTACTCAAATAGGGCTATTCACTGTATTATACCAACTCTACCTCTTCACGACTTCACAACAACTGATGCTCTCAAACACATTAAGAGGGCACGACATTCAAATAATCAACTCTTTGCAAGTTCAGCACAGCTGTTAACTGAAAGCTGAACGTTCCAGGTGACTCTGCCACATAAAGCTGACCTAGAAAATCTAATCAAGAGGTGCTACTTTGAAGATATTAAAACATAAAACATAAAACATTCTGGTTTGTTCATAGCTTGTTTGATGTTCTTGATAGTTTGGATGACTTTAGTATTAATCTACGCTGGAGGTGAGGTGTATCCATGTTATTACAATAGTTCTACCACAGCTTGGAATGTTTTTTTTTTTTGCATCAACAGGTTTTTCGGACACTTCAGCGATCGGTCGGAGTGGCAGCTGATCAAAATCGACTACAAGTCCATGTTTACCAAACGCTGCACTGAAGGCGACTTCCAGACGTGGCATCTGCATAATCAGGTACGAATAAAGAAGGTTTCAAAACATAATTACAGCACATTTAATTAAATGAATTATGAATTAAAAAACAATTACAGAGTTTACAAACAGCATTTATGGCCGTAAATGTATGGTGTGGGTAGTGTACCTCTTGATGAGGGATTATTGACTGCTAGCCTTGCCTCAACAATGCAATCAAAGACATTTTGCCCAACTGAAAGCCTTTGGAAAGAGGCATTCATTGGATTGAGAGAAGTTGGATCATTGTTTGGGCTACCAGCCATCTAGGCCATAATGTCCAAACCATTAGGATGTGTTGCAAAGGTGTTGAGAACAAGAAGAAACCTGGACTGCTACATACTAATCTAGGTTCTGTCTGTAATCTGGAGGCCTCTTATCTTGGTGAGCACTTCAATCCTGTCTTTGCTGTGCAGTGATCCAACTTCACAACTGCTGTTGTAAAAATCTAGAGAACCATAACATTGCACAACTGTCAGGCACCCCTGTAGAACTCTAGCCTTCCCTGGGCAGTAGAGTCAATTAGACTTCAATATTTTAAAGCAATTTAATGAATTGAAAGTGCTTAGAAAGCAATGGGCAAACAAAACCCTAATATTAACCATCTCCAGAAGCAGCATCAACGTCACTGGGAACAAAATCGCCTGAAATGGACCACCACAAAGATATAAAGTTCTTGATCTAGGCTGCATCAGTGTGTCTGTCTTTGCTTTCGTAACGACAGGAAAAGTAGGCCTATGGTGAAAACATAGATATATTCATAAGCACTGTTGCTATTTAATTGAAGCAGACACAAATTCAGACTCTATTAGAAAGCCTTACCTGGACAGCAGAGACTGTTACTGCAACGAAAGTTGGGTCAATATATTGGCTATATTGTGTTTTATAATTGTATTTTTTTTTTTGTATAGGAAAAAACAATAAGTACGTAACACAAACAGTTCAATTGCTAGATGAGGCCAATCTGCCAGATGTTCCATACCTCAGCTCCTTCAAAGGAGGTCTTAAGACAATGAATCCCTGTTGATTCCCACGGAGGAGCTCTAATATCTTCAATAATTTAACAGATAAATGTGCTGATCAAAGCACTGCTTGCACCGCCGTGATTGATGCATCAGCCAGTCAATTAGAAGCTTCCAGTGAGGCTGCAGTAATCCCCCTTAATTGCCCTGTATTATTCATCTTGGCATAGTTTTTTGACACACTTTTCTTTTCCCTTCTTCTTTTCTTCAGGGCGAGCCGTGCGTGATGGGCCAGAAGCAGCTGTACATGAAGCGCCGGCCGGGTGTGTACTGCATGCTGGGAAAGGAGTCGTCCAGGATCCTGTCAGTCGAGCCCTGTATATGCAGAGCTCACGACTTCGAGTGGTGAGTGAAAGCCGCCTCGTTTTAAAAGCACGTTTCCATAAGATTGAACGGTTTCCCTCTGATGCTCGCCGCTGTTATTAGCCTTAAGATATATGCAGGCTGAAACCACAGCTATATCCCTCAGTGAAGCCATCCAGAGCTGACAAGCAGGGAGGGAAAGCGCTCGGAGAGACAGGGAGATGGTTTTATTGATTTTATTGCGTACGGGGGCCAGCTCTACCTCAACGGAGCTTTAGTCGTAAGTCATTTAAGTCATAATAAACTTTAATGCGAGGACTGTCATCTTGCATGCTAAGACTGCAAGACGTAGAGGAGCAAAGATGGGCAGAGGATCTCCAGTTTGTCATGAAAAAAATGCGAAAGAAATGTATTTGAGATGTTTAAAAACAGTGATCCTCAAAAAAAGATTGGAAAGTACTTGCATTTTTGTCTTCACTTTGCTGTGGAGCGACACAAAACTTCAGTTGCAGTTTTGAAGGCCCATCAGGAGACCCATCAAATACAACAGTCGGACACCCGTAGTAGTGAACAGAGGGACACTAAAAACTCAACGATATGTTTAGGACATCCTGTGGCCACGTGTCTAACTGGTATTTTTTTAGCAGGATATTGCTCGCCCACACAAAGCAAGGGTTTTCCAGAAATGTTTCCAACAGATCAAAATTTTACCCAGCACTTTTTTTTTTTTTTTTACTTATTTTTGAATGTACAGACATCAAATCAATTCTCAGAAGAGTTTTTCCTTTCAGTAATAGTTAGATTAGAGTGTAAATTAGTTAAAAGTATGAGGATTTTGATTATCTTGAGTTCATTACATGGCTTATTATTACTGTGACAGAATACTCGGGCACCAGGCGGATTTATTTCGCTTGATATTCCCACCTCTAAGTTCTCTTTGAGGGCTGGCAGTTTCTATGCTGTTTCTCTGGACCTTACTGGGTTCATTCAAATGTTATTTGATTTCATACCTTATTTTTTTTTTTTTTTTGACCAATCAGTGCCAGCAATGATGTTATGAGATTTACTGCAGACCTCAAAATGAAAGTAAACATGCGGATTATGGTGTTTTGAGACAGTAAGTGGCGATATAATGAAAGAATGAAGCATGGAAATATGGAAATATGAAGGTAAGCCTATTCTTTAGGTGTTTTTCACAATAGATTTCTCAAAAACACTTCAGTTCAGCGTGAGGTCAGTACTATTTATAGAAACAGTAGGGTTCCCTGTTTGTCACTATGTATGAATCATGTTGGTGCGTTTTGATGCATTACTGCTGTATTCCGTAATTGATCTGTATAAACAATGAAAGATTTTTGACCCAAGTTGCGTCAATGGGTTTCAATGGGTTAAGGTCTGTTGCAACCTTAACCTTTAAAGTTTTCTCATAGAAAACGGAAAAAAAGACTTCCAAAAAGACTTCCAAAAACTTTCCTGAACTTTGTTCTCTTTATAATGTCTTCGTAATTGAGAAAAGTGCAACTATTCCAATTTGTTTTTTTTTGTTTGTTTTTTTACAGTCATTCCCATGTCAGTGTCTTAGCTGGACAGAAGGAACAGTTTGGGTGTGATTTTGTGCATGATCAGGGCTGGCAACATCCGTGACAACCCGCGAAGGCGAAGCGCCGCTAAACAGATTTAATTTGTATGCAAATTTTTACTCGTTTGTGTTGTTGTTTTTTTTATCTTCAAATGACAGCGCGGAGCAAAGCATCGGTATATTTTTTTAATGTTATTATTATTTTTTTTTGTCTGCACAAGGTCAAGCTGCAGCAGTTTAATTTGAATCCATTAGCTTCTCCGCCAGTACATTTTCCCTTTTTCCGCGGATCCCGTCGGCCAAAATTGATACGACTCATCAATACGTGTCACATTTTATGATATAAACATGTGGTGGCAAAGCGAAGCTGTTTTACTGGCTTTTTCCAATTAAACTGGACAGAACTTTTAATTGACTTTGAAGTGGATAAAAGGCATCGGGAGAAACATTAATAGCCGTAATTATTCTGATGGACGTGGCGTAATGTCAGTTTCCAGCCTAATAGCCCAGATAGATTGAGCTTGTGTCTAATATTCCACAGGGCTTTGGTAAACATGTATTTGGCCCACATTTGTTCGGAAAGTGAATTGCTGGGGGAAAAAAGAGGCTTTCATTTTCTGTTTATTATCAGCTTAATAGAAATTCCAGCATTGTTTTCGTACCTCAGATAGATTCCATTGAACCTGAAAATGATCCGTTTGAATGGGTTTCGACATGATATACTGATACTAAAAGAGAGATACTGAAATAGAATTTTAGTACCTTTTGTCCTCAATGCTACAGAACAGTGTTATGGGTTTAGATGCTTCCATTGGCTGAGAATCATGCCACTCTGAATTTAAAGCATCTCAGTTCGTAGCCACACTAGCAGAGAGATTAGCGATGTACTATGAAACTTTGGCAAAAAACAGCATTATGAGAATGTTCAGCTTGAATTTCTTGCCTCTTAATGTGTTTGTTTGAGAACATCAGTTTTAAAGTTGTAAAGAGGCAGAGTTGGTGTACCATAGTAACCATAGTAACCATCAGGGATAACATAGCAACAACATAACAACCACCTAGCTATGTCATAGCAACCATTAAAGATATCATAGCAGCACCTTAGCAACCACTACAGATACAAGAGCAACACTTTAGCACCCACCTAGAAAGAAACTAGCTATCCTCTTGCACTATTATAGCAACCCCTACAGATACCATAGCAAAACCCTAACAACCACCTGGAAACACCTTAGCAACCATCTCCCAAGCATGTAGCAATGCCATAGCAACCAGAACAGATAACATAGCAACATCATAGCAGCCCCCAGATACCATAGCAACGCCTTATCAACCACGTAGTCACCACTTAGCAACACCATAGCAAACACCACACATACCAAAGCAACACCTTAAACACAACCTGCCAATAAAACCACTTAGCAACCACATAGTCACCACTTAGCAACACCATAGCAAACACCACACATACCAAAGCAACACCTTAAACACAACCTGCCAATAAAACCACTTAGCAACCACATAGTCACCACTTAGCAACACCATAGCAAACACCACATATATCAAAGCAACACCTTAAACACAACCTGTCAATAACACCACTTAGCAACCACATAGTCACCACTTAGCAACACCATAGCAAACACCACACATACCAAAGCAACACCTTAAAAACAACCTGCCAATAAAACCATCTTGCAACTATGTAGCAACACCATAGCCATAGCAACACCTTAGAAACACCCACAGATAACGTAGCAATGCTTTAGCAACCACCTGAAAACTCCTTAGCAACCATTTTGCAACCACTTAGCAATGGCATAACAACCACCATAAATGCCATGGCAACACCTTATCAACCACCTAGCAGCACCTTAACAACAGCCTAGCAATCACTTAGCAAGATCATAGCAACCAGCACAGATACCATAGCAACAGACTAGCAACAACCTTGCAACACCTTAGCAAAAACTCACCAACCCTATTGCAACACCATAGCAACCACCACAGATACCATACCAAGTTGGCTGATCATTGATTAAAATACTGTTAGAGGTGTTACCATTTACTTTAAAAAAAAGTTGTAAAATGTTGAGATTTACAGTGTAGAGGAGGATCTGTGTCATTTTTAGTGCTAAAGTGACAGTGTGCTATAAATGCACTGGGGCTCATGGGAGGATGACTGAATAAAGGAACCGATGAGCAGAAGAACTGAGTAGAGAGAAGCTTGAGTTGATGCAGAGGAATAAAAAATAATCATCTATATATGTCTGGGTGTGTAGGTGTAAAATACATGCATTAATATAAATGCCCCGAATTCATTAATCCATGGTTAAATGTGGATACAGGTTATATTGCAGGGATTAAAAGTGTAGCTTGGTTTGTGGCTGATTTGAAGGGTAGTATAAAAATATAAATACATGCATAAAGGTAAATGAAGCTGCAGGTAAATGTTGAGGTGTTTGTGTGTGTGTGTGTGTGTGTGTGTGTGTGTGTGTGTGTGTGTGTGTGTGTGTGTGTGTGTGTGTTTGCAGTGATTACGGCTTTGAGAGGAGAGGAGATGGGAACTGCATGCCAGCGTTCTGGTTTAATCCTGCTACGGTGTCACGAAGCTGCAGCCAAGGCCAGAACTACCTCAACAGCACAGGGTGAGTACACACACATGTATACACACATATATATATAAACCATTTCATTTACATTGAGTGGAAAAGGAAAGTTTGATAACAAACTTTAAGTTGGCTTGGAAAAGCTCGCTAATAAAAAAAGTTTATAAACAACTAAAAAACATTTGGCTAAATAGTGAAAAGAGAAAGAGACTGAGTGAGAAAGTAGAGTAAGAAACGTAGAGAGAAAGGTGGAAACAGAGATAAAGAGACTGACAGAAATATATACTGTAGAGAGAGAGACATGTAGAGAGAAAATAAGAGAGACTAGTGGAGAGAGCGATAGAGAGACTAGTAGAGAGAGAAATAGAGAGAGACTATAGAAGAGAGAAATGGAGAGATAAAAGTAGAGAGAGCAATAGAGAGACAAGTGGAGAGAGCGATAGAGAGACCAGTAGAGAGGGAAATAGAGAGAGAAGTAAAGAGACAAGTGGAGAGAGTGATAGAGAGACTAGTATAGAGAGAAATAGAGAGAGAGACTAGTCAAGAGAGAAATAGAGAGACAAGTGGAGAGAGTGATAGAGAGACCAGTAGAGAGGGAAATAGAGAGAGGAGTAGAGAGACAAGTGGAGAGAGTGATAGAGAGACTAGTATAGAGAGAAATAGAGAGAGAGACTAGTCAAGAGAGAAATAGAGAGACAAGTGGAGAGATTGATAGAGAGACTAGTAGAGAGAGAAATAGAGAGAGAGACTATAGAAGAGAGAAATAGAGAGATAAATGTAGAGAGAGCAATAGAGAGACAAGTGGAGAGAGCGATAGAGAGACCAGTAGAGAGGGAAATAGAGAGAGAAGTAGAGAGACAAGTGGAGAGAGTGATAGAGACACTAGTATAGAGAGAAATAGAGAGAGAGACTAGTCAAGAGAGAAATAGAGAGACAAGTGGAGAGCGATAGAGAGACTAGTAGAGGGAGAAATATAAAAAGAGACTGGTAAAGGGAGAAATAGAGAGAGAAAGGGTAGAGAGAGAAATAGAAAGAAAGACTACAGGAGAGAAAGAAATAGAAACACGAGAGAAATAGAGAGACTAGCAGAGAGAGAACTAGAGAAACTAGTAGAAAGAGAAATAGAGAGACTAATAGAGAGAAATAGAGAGAGAGAGAGACTGCTGGAGAGAGACTAGTAGAGAGAGATAGAGAGACTATTAGAGAGATAAATAGATAGACTAGTAGAGAGATAAATAGAGAGACTCGTAGGAAGAGAAATAGAGAGATTAATAGAGAGAGGAATAGAGAAAGAGACTGCTGGAGAGAGATTAGTAGAGAGAGATAGAGAGACTATTAGAGAGAGAAATAGAGACAAGTAAAGAGAGAAATAGAGAGGCTAGTAGAAAGAGAAATAGAGAGACTTATAGAGAGAGAGACTGCTGGAGAGAGACTAGTAAAGAAAGATAGAGAGACTATTAGAGAGAGAGATAGAGAGACAAGTAGAGAGAGACTACTAGAGAGAGAAATAGAGAGAGACTAATAGAGAGAGAAATAGAGAGACAAGTATGGAGATACATAGAGGGAGAGACACTAGTAGAGAGAAATAGAGAGACTAGTAAAGAGAGAAATAGACAGTAATGAGGAGCAAAGGCTACTTTTTCGGTAGTGTTCCTCCTTGTGAGAGTTTCTGACTGATAAACATGCCTCTACAACACACTAAAAAGACACAAGACATTTTTCCTAGATAGCCGGGGTTTGATTCCTTGATTGGGCGCACACACACCACACTACAGAGTAATAATAAAAGTGCTTGATTTAGACTCTGAACACCTCATTCTTTTACCTCTGTAACATGCTTCAAATGTAAGTCACCCTGGAGAAGAGTGTCAGCCCAATGCAATTTACGAATATAAGAATGCAGGATGGATGGATGATGCAAAAAACAGAGAGGCACAGCCAGGTTTTTATTTCCAATACAACAAGACCAGACTTTACTGATGCAGTCTACGACAAAAATGCAATGTTTTAATGTCTTAATAACGCACAAAAACTGCACATTGAGGGACATACTAAATGAGTCTAGAGTCTAGTCACTGGTTAAAACGTGAATGGAAGTTCTACCAGAATGACTCTAGCCAAGAAAGAAAGAATCGACAGTCTCTCGTTCCCATTTTATCAGTTGTTTAATATATGTTTTAATATATGTTTAGTTTAGTTTAGTTGCAGTTGGAAAGATGACCATTAAATGGACAGATTGCTTATATTGTTGCTGTCCAATTAAAAACAAGTATCTCCAAAACAGCAACTTTACAGTAGAGAGATAAAACATTCTTTACTTCCAATAGAAGTCAATGTAAAAACTATTTATTTTAGGTAATTTTGGAGAAATTCTGTTGACCCATTCATCAAGAAATCTTGACACAGTGTTAGAAACAGTTGGTTTGTTGAAATTGTGAGGTAATCCACAAATCTAAAAAAAATAGAATGGAGAAGGAGAAGGAGATACTTGTTTTTCATTGGACAGCGGAACTTAAAGGGTTATGAGATCTTCCATTCATATTTCAACCACTGGTCTCTTCATTTGTACAGTTTCCGCCAGTATGTACTGGTACCATTTCAAGTATTGAGAGCAGTGATCCTAACCCTTTGAACTCTAGGCTGTTTTGGTGTGTTTTTTCTTCGTTTTTGTCAGTTCCTCTTTTTTCAGGTCTTATAACACAGTAATTACTGTATATCAGACAGACACATGCTATGAGCTCTTTTACTCCAGAAGTCATATGGCTGCTCAAAAATATAATCAATTAAAATGTAAAAGGAAGCAGAATTGTTATATTTTCCTGGAACTGATCATGTTTTGGTCAAAATTTTACCAAGCGCCTGTTTTTTTTTTTTGAATGTATAGACTTTAAATATATTCACACCTAAGATATATTTTTAAAAATGCTTAGACTAAAGTGTTTATGAGTTAAAAAGCATAAGAATATTGATGATTTGAGTTCATTACATGGCTAATTAATTATTACTTTGACAAAATACATGAAGAAACAGCATCAGGCGTAGTTTTTTTTCTTGATAATCACACCTCTAGGATACATGTAGATTACTAAATAAAAACCTGACACTCAGAGCAGCCTATGCCTTTTAGTATTTTGATCAGGACACACAAAGAAACCAACTATATACAAAAATGTAAACTTTTTTTTGTCTAAATAAAGAAAAATGTTTAGTGCAAAATAACTCCTTAGTAAAAATGTGCAAGTAAAATACTAAAAACTATATAAAGTAGTGCGCACACCATACCTAGCTTTAGTTTGAGTAAAGCAGGTAGTTTCACACTTTTCTTTTTCTGTGGACACTTTTGAGTCGTTTACTGATATTTGATATTTGGTTTGAAACATCATATAAATATGTTTGAAGCACTAAAGGTAAATAATATTGGTTGGGGAAATTGGAGATCTCACTTTTTTAGGTGTTTTTCTCAATGGTTTTTTTGTAGATGTCTTCACTTTTAGAAAAAGTAAGTTCCGCCTTTCCTAGCCATATATGGGTTATGTTTATGTTTGAAAGGATTCCTGAGTAATTAAGCTGAGAACACAAGCTGCCATTTTGGACTCAAAATCCGTCTGTAGGGTTCTAAGGAACACAAGGCCAAACCAACATAGCACCATATGAATGTTCAACCTTGTCAAAGTCAAAGTCCAGATCTCAATCCAGGATGGAATTCAGGGTAGAATCTGTGCGATGGCTGAAAAACTGCGGTTCACAAATGTCCAAATCCATCCAACCTGAACTAATCTGCCGGGGAGAATGGATCAAAATCACCCGCACACAGTGTGCAAAGCTGGTAGGAACTTAAACCAACATTCTTAAAGCTCATCCTTCAGCAAATACACATTTTCGATGCATTTGTTTGCAAACACACACTCGGTAAGTGATGATCTTATTGATGTATTTATTTGCACAAGGGTTTAACAGGGGGGGATTTGTAGTGGGATTAGCTGCATTCTCTGAGCTGTCTTTTACAATCATTCCAGACACGTGTTCATTCCATCTAAGAACTGATTCATTATTTACCATAAATATAAACACTGCTTAAACACTGTACAATAACCCACTATGGTGATTGGTAGATATCAGTGTGCTGTAAGAAGATATTTGGCAATTAAAACGCAACACCTGCTTCTGTTGCTCTTGGCATTTAATCTATAGAGCAGCTGAGCAAGTTGCTGAGTTGAAGATTTCATGATAACATTGTGGAGTGTAAAAACTTTGTTTAAAAGAGCAGATTAATATTGAGTAGAAATAAGCAGTACTTTCAAGAAAATAATTTAAATAAGGACTCGTGCAAGGAGTAGTGCAAACAATTTGAATCAGCTCTCTCTAGAACAGTGACATGATTAGAGATGAAAAGATCGATTGGCTACTTATCGGTATTTGTCGATTTTCAGACAAAGTACTGTTTGGGGTAACAGGAAACTGCATTCCCATGTTCAACTACTAGACTGGAACATCAGAGCTGATGCATGACAGCTTTTTAACCTTTTAAAATGTAGTATGTATGTGCTCAGCTTGGCTATTAAGTGTGCAAAAGTAACACATCTTGTGGAAAAAAAGAAGCATAGTAAAGACTAACAGAATTAACTGAATATCCCTCTCAAGAGTGCATTGAATGCAGCCCATACAAACAATGAGTAGATATTAACACAGCAGCATGTAAAAAACAAAACCAACAACACAAATCGAAAAGCAAAGCAAATGGTACAGCCCAAACTGAACCACCACCAAAAGCAACAGGGGCAACAGTTGGAAACTAAAGGAATTACTTTCAAAATAATTAAGGTTTTAGTGCAGTGTTTCCATGTTAAGCTCTAGAGTGTAGTTTTGTACTGAAAATCACGGACTGAACACCGAGTTTTGCAATGATTTAAATTATTGATATATATATATACTTAATATACATTTAGTTTTCAGCTTCTGCTGAAGCCTCTGTACTTTTGTCCATGAAGTCTTCTGCGAACAGTATGTTGTGATATCTTCATTCCTGTCCTCTAGGGGTCACTGCTGTTGTCACTACCAGTTATATTCTTTCATTAACTGCTGTGGTTTCCCTTGGTCTTACCTGTTCAACATCTGGTACTTAATACACCAGTGACGACTTTCTTCTTCAGGACATTCCAAACAGTTGTCCTGACTATGAACAATATTTAAGCAATGGTTCTGATTGATTCTCCATCTTCTTTCAGCTTCACAGTTGCTTGTTTTTCATGTTGGTTACGCCTCTAACTATAAATGCTTAGTCTGCACAGATAAAACCCAAATCTGAAACTAAATGTATATTTATTGTTTGAAAGAATAAATGTATCACATGTCCCAGTACAGAAGAGAGAAGGTGCTATCTTCTGAACTGTGTATCAGATCCAGATGTAAATACCTACAACATTTTATAAGCTAAAATGTTGATCTTTTGACTCAAATTCATCTTTTAATATCAAACCCAAATGTTTTGGGTTTACAGTAGAAATAAATGTATTAACCTCACTGTTCCAATACTTTTGGAGAAGACTGTAAATGGAGTGCACTGACTGAGAGAAGGATAACCTAAATGTGATAGAAAATTGATGGTTTTGCTACAATTGCTACAATGTAACCATCTGTAGCCAGCTGTAATCACTGATTTACTATGAGGGAAAACAGGTGCATTTAGCTGCAATGTTCAGTAATACAGGACAAATATATTATATTCAGGTAGCTGTTAATTGCAGCATGATCTCCTGTATGCAGATTTATGCCCTTGTGGATGATTTTGCATACAACAACTAAAAAAAAAAAAAAACTGAAGAAAAAAAAAAAGCAAAAATACCTCTACTTTCAGTCTGAATTATCCAGTGGCTATGCACTAAACGCTGGCAAATCACAGAAGTGAGATTTCATTGAAACTTTTAATGGATTCTCACTCCCGTGATTTAAAAGTTGCTTGTACACAGGCAAAGCAGGTGAGGTGATAAATTACAGGGAATGAAGTGGAGAGCAACGCTACATTTATAAAGTACACGCTGTAGAATAACATGCTTTGAAAGGTAGTAATTGATTTTTCTTTTTTCCTCCTCTCTGTGTGTGGTCTGAACTATGTGAGGGTTTGTAGTAATGGCACCCTGATGAAGGCTTTTAGCCATAGGGACTTGCCAGGGTGGCAGGTAGAAAAAAGTAAGGCAAGGCAAGGCCCGGCTAACCATAGCACATCATCCACATAGAAAATCTGAAGTAATTGCATCTTTAAAAAGGCTAAAAATATAAAATAGCACAATTAAATACAAAACCCCTGTGCAGATTTCTTTTGTTTTTGCTTTTTTGTCATTCTGATATTTTTCCGATTATCAAACAAACTACAATATCAAATAAAGATTACTTGAGGGAATGTTAAAAGCACTTTTTAAATCCTTTTTATTTATTAAAGGAAAAAAAAAACTATCCAAAGCAATCTAGCCTTGTGTAAAAAAGTGTTTGCCACCCTTGGCACCAACAACTGCAGTCAAGCTTTACTGATAACTGGCAACAAGTCTTTCACATCTCTGTGGAGGACTTTTGTTCCACTCTTCTTTGCAGAGTTGTTTTAATTCAGTCACATTGGAGGGTTTTCAAGCATGAACCACCTGTTTAAGATCATCCACAGCATCTCAATCTCAAGACTTTAACTAGACCACTCCAAAACCTTCATTTAGTTTTTTTTTTTTTTTTGAGTCATTCAGAGGTGGACTTGTTTGTGTGCTTTGGGTCATTGTCCTGCTGCAGAACCCAAGTACGCCTGAGCTTAAGGGTCATAAACAGATGGCCAGACATCCTTTTTTAGGATTGTCTTGTAAACAACAGAATTCCCGGTTCCATCTTTTACAGCAAATTGTCCAGCCGCCATAGACCATCACACTGCCACCACCATGTTTTACGTTCAGTAGAATGGTCTTTTTCTGAAATCATTTACGTCAGATGTAATGGGACATACGCACACCTTCCAAAAAGTTTCACTACTGTCTCATCAAGATGTTTTTGGCAAATGGGACATTAAGTTCTTTTTGGTCAGCAGAGTTTTTTGCCTTGGAACTCCCCCATGGAGCGTCTCTTTCTTATTATTGAATCATTAACACTGACCTTAACTGAGGCAAGTGAGACTTGCAGTTCTTTAGCTGTTGTTCTGGGTTCTTTTGTGACCTCCATGATGAGTTGTTCATGTCCTTTTGGAGTAATTTGGAGGAACTGGCCAGCCACTCCTTGGAAGGTTCACCATTGTTCCATGTTTTCTCCAAGCATGTAAAGCATTTCAGTAACTGTTCAACAGAAACCAACACTATGAGAAAAGGGAACTGGGGCTTAATGTATTTCGGAAAAAAAATCATCTTAGCCTTCAACTTTAACTAACTAACTAACTGTGGAGAAACTTAGAAAAAATGACACAATATTACAGATTATCAGCATTCAGATTTTAGATTGATATGTATGAAAAACTGGTATGTTACTGGTAAGTTAAATATCAACACATTTAATATTGTGTTCTTCAAATCCAGTTGGATGGAAGAACAGTCTGCTTTTTTAAAAATGTTAATGCATTGGCACTAGGAGATAAGCACATAAAAGAAAATTAGATATCTGCACTTGTCATCAATTTCCATAGCAGTGCAAACCTAGGCCAATATTTAATGATTGTTTTTTTTTCCCTCATAAAACCGGACTGGCATCACAAATCATAAACTTTTCATCCCAATTCTAGCGTAATAAAACCTGTCCTGCATTGAAACTCCACAAAGTACTCTTCTGTAGTCTTCTGAGAGTGAACTGAAGCTCGACTTGAGTGTCTCCTGTTTTTCAAGCTGGTGTTAAAAGTACAAATGACAGCTGGATCACTCACAGACTGAGGAACGGTGACAGAGATAATGATGTCATCTCTTTGTTCTTGTGTTTGTCAGCTACCGCAAAGTGGCAGCAAATAACTGCACCAAAGGGGTGAAGGAGATGTACACGGCCCGGAAACAACAGTGTCCCAACCGGCCTCCGCGAGGCCTACAACTGGCAACCCGAGACAACAAGCTGACAGCCAACCTGGGCAGCAACGTCACCTTTGTAGTGCAGCTGGAGGAGGTAAGTTGGGGTGAGGCTGGGGTATAAATGTTTGTGAAGAGTGGGATAAAAATAAAACAGCTAAAACCCTTGAGAACACTGGTCGATAAAAAGTATGAACAGAGTTTAAAGAGTGTCTAAAAGTTTTAAAAGGGTTCACACTAAGACAAAGATTATGACTTTATGCCCAAAAGAAGTTAAATCTTGCTTTACGCTGTTTGGCTGGCCATCAGCAGCCAGAGTCCGAGAGAGCTTAAGTGGCCATTCTCTCTTTGGAGGGGTAGAGGGCACTCCCACCAACCTGAGCTGGGAATCCGGCGATTATCTCTAAGTGCACTGGCTGCATAATGATGCCACACTGATTGGCAGCAGTGAGAGAAAAAAAAGGCCTGACTTCACATGTATCGAAGGAGGCATGCGCCTGTCCTGACGATGCTCTCTTTAAGTGTTTAAGTGGCAATAAAACCCTCCTTCCAACCTTTGCTTCCAATGTAATCCATCTGTTGGCTTATTTATTAGGACTTTGGATCTGGTGCTTGGGATCTGGCCCAGGCATCTGTTGGCTTATTTATTAGGACTTTCGATCTGGTGCTTGGGATCTGGCGCAGGAATCGGTTCTCTTATTTAAAAGGGCTTGGGATCTGGTGCTTGAGATCTGGTGCAGGCATCTGTTGTCCTATGTAACAGGGCTTGAGATCTGGCGCTTACCTATAAACAGATTGGCTGCCTAATGATTCCACATTGACCAATGATTCCACTCCCACCAATTTCCACACCATGGTTGTCAGATATAGAACACAACAGTATGCCATAGAAACAGATGAGCTGACTATTCTTCTTCTGAACAGCAGGTAATCATTGAGGTTCACTAATCATTGCTAGGTACTCGACCACCACCACTTGCATTTTGGAAACTGGAAGATATATATATATATATATATATATATATATATATATATATATATATATATATATATATATATATATATATATATTCACAGGCCACTGTGTATCAATCTGGCAACCAGCGTGAGCTTCATGTCTAGGACGAAACGGGTGAGAAAGAACACTGTACCCAGTGTTTGGAAATTGGGACTTGGGAACAGTTCATGCTATCTCTAGACTTGCCCGTCCTAATTACTCTGTGACTCCAAGTTACTGCTGCCTAAAGCAAACACAGTTGAACCTGGGTTGAGGAACTTTTTTTAAAAGCTTCCCATCTGGCCCGACTCGCTCCTTCATGCCGCAGTGTCAAGCGAAAGGGAGGCAGCCAAGCCTCCTACAGATGGTGCGGTGCTAGCCGGGCGCGCAACGCAAAGCCCGCTGGGAAACTGCTTCCCATTGATGTAGCATAGCGCACACACTCGGGCGGCAGGTAAGTGCATCTCTCCGGGGGTCTCGGCATGGCACAGTTGCCACATTACAGCTGTGATGAGATGAGGAAATGAAGGCTTATTCCCTTCATTAAGATAGATAGATGAGGGACAGTGAGAGCGAGAGAGAGGGGGAGAGGTAGAGCGTAAGAAAGAGAGAGGAAGCGCTAGGAATCTTCCTCGCGAGAGACGCGATGACTGGAAATCCTCTCGTCGAATTTGACTTTAATTTATATTCATGAAGCTCGGCGACGGGGGGAGTTCTCGGGCGACGCAAGTGGGCCCTAAATATTTAATGTAGCTGAGGTGCAACACATGGCAGATGAAAACCCAAGTCATGATTTTACCAAAGCAGCAGATCCAGATTTAGAGGCTGAAAGTTATCCAGGAACGCAGGGAATGCAGGGAATGCAGGGATGCAGGGAACGCAGGTTGCGGAATCCATAGGAATACCTACATTCACTGCTGGCTAAAGGTGTGGATTCGAGCAGGGATAAAGTTTTGTTAAAGACAAGACAACACAATGATTAACTACAAACTTAGCTTAGCGATGACAAAGACTGTAAATAAACATAATAAAACCCTTGTTCTAAACCAAAATCCAGACAAAAAAAAATAAAATTTGGTACAACCAAAAGAGGTGGTAAATGAGGTTTGTGCATTTGTAGTAAGTTGGCAGGGAGACAGAATTTAGCACAACACCTGTGAAAGCAATGCTGCAATTTAAACAAACTAATCAATGGAATGTTAATGAGGTCCTGCAACCATTGGTCCTACCTTTTTTGAGTGCACACTATGGTGTGCTATTTCAGCAGGACAATGCTTGTCCACACACCTCAGCCGTCTTAAGAGCTTGCCTTAAAGACACAGATTACTATGCGATTATGAAGCCATTATCCCTTAGAAATTACTTTTTAACTTTTTTAGACTGATAGATGTCAATGACTTTGTTTTATCATCTGTTCTAATGTGTTGCTTTTTGAGATCTTTCATGTCATCAGTCATTTTTAAATGATTTCTTGATTCTACAGTTCAGGCTCAAATTGAACTTGTCTTTCCAAAAAATGTGGTTAATCACAGTTAATCATTTAAAAAACTGCTTTTTGTAGGGCTCCAAGTGGTCCAGCAGGCTAAGCGCTGCCACTATGATCAGGAGATTGCCGGTTCGAATCCTGTTCATATAGCTTGCCATCAGCTGCTGTAGCCCTGAGAGAGTGGCCTCCAAAGGGTGATGTCAATTAGCACAAGGCATCTGTGAGCTGATGTATCAGAACCATGTCGCTGCGCCTTCCTCCGTGTGCACTGTGATGCTACTCAGCAATGCTCCATCATCAGCAGCAGTTGGAAAAGAGGGGGTGGCCGACTTCACATGTATCAGAGGAGGCATGTGCTACTCTTCACCCTCCTGGTGTTGGGGCACCACTAATGATAGGGGGAGTCCTAATCAGTAGATTGGGTAATTGACCATGTAATTTGGGGAGAAAATGGGAAAAAAACTGAAATAAAGATATTAAAAAAAAATGCTTTTTGTATTTGCTCAGGTTCAAGTTGTTTCGATAGTCTTACTGAATATTAAGCTTTTTTTTTTTTTTTTTTTTTTTAGAAAAAAGTGTGTAACTGCTATATTTTTCACAAACCATTTGTACGTTTTTCTTACAGTAGCGACTTAATACGTCTTGGAAAACTCTGAACCCTGAAAAGTTCAGTCAGGCAAGCAAGCTAGTGTGACATGGCGACATTTGTGCCCGTAGCGTGAGGCACCCTGAACCTCACTGTAAGCCACTTCTCTTCAGAACAGAGCTGGGTAGTGAACTATACACTAGTCCAAATGCTAAACCTCGTGTTCGGTATCACTGTCACGCACATACACACACACACACACACACACACACAAGCATGTGACCTTTAACCATAGGCTTCGGCTGCGCTTGGCCTCCCTTCGTAAATGTCTCCGTGGGTTGAGATCACAACGTCAGGGGAATGATTCACAAGGCGAACAACTTTTAACCATTCAGAGGTAGATCCGCTGGAGTTATTTGGGTCATTTTGTTGCATTATTATCATTAATATTATTAACATTATTATTATTATTATTATTGAATCATTAACACTGACACATTAACTGAGGCAGGTGAGACCTGCAGTTCTTTACATGTTGTTCTAGGTTCTTTTGTGACCTCCTAGATGAGTTGCCCATGCCCTTTTTTGGCTTTTAGAGTAAATTCAGTAGGCCGGTCACTCCTGGGAAGGTTCACCACTGTTCCGTGTTTTCTCATTTTGTGAATAATAGTTCTCACTGTAGTCCTCTTGAGTCACAAAGCCTTAGAAATGACTTTTTAACCTTATTTAGACTGACAAGTTCAACTTATTTAAGTGACTTAAACCGTCAGGCAGTTCACAACTTAAACCAGCGTAACAACAGCGCTTTCCACAGCCCACCCAGCTACTGTAGTCGCCTTTTCTTAAATTCCTCTCCTTTCCGTCTGGCCCTTTTCTTCTCCGAGAGGTTATTCGAGTTACGATTTTCTGGGCAAAGTGGCGTGAAATATCCCAGAAACCACCCAGCGCATAAACACACACACACACTCACACATGCACACACACACACCCACACACATGCACACACAGCTTTCACAGTCAGCTGGAAGAGAACAGGCAGGAATACATAAGGGGTTTTGTGGTTCGCTATTGCGTAGCGCACTCCTCCCACTATTGCTCGCTAATGCAGTGTTACAAATTAATATCCCAACAGCATTGCATTACAAAGCACCGAAGGGTGAGCGGGTGAGCGAGCGAGAGAGCGAGAGGGAGCTTTTCGAGGGAAGGATAAACACGGATTTGGGAGTATCGCAGACGAGCACACACTCACACACACACTCGCTAACACACATTTGGACGAGGTGGCAGCTGCAGTCACCAACACTTCCTCATGCATGGCATGATAGACGCACAGGGTGCCAGATGTAACACCCAGAGGAGCATGGGTAAAAACAAGCAGAGGCTTGCTGAGATAGTAGCAGGGGATGATCCTTCTCTCTCTGTCTCTCACACACACACACACACACAGAAACACACTTCACAATACATACACACACACACAGAGATTTAGACACTAAAAAAAGTCATTTGAACCTGGTGTGCAGTTTTATACGTTGCCAGATCAGATTTGGCTTTAGCCCTTGCTTTGGTGTGTCATTTAACATTTTACCGCTCTAGAAAAAAATTTAAGAAACCACATCCGTTTCTGAATCAGTTTCTCTGATTTTGCTATTTATAGGTTTATGTTTGAGTAAAATGAACATTGTTGTTTTATTCTATAAACTGTGTTTCAACATTTCTCCCAAATTCACTATTTAAAAATTGTCATTTAGAGCATATATTTGAAGAAATAACAAAAAAGACGCAGAGCTTTCAGACCTCAAATAATGCAAAGAAAAACTATTTCATATTCATAAAGTTTTAAGAGTTTAGAAATCAATGTTTGCTGGAATAACCCTGGTTTTTAATCACAGTTTTAAACATGCATCTTGGCATGCTCTCCTCCACCAGTCTTACACACCGCTTTTGGATAACTTTTGGATGCTACTTCTGGTGCAAAGATTCAAGCTGAGTTGAGCTTGGTTTGATGGCTTGTGATCATCCATCTTTCTCTTGATTATTATATTCCAGAGGTTTTTAATTCGGTAAAATCAAAGAAACTCATCATTTTTAAGTAGCCTCTTAAAAATGATGATGAAAAAATGTGCCATAGAGGTCCCTTCCAGAGGTATCAAGTAATGAAGAGCAAATTCTTTAAAAAATGTAATTCGCATCTCCATTAAAGTTGTCTTACAGCACTTCATGCTTTTCTCTGCCAAAAGGTTTTATAGAGATGGGGATTTCGTTTTCCAGCAGGATTTGGCACACTGCCCACACTGCTTAAAAGTACCAATTGGTCTTATACAGTATAAAATTCAAATTTTCTGAGACACTGATTTTCGGGTTTTCATTGGCTGTAAGCCATAACCATCATAATCATCAACAATAAAAGAAATAAACTTAAAATGGATAACTCTGTACATCTATATAATATATAAGATTCACATTCTGAACTGAATTGCTGAAATAAAGTAACTTTTCAATATATTAATTTTTTTTATGCGCCTGTTCATGTTGCATAATGCTTGGCAACTTTTAGTGATTTGAGGTTGTAATATATGCTAAGATGGGATCATATATAACCAATCCCTTGAAGAAACACTGGAAAATATATACAGCTCTGGAAAAAAAATAAGAGACCACTTAAAATGATGAGTCTCTGATTTTACCAAATTGAAAACCTCTGTAATATAACCAAGAGGAAGATGGATGATCACAAGCCATCAAACCAAGCTGAACTGCTTACATTTTTGCACCAGGAGTGGCATAAATTTATCCAAAAGCAGTGTGTAAGACTGGTGGAGGAGAACATGATGCCAAGATGCATGAAAAAAACTGTGATTAAAAACCAGGGTTATCCCACCGAATATTGATCTTTTTTATGAATATGAACTTGTTTTCTCTGCATTATTTGAGATCTGAAATCTTTCAGTTTTTTTCATTTTCTGCAAATAAATGCTCTTAATGACAATATTTTTATTTGGAATTTGGGCAATACATTGTTTGTAGTTTATAGAAAAAACAACAAATAAATATATATAAATATAATATATATATAAATAGCTAAATCAAAGAAACTGATTTAGAAACTGAAGTGGTTTCTTAATTTGATGAAGGGTCACTATTTTAAGACATTGTCTGGGAAGTCCTGAGTTTCCCATGCTGGCTTGTCTTGTAATTGTCCTGTTGGCTCCTGTTGTGGGTGTAGATGTGGGAGCTTCACACCTGCTAACTTCACACCTGCAGCCACTAGATGTGATAATGGTCCTCTGTGGTAATTCTGTTACGTCATATATGTGTTATGTTACACTGTTCAGCAGCTGGCATGGAAACACTAATCCATCATCAGGGTTTTGGCTTCAGCACTCAGCTCAGTGCTTTTGTCTGCTGCTAAACTCTCCACCATATCGCTCCTCATTATAGGCCAGGAGCACACCATTGACCTTTCTTAATGGTTTGTTATGTAAAGGCCCTCCAAAATCAGTTTTTTATCTAGTTCAGCGGATGCAAGTTCTTAACTACTGTCCACACTAATGGAAAAATGAACTGTGATAGACAGGAAATGCACTGAAATAAAAATAAATAAATACTTACATTATCTTCTGTATCTTTGTATTAAAGCTAGACGGCTATATTTACAATAGAATGCTCTAAGTGGTTGTGTTTCTAAGCAGCTCCTAATAGACTTGCTTATGTGTTTTCTAAAGTAGTTCTACAGCTCTGGAAAACAAAAATTAAGAGAGCACTTCAGTTTCTGGACCAGTTTCTCTGATTTTGCTATTTATAGGTATATGTTTGATTAAAACGAACATTGTTGTTTTATTCTATAAACTACAGAAATAACAAAAAAGATGCAGAGCTTTCAGACCTCAAACAATGAAAATAAAACAAGTTCATATTCAGAAAGTTTTAAGAGTTCAGAAATCAATTCGTAGCATTGAGTGTAGAATAACCCTGGTTTTAATCACAATCACTTGGCATGTTCTCCTCCACCAGTCTTACACACTGCTCTTTGGAGAACTTTATGCCTTTACTCCTGGTGCAAAAGTTCAAGCAGTTCAGCTTGGTTTGATGGCTTGTGATCATCCATCTTCCTCTTGATTATATTCCAGAGGATTTCAGATTTGGTAAAATCAAAGAAACAATTTTAAGTCATCTCTTATTTTTTTCCAGCTGTATGTTAGATACAGATAGTTCAGCACAGTACACACATCTTTCAGCAAAATCATAAGAAAAGAAAAGTAAAGAATAGATGCAAAATAAGAGATTATTTTGAAAGATCAGGTCAGCTTTTGCTGTTTAGCTAGCAAGCTGAGTAACCAGTTATTGACTAGAATGTTATATGTTATGGTGCTTTTGATTACAGCTATAAACAAAACTAGTCAAACGTTTGGACTTTGGATTTTTGTTCTACCTTTTAAATTAAAACTAAAGTCATCCAGACTATGAAGGCACACATTAGGAATCATGTAGTAACTTAAAAGTGTTAAACAAACCAAAATACAGTGTGAAGCATACGCTTATCTTGTGCAACAGAGGTAACTCTTGGTCTTCTTTTCCTGAGGTGGTCCTCAGGTGATGAGTGCCAGTTTCATCTTAATGTTATTTTTCATAGTCTTTGTGACTGCACTTGAGGATACTTTTTTGATAAGTATCTTGTTTTTATTTTTTTTCGGATTGATTGACCTTCATTTCTTAAACCTTCTTTTTTTCTTTACTTAGTTGAGTAGTTCTTACCATAATATGTATTAGAACATTACGCAAATAGGGCTATTCGCTGTATACCAACTCTACCTCTTCACAACTTTACAACTGATGCTCTCAAACATGTTAAGAGAACCAAAAATTCAAGGAATTAACTCTTGAGGAGTTCAGCACAGCTGTTTACTGAAAGCTGAACATTCCAGGTGACTCCACCTCATAAAGCTGACTGAGTATATAAAATATAAAACATGCTGTGGTTTGTTTTTAAATAAATACTAATGTACTAAATAACATACTCCTATTTTCTTAATAGTTTGCATGACTTTATTATTACTCTACAATGCAAAACATCTGTAAATAATAATAAAAAAAAAACATATTGAATCTAAGGTATGTCCAAATTTATGTTCTATATTTTATTTGCATTTAAACAACCATTATTAAATGCTTACATCTTAAGTTCTTGGCTAGACAGATCTCAGACACACATAGTTTATTGACAAAATGTGCAGTACAAGGGCAAGTCAAAACGAGCAGGGTCAAAACCAGTGAACAGCAGCAAGAGAGAGCGAGCATAAACTATTAACGGTCTGAGGGTCATACAGAGGCAAGAAGGTATCAGAGGGCAGGCAAGACAAAGAACAAAACAAGGTCAAACACAAACAGAAAGCACAGGCAAGGAGATATACATGTTGTAGAGTGGGTAAATCAACAATTCTCAGCAGTGAGTGGCGGTGTGGGGGCAGTCTATTTATACTGGGGAGGCCAGGTGAATTCAAGACTCTGGTGAATGACTTCTTGGTGGTGCCATGTGCTGTGTCTGTGGTGCGTCCTGGGTATCGTAGTCCGGAGACTGGAGATTCCAGGTAGAGCTGAGTGTAGGAAAGAAAGGAACACTTTCAACTCCATGCATGTCAGTCTTAGGAAGTCTTAAGCGGTGTATAAAGCGATGTATAACTAATTCTGATGTGTTTTTGAATGGGAACTTAATTACATAAGTGTTTTTTTTTTTTGAGCAGTGTGTTGGACACCAGCTGTAGAGGACAAGATCTGAAGAAGCTTGCTGAATGACATACTGTCATCTATAAATATGTGCCAATGTGGAGACAGTTCAACCATAGATAGTTGTTCTACTAAAATAAGCATGTTCTGGTTGGTCCACAGGGGGACTCGCTGAGGACAAATATCCAGTTGGACTTCGGGGACGGGACGGCTGTGTCCTATTCCAATCTCAGCTGGACAGAGGAGGGGATCAGACATGTGTACCGTAGCGCTGGGATCTTCAGGGTCACCGCCCTCGCTGAGAACATCCTGGGCTATGACAGCACGTCCCTGTACCTGCACGTCACCTGTAGGTGTCCTACACACTTACGCTACAATTAACTCATGTAAACTCTTAGTACTAGAGTTAGTGGTTTAGCAGAGAACTCCCAAAACACATCCAACTAACCCCAGCTAGCACTGCTGGAGCAGCATTAGCATTACACGCTAACCATGCTAGCTCTTTTGCTGTTCGGAAGTGAGTATTATTAGCCTGTAACCTGCTGCTAACCCTGGATATAACTGTTGGAGCAGCATTAGCATTACCTGCTAACTGTGCTAAGCGCTAACTAACTCTTTCGCCATTCAGAGGCAGTGTTGGGAAGGTTACTTTTAAAATGTAATCCCTTACAGATTACTGATTACATCACTCAAAATGTAATTTGTAACGTAATCAGTTACATTACTTCAAGTGAGTAACGTAATCTGATTACTTTGGATTACTTACAATATTGTCATTTTTTTAAGCCTGAATGAATGTAGCAACCACATATTGCATATTATTTTATTTTTCTTCCCAGTTAACAAATAGATAAACAAATAAAACAGCCTTTTCAATCACTCTATAAAAATACTTATGAAACCATTTCATCAAACAATTTTATGAAACACTTCTATAAATTGATAATAAAACAATTTAAAACCAAACAATGTAACAACAACTGTAAGCTATCTACTTGCAGGTTTGCCACCAGTGTTAATTTTGACAACAAATTTTGATTTAGTCTTAGTTATAGTTTTGTGACGAAAATAGCATTTAGTTTT
Organism: Astyanax mexicanus; assembly: GCF_023375975.1. NCBI lineage: Eukaryota > Metazoa > Chordata > Actinopteri > Characiformes > Acestrorhamphidae > Astyanax > Astyanax mexicanus. The sequence goes on along the minus strand of NC_064428.1, from coordinate 24,345,143 downwards.
AGTCACAATTTAGTAATTTAGTCAACTTAGTTTTAGTCGACTTAATGTCATAAGAATAAAGTCTACTAAAATTACAGTAAATTTAGTCGACTAAAATGTAAAGGGTGTAAATGTAAATGATTTTTCATCAGTTCCCTTGAATTATTAACTCTACACGTATACGAAATGAAACGTTTAATAACCACTTGAGTAATATTGTTAATGTTTGAAAGTGAAATATATTTATATATGATTTAATGTATATTATTATTATTATAGGTGTGTGACTATATATATTTTACATTTAAAGCATTTTGCTCTAGAAATCAGGTCATTAAAAATCTGAATAGTTAAATTATAGTTTAAACAGAGCTGTAGATGCAAAAACAGCTTTTAAATGATCTAGTTTTATCTCCAGCACTAACCCAGCACACCTACTGGAGCTACAGTCTATAAATGAGATCAAAAACACACCTTCACACACTGTCCTGTAGAGATGCTCTCAGGATGTACTGAGAGACTTCATGAGTTAAAGTGAGAAACTTATGAGAAAGTGCTGTAAGGAAATTTACACAGACTTTTGGGTTCATAGATTGACTTATTTTATTGTTTTATTTTGGATATATTATTGAGTTCCTTTCTGACCTGCTGCTGCTTTAACACTAGCTATATCTTTCCCAGTGTGAGACTAAGCAGATGATCTGATCTTAATGAGTGAGTTCTGTATCAGTTCTGTGTTTTAGTGCACTGCCGAGTTAAACACATCAGCTCATGAAATAACATCAGTATTAAAACGCGGATCTCTGCATGGAGATCTGTGTGACTCTGGTCTGCAGAAGCTGAAAGATTAGTGGTGTTTTTACCGGAGATGGAGTCGCTCCACGCGGTTTACACGTTATCTTGTTTTTCGCGACGTCAAAGGAGAAATATATCGCCTCTCCTCTCTCTCTCTCCCTGCTGAACACTGTCGAGTTAACTTCCAGTCGAGCTCCGTAACGACAGGTTAATTCCCGGGTTTGTAACTGAGCGCGCGGCGCTACTGCAGGAGAGGCGGGTACTGATTGGATGAGTACCCCGCTTATCCCGCCTCTCCACCTTCGCTAAAGTAGCAGTGATTGGATCTCTTCCTAACTGGTCCCTACCTTTCACAGAACTAAATCAGTTCTGATTGGATTTCGTCCCTGCCAAACATTTTCGTCTCGTTTTTATTCGTTGACCAAAATGTCAGTTAATTTCGTTTCGTTGTGTGTGCGGAGCCGCTGTCTGCCCCTCCTCCCTGTGTGTGTGTGTGCAGCGAGATGGGACGAGGGGCAGACAGTTCCCTTTCATATCAGAGCGATTTCACCGCAAAATGTTATTTGCGTTTTGTCAGTGTTGGAAGAGCAAAAATAGGAAAGTACCGCAATGTAATCCTTTAATTTTAGCAGAGTAACTGTAATCTGATTACCATTTATTGAAGCAGTAACTGTAACGGATTACAGTTACTCATAATTTGTAATCTGATTACGTAACGCCGTTACATGTAATCCGTTACTTCCCAACACTGTTCAGAGGTGAGTATTATCAGCCTGTAACCTGCTGCTAACCCTGGATAGCACTGTTGGAGCAGCATTAGCATAACTCGTTAACTGTGCTAAGCGCTAACTAGCTCTTTTGCCATTCAGAGGTGCGTATTATCATATGTGTGTTTACTATGTTAAAACAAGCTACATGGGACGAACCGCTAGCTGATATCGCCCTGGCTTACCGAAACACTCAGGGTTCCCTTAGTGTAGCGCTATTGGGTAGCATTAGCCGCTAACCACAGCTAGCCTTAGTGGAAATCTGCAAATCTAAGCTTACTGTAAGTAAACGAAAGCACTTTACTCACCCAAATAAAAATAGGTTTTTAGGAGAGAAATCAGTGTAGATTAACATCCAGCACTCGTTTGACTTTTTTTTAATAAAATGTTTTTACTTTTACAACTTTGTTTGCTTAGCTTTACAGATCTCACCACCCATCGGCGTGATCTGTTGAATTAGAAGGAAACCTGGCAACACCCCGGTTCCTTACTAGTGTCGCATAATGTGCCTTACAATCTGGTGCACTTCAATAGCAAAATTGCAATAACACAACTCTAATAACACGGTAATAATACAATGGTACTAACAGTGCAATTACATGCAAATAACATTGTAGTAACTCAAAAGCAATTTCAGGCTATAGCATTGTAATGATATGAAAACATAACCAGAGTAAAAACATTGCAATGACATGATAATAGTACCATGATAATAACATTGGTATACAGTTGTAGTAACGTGGTAATATCACTAAGTAGTATCATTGTAATAAGACAATTGGAATAGCATGCTGATAACATAAAAGTGCTAATATTGCAATTACATGCTAATAACTTTGTAATAACACAGTAGTCAATAACATGGTAATGGCACCATCATAATAACTTTTATACACAGTTGTATTAATATGGTAATATTACAGCAGTACCATTGCAATAACAATTGTAATACAGTTATTGTTAACACAATAGTAACAACATTGCAATACCTAAATTGTAACGTGATAGTAACACAATAGTAATAACTTTGCAATGACTCAATTCTAACATGATAACACAATAGTAATAACATTGCAATAACTCAATTGTAACATGATAATAACACAATAGTAATAACGTTGCAATAACTCAATTCTAACATGATAATACCACAATAGTATTAACATTGCAATAACTCAATTCTAACAGGATGACAACAAAATAGTAATAACATTGCAATAACTCAATTCTAACATGATAATAACACAATAGTAATAACATTGCAATAACTCAATTGTAACATGATAATAACACAATAGAGACAACATTGCAATAACTCAATTGTAACATGATAATAACACAATAGAGACAACATTGCAATAACTCAATTTTAATATGATAATAACACAATTGTAATAACATTACAATAACTTAATTTTAATATGATAATAACACAATAGTAATAACATTACAATAACTCAAATGTAACATGATAATAACACAATAGAGACAACATTGCACTAACTCAATTTTAATATGATAATAACACAATAGCAATAACATTACAATAACTCAATTGTAACGTGATAGTAACACAAAAGCGGCAACATTGCAATGACTCAATTCTAACGTGATAACCCAAACATTAGTAATAATATTCCAATTGCATACTTATAACATTGTAATAACATGACAACAAAGGCATTGTAATAACCTTTAAATGACATGAGAGGAGCATTATTAAAACAATAATTTGTAATATGCTATTACATTAGTAGTAGTATTATAGAAACACAATGGTAACCATTGGTTGCTGCAGCTTATGCAGACTATAACAAAACCATGGCAAACTTTTATATTAAATATATCCTTGAATATAAGCCATTATACATAACTATGTACAAGTATGTAGTCATGCAATTACACTTGTATATTTACACAATTTATAAGGACCATTTAAAGTACAGCACATAAACAGTATTATTTTAGACGTAGACCTTTAAGGGTTATTCGTCTAAATATAAGAAAGAAAAGCCTATTTTAAGACTTTATTTCAAAAAGAAACATGATGTTCAAGTGTTTCTCCTCTACCGCCTAAAACAGCTGCTTGGAAGCATTTGCGTCAAAGCTCTTTCCTGATGGCTACATACACTCCATTAAAGCACTCTGCTATTGAATTAGCCTCTACTGATGTGAAATTTGGTACATTGAGTTTCTTTGCTTAGCTGTTGCTGTCTGTGGGTAGAAGTCGATGTGAGTGATGCTGGGATAAGACAACATGATGTCTAAACTGAGCGTTATGAGGACGTACAGCTTTATAGAATTGGATTGGAGGTACAGCTTGGTTGACATTAAAGATGAAAAAGTGGGAAACACTTCCTATGAATCTGTATTCATAAAGCATTAATACCTTATAATGACTGTCATTAGTATAGAACTCTTAAGCACTAGTATGTCTCTTTATAAAGGAATACAATTCAGTAAATTCAATTTGGTTCAGTTGAGTTCAGAGAAAGAGAATGAGAGAGAGAGAGAAGAGAGAGAACCAGAGCAAGAGAATGAGAGAGAGAAAACAAGTGAAAGAAATAGAAAAAGAAAGAGAACGAGAGATAGATCGAGAACAAGAGAAACAGAACATGTGAGAGAGAACAAGAAGGAGAGAGAGAGAACAAGAACAAGTAAACAAGAGAACAAGAGCGAGAAAACAAGAGAGAGAGAGAACAAGTGAGAAAGAAAACAAGAGAGAGAGAAAGAGAACAAGTGAGAGGGAGAAAGAGAGAATGAGAGACAAAGAACGAGAGATAGAACACAAGAGAGAGCGAGAACAAGAGAGTGAGAGAAAGAATGAAAGAGAGTGCAAGTGAGAACAAAAGAATAAGAAAAGAGAGACAGCGAGAAAAAGAACAAGAACAAGAGAGTGAGAGAAAGAATGAAAGAGAGAGAAAACAAGGCAGAGCATGAGAACAAGACAGAGAGAACAAGTGGGAGAGAAAGTGGACAAAAGAAAACAAAAGAGAAAGAGAGAGATAATGAGAGAGAGAACGAGAACAAGTGAACAAGAGAACGAGAGTGAACAAGAGAGAGAGAACAAGTGAGAAAGAGAGAGTGTGGAAAAGAACAAAACATAGAGAGAGAGAGAGAGAGAGAGAGAGAGAGAGAGAGAGAGAGAGAGAGAGAGAGAGAGAATGAGGGCAAACGAATGTGAGACAGAATTTGAGTGAGAACAAGAGAAAGAGAGAGTGAGAAAACTAATGAGATGGAGAGAGATAGAACAAGAGAGAGCGAGAGAGAGAGAGAACAAGAACTAGAACATAAGAGAGAGCAAGAACAAGAGAAAGTGAGAGAAAGAACAAAGAGAGTGTGAATGAGAAAAAGAGTGCGAGAGAAAGAGAGAGAGCAAGAACAAGAGAGAGTAAGAAAAAACAAACAAAGAGAGCAACTGAGATCAAGAAAGAGCAAGCGAGAACAAGAGAGAGCGAGCGAGAACAAGAGAGAAAGTGAGAGCGAGAGAAAACGAGAGACAGAGCAAGAGAGAGAGAGAAAGAGAGAGCGAGAACAGGAGCAAGAGAACAAGAGAGAGAAGACAAGAGAGAGCGAGAGAACAATTTAAATGTAAAGAACCTTTATAGATCTGAAGACCTTCAGTTGATTTATCAATTTAATATATAATGTATAAAGAACGAAGAGTGATATCATACAAAGGAACCATTTGGACCATTTTAAGGTACAATTTTCGGTACCACTTTAAAATAAGACTACCTTTATAAAGCGTTCATACATGGTTTACAGTTAGTTTATTAATGGTTACTAATTAGGTTGTAAATGCCTTCAAAATCATTAATAATCAGTTATAACACATACGTAGAAAGGGCAACTATGACCTGTTGTTTGTCAAATAGTAAACCAACAGCCATTTATATTGTTGCACTTTCTACGTATGTGTTATAACTGATTATTAAAGTTTTTTAAGGCATTTACAACCTAATTATTAACCATTAAAAAAAAACTTATTGTAAACCATTTATAAACCCTTTATAAAGGTAGTCTTATTTTAAAGTGGTACCTAATTTTCTAAAGTTATCTTACTTACACAAGAGATAAAATGGCAGGTGTTACCTTAGCAAATGCCCACATCTGTATTTTAAGTTAAGTAGGCTGTAGAGAAGACATTTAACATTTCTTCGATCCACAGCATAGCCAGTAATGCGATATAGAAGGCATTACCGCCCACAGTGGACAGTGCAGTGGGTGGTAATGATTGTGAGTGGTGGCATCTGGCTAAAAGTGTCCATACGGACAGACAAGCGGCATCCACATTCAATGCAGGAGTCCCACACATACGTATCCTACAGATCAGTGCAATGTTCCTTAGATTTACATGTGTGTGGGACATGCAAAAATCATGGGACAAGATATTAATTACTCTCCTCATAATAATTGGCATATCAATGCTTGTGCATCGCTGGGCTGAGAACCACAACTGAATGAAATGAATGGCTAAAATCTTGTAGTGTGAACATGTAGTGTCTCCACTGATTCATTACTTTGAGGTTAAGGGTGAAACTATATATAAATTAGATTTTTTTTTATGCTTTTATAAACATTAATGAGGTGAGAGGCTTGTTGTCTTATTGCACTGTCAGCTGTGTTTGTTTAGCAGTAGTTTTGGCACTGACAGGAATGTTTTTTTTTCTTTCTTTTCTTTAAATCCTTCCTGTCAATCCAACCACCGATTATTTCATAGCCTTGTAAGACCCTGACTACTAAGAATCTAGCTACTAATTGGAGTTAGTAGGACCTAACATGTATAAAACTTAACTTTGTCTTAGTATTTAGTAGTAACATTTAATTATTTTTTTTTGGCATTTGGGATCAGAAGCACCTGATTGGTCCAAAAAGTACATTTTACCGTTCTACAGTAAGAAAATAAACTAGTTTCAAACATAAAATGGGATTAGAATTTTGTTACCTGGCCCACGTTTCTGCCTGGACTGGCTGTAGAAACGTTTATTTATTTATTTATTTCAATTTTTTCCCAATTTAGCTAGACCCATTTAGATGCATATCTCCCATCACTAGTGATGCCACAGCACAAGAAGGGTGAAGACAAACATATGAGTGCTAAAAAGAGTGCCATCTAACCACCCAGAGAAAGCAAGGCCAATCGTGCTCTCAGGGCTCCGGCAGCTGACGGCAAGCTGCATGACCAGGATTCGAACCAGCGATCCCCCAACCATAGTATAGCAGCAGGGTTGTGCTGAAATATGTCATCTGTCACGAAGCTGAATCTTCTAATATATTTAACACAAAACATTATAAACCAATCAATCAGAAGCTAATCAATGTCAAGTGCAGGGAGACAGCCTATGTAAGAGATGACGACAGGACATAGGAAAGTTCTTTAGTGTTTTAATTAAACTTCAGCATGAAACCAAGACTAACCAAACCAAATCTTTACAGAAAATGAAAAAAAAAACACCCTTATGCTGCATTCACATGCTAGTTGGTAGATCCTCCTAATTCAGAATTACAAGCATGTCACGTTCAAGTGCTTTGTTGTCAGGACAACATGAAAAATGTCAGATGCAGAATTCATCCTCATCTGCCTCTTGGGGAAACCATGCATGCTAGCAGAAGAGTCATTTTGCTATGGATGGAAATATTAATAGCATTGTTCTATATCAAGTTAAATTCACATAAGTTAATTTTAAGTCAAGTTAAATAAATTATTTGAATGGTCCATTGTAGATATAACATAGAGTGGTGTTGCCCCCTTTATGATTAGTCAAACAAATTAAATTATTAGTCAGAGACAACACAAGTAAACCCAAAATGCAGTTTTAAAATAAAGCTTAAAACATATCTGTGGTTTATCACACCTTATTTCACTTCATTTCTCTAGCAATATCCACGCCTGATTACTGCCACTCCTGTTCTCAATCAAGAAATCACTTAAATAGAACCTGCCTGACAAAGCGAAGTAGACCAAAAGATCATGCCAACATCCAAAGAAATTCAGGAACAAATGAGATAGAAGGTAATTGAGATCTATCAGTTTGGAAAAGGTTCTGAAGCGATTTCTAAAGTTTTGGGACTTCAGTAAACCAGAGTGAGAGCCATTATCCATGAAATGCAAAAACGTGGAAGAGTAATGAACTTTTCAAGAAGTGGCTGGACGACCAAAATTACCCTAAGAGGGCAGTGACGACTCATCCAAGAGGTCACAAAAGACCCCACAACAACATCCAAAGAATTGCAGGCCTCACTTGCCTCAGTTAACACCAGTGTTCATGCCTCCACTATAGGAAAAAGACTGCATGGCCAAGACAAGTGACAAGATAAAAAACACTGCTGAGCAAAAAGAACATCAAGGCTTGTCTCAATTTCGCCAGAAAACATCTTGATGATCTTTCTGGCAAAAGACAATATTTGGGTTCTACAGCAGGACAATGATCCAAAACACATCAGTTAGTTCACCTCTGAATTATATTTAAGGATTGGGTTAAGATTATGGTTAAGGTTGGGTTTTATGGTTGATTCATGGTTGAGATTAGGTTTAAGATTAGGGTTAGATATTGGATTAGGTTCTATAGAGTAAGAGTTAAGTTGCACTTAATAGACATTCAGTTGAAGGTTAGTTGAATGTTAGTTGAGCATCTACAGTATGAGGCATCAATAATAGACCATCCAAATAAACTGTTACCAGATTATGAATTCCACAGTTAATAAAAACTTACATGGAAAACTACAGCTCTGGAAAAAATGAGAGAGCACTTAAAAATGATGTTTTTTCTTCAATTTTACCAAATTGAAACCTTCTGAAATATAATCAAGAGAAAGATGGATGATCACAAGCCATCAAACCAAACTGAACTGCTTGAATTTTTGCACCAGGAGTAAAGACATAACGTTATCCAAAAGCAGTGTGTAAGACTGGTGGAGGAGAACATGATGCCAAGATGCATGTTTAAAACTGTGACTAAAAACCAGGGTTATTCCACCAAATATTGATTGTTTGAACTCTTAAAACTTTATGAATATGAACTTGTTTTCGTTGCATTATTTGAGGTCTGAAAGCTCTGCATCTTTTTTTGTTATTTCTGCAAATAAATGCTCTAAATTACAATATTTGTATTTGGTATTTGGGAGAAATGTTGAAATGTAGTTTATAGTATAAAAGGTCTGAATGTTCATTTTACTTAAACATTAATCTATAAATAGCAAAATCCTAGTCATTTATACATGTTTGACATCACAATCTCAGAGACTTAAATTGGGTTAAATCAGGTTAAATTTAAAAAACTTAACAAAGCCCAGATACAGTAGCTTCAGATAAAAAAAAACTCACCCTGTCATCAAATAGATTGATCTCTACTGCTTCAGAGTCAGTGTTAGCAGTTGTGCTAAAAATGTGCCGAGGTGCTTCGTGCTGAGTTCATCACGTTATCTTCTGTATTATCATCTGTAGCTGTCTCAGCTCAACAATCAGACGAGCTCCTCGCTGCTTTGAAGTTGGAGAAGCTCACAGCTCAGCACAACAGCAGGATGCAGAATAAACAGTGACGCTAATACGAGCCGAGTTTTAAAGTTCTGACCTGCACTTGAACCATCAGTCTGCAGAAACGCTGCTTTATTCATTATTACAGAAGCTTCTCCTCTGTTCTCTGAGCGTCAGAAATCCTTCATATCCGTGATGGGCTTCAAATTAGCGCTGCTAGAGTTAACATGTTAACATCAGTGTTGGGCACGTAACTTTGAAAAAGTAATTAGTTATAAATACTAATTACTTTTCCAAAAAAGTAACTGAGTTACTAACTGAGTTACTCCACTATAAAAGTAGCTAGTTACCAGTAAAAGTAACTATTGCGTTACTTTTGTGTTACTCGCCCCGTTAGTAACACCATTTATTTAAATGCCCTTATTCCCATCACTGGTTATTCATCTGGACACTTTAAGTAGTTGTTTATGTAACCTTTATGCAAATAAATAAGTAATTAACCAAGTTTGTCTCAGCTTTCTCCCATAATTTATATTACTAAATTTTTATTTAACAATATAAACGTTCATGTTATTATTGTTGAGTTTAGATGGCAATATACTTTTTTTTTAAGTTGAAAAATGGCTTAAATCTCATAAATATCTCTCACTGTCTTATAATTCCCTTCTTTTCATGTTCTTCTCTCTCTCTCTTTCTCTATCACTCTCTCTCTCACTCACACACACACACACACACACACATATAGTTCCAATGTTTGCAATCTTATATATTTTTTTACATCTAATAATAGCTATTTTTTTATAATAATTTTTTAAGCGCTTAAAAAGTCTAACCCTAGCTAAATTAAGTGATTGACACCACTAATCTTAAGAAGAAGAAAAAGTGTGATTAATTGTTTAATCAATCGCAGAATATTTGTTTAATCATTTGTCTGATAGTTTAAAGCTACATTTGAAAAGATAAAACTGGGTGTAAAACTTTATTATTTAATCCTTTAAGACCTGAATTATGTTTCAATGATGGAAAAATATAAGAATGTTTTCTGTAATGCACACAAAATAAGACACTACTATGCTAAAAATCTATATAAAATCCAAGTAACTCATTTTTATCATTTTTATTGCTAAAAATGATAAAAAGTGTTGTAAATCACAGTAGTGTAGTGCTGACACGCCCTAGTGTCTGAGGTTTTTTTTTTTTTACTTTTTTTTTTTGTCCAGTGCAGTGGGCGGGGCTAAGCTACTGTTTCATTGGCTGGTTTATGATCTTTTCTGATGGACAACAACAGGTCTCGATTACTGTTCAGTGCAACAAAACATAAAAAAAAATACATGATGTCAATTGGAACTGACACAGGGTTTGAAGGGGTTCATATTTTCAATTTGATTTTTTTTTTAATTACTTTGAAAATCCTTTTTTTTCATTTTCCCTGAAATTCAGATCTTGAGGCGAAGAAATAAATAAGGAGAAAATTGGAAAAAAAAAGATTTAAAAAACAGATAAAAAAAAACAGTCTTTTCTTAAAAATGCAATAATGTAAAATAAAAGTTTTTTTTTTTTTTTCAAATTTAGTCTAAAACGGTCATAAAATTGAGCTGATAAATGTTACAATGACCTGTATGTGTGTGTGTGTGTGTGTGTGTGTGTGTGTGTGTTTAAGGTCCCGTGGAGCATGTTCAGTTACTGGCTCCGTTCGTGGTCATTAAGAACAAGGAGGTGAACTTGACTGCGATGGTGTGGCCCTCTCACTCCAGAACTGTCACCTATTTCTGGTGGCTGGGGAACAGCACTGAGGTACAGCCAAGTCCTTCATAACCCCTCTCTGACTTTCTAATTAAATCTGCCCTCAGTAGCTGAACTATAGTTCCAGTTTTGGAGTAGAAGCCGTGCTGGAAGAAGACTGAATGAAAGTCAAATCTGTCCCATGTTGAGAATATAATAAGCACAATTCTGATGCTGTGAGCTTCATAGAGCTTCTCGTTCAAGCATATGCACCCTTTACAAATACATATCCTTATATCTACAGTATATACAGTAGATATAGTACCAATTGGTTCTTTTGGAAGTATGGGCAGTGTGCCAAGTCCTGCTGGAAAATGAAATCTGCATCTTCATAAAAGTTGTCAGTAGAAGGAATCATGAAGTGCTGTAAGATTTTCAGGGAAAACAAAACTGCACTGACTTTAGACTTGATAATAAAACACAGTGGATCAACACCAGCAGATGACATGTCTCTTCAAACCATCACTGATTGTAGAAACTTCACACTAGACCACAAGCAGTTTGGACTGTGTGTCTCTCCACTCTTCCTTTGGAGAGACATGTCATCTGCTCCCGGAAAATTTTTACATCTTTTACATCACTTCTTAAAACGTTTATGGAGATGCGGATTTCATTTTCCAGCAGGACTTGGCACACTGCCCACACTGCCAAAAGTAACAATTAGTCTTATTTAATATTCTAATTCTAATTTAATTAATAACTGAAACACAGAATCTTTTGCTTTTCATTGGCTGTAAACCATAATAATTGGCAATAAAATAAATAAGCACTTAAAATACAGTAGATCACCCTCTGTATACTGTACATTTGTTAAACTTCTCCACCAAGACCAAAAAAAACAACTCTGTAGTTACTGTAGATGACCCGCTGCCACTTTTGAGGCTTGACATCACTACAGTCTTTGGTGACATTGATGTGGTAATAGGGATAGTCTTCATAATGGTCAGAGTTCATGTATTCCTGTGTCTTGCGGTCGTCTGCCAATGGTGCTGGCACTAAGAGGACTGAACAGATTCATGAAGGACATCACTGTTTTGGGGTCTCCTTTCATTCAAGTCTCCAACATTCAAGATCCGACATTGATGTTGCTAGAGCATGCCTTCTTCTATCCCCTGCCACCACCAGTTTTAGTAATAGAGTTTAGTAAAAGAGAATTCTTCCAAATAATCGAATTGCCTTGAAACTCTTTTCTAGCAAAGGATACTTCCAAGACAACAGCAGTCTCTGCTGTCTGATGCATTATTTAAGGTGGAATGGGAAAGTCAGCTAGCTAGCTACCTACTAAAATGATCGAAGCAGGGTTTTTTTTTTTACTTGTTATGAAGAAAATGGCCATAAAACATGCCCATAGATTGGATGATAAATTATTAAACTGATTATCATGACAGGCCTAAACGCAATACAGCACCAATTCAGTCTGAATCATTGGTTCCAGAGCTCGGACATGTGCTGTAGGTGGAGCACTTCATGAATATCACACTAAAACACTGCTAAATAATTTCTAAAGGGGTCTTATGTATTTTCTGGTGAAGTCCAAAACCTTCCACAGGCTCCCAAGTCAGAAGATCTAACCACCTCTGTGCCTTTATAGTAAGTTCTAAAGTGTAAAAAGTGCAAAGTAGATTTCTTGCACTTTCATCCAGCCCTCAAAAGAACTGGAGACTTTTCTTCTCAAAGAATGATTCAATAATCTACCTCGGTATGACTGCATTCTCAATGTGTACCCAAGATAAAGTGGTCCTGCTTTTTTATTAAAGAAACAAATTACAGTATTTTCTTTGTTAAGAATTACGATAACCACTAAATTACCATAGGTTGATGAGTAGTTTTAATGATTTATGGCCATTTTCTTCATAACAAGCTTCATCCCTAGATAACTTTTCTGTTCCACCTTAAATGGTGCAACAGACTGCACAGGCTGCAGCATTTAAAGTGGGATGGGAAATAAAATAAAAGGTAATAAAAGCTAAAATCACAGAGGAATTAAGGTAGCACAGAAAAAACTCAACACATATGCTAATCATACCAATATGCAATCAGAAACATAAACTAGCACCAAAGCATCTAAAACAAAAAAAGAGAAAGGTGAGAAGAAGAAAAAGAAGAAGAAAAGAAATGTGATTTTTTTTGTATATATTTTGTATATATATATATATATATATATATATATATATATATATATATATATATATATATATATATATATGTATGGAGAAAGCATTGTGCTGCTTCAAAAACAACCAAGTTCAATTTAATGCATGTATTTTTATGTTTTTTTTAGGTACATTTTACAGTATTTGTCCTGTAAAATGTTGCTTTGGGAAATAAACTTAAAATTAGCAGAATTTTATTATTTGTCATCTGAAAAGTGTTGTGTGATTTTACTAAAAATACTCCATATGTGGAATATGTAAAGTTCTTAACCTTTAAGTGCCAATGTTAAGGAAACTAACTGTGGAATAAAATATATTTGACTAATATACTGTATTTCACTTTTAAGCCAATTTTTGTTGTTTCATTTTGTTTGGTTTTGGCTTCAGCCACAAAAAAATTCTATATTTTTCAAAATTTCGTTTAATTACAATGTAAGGATCTTATAAGGATGTATATGTTGTTCATATGTTGTTTGTTTGTTTGTCTGTTTGTTTGTTTAGCCGGTGATAACACTAGAAGGCAGTATCTCCCACGTGTTCACAGCGGAGGGAATGAAAACGGTCACAGTGCAAGTTTCTTCTGCCAACTCTTTACTTCAAGACACCAAGACCATCGCTGTGCAAGGTAGCGTCAAACCTATATCATATCATATCAGATTGTATAAACAGATAAATAAAGGTTCTCACTATGTCTTAAGTCTACATATTTTTCTAGTACAATACTATAGACTATTTACAGCATATTTTCTTGTTTATTTAGTCATTTCTGTAAGTTTGCCATAATTTTGAATACTTTATAAATTGCCAACACAATTATTTGACTATTTAATCACTAACAGTTTATGTTAATCGTGACTGACCTTTATTTGGTTTATCAAAATGTGTTATACAAAATGTATTTTTTATAAAAGTTGTAAAAACAATGCGAATTCATGAAGATTTGTGAATGGATTGTAGATCAAGAGCCTATAGAGAACAATAAATATGAATTATTCTATATACAGTACTAGTCAAAATTAGGAACCACTCCTTTTCAATCAATTAAATTTGTTTATTTATTTTTATTTTTATTTTTTTTTACTTTTAAAGACTTTTATTTTGAAGACTTTGAAGACCTTTGTCTTTAGGCCTTGTTTCCCTTGCCATGTGCTCCCCAGCACATGCACCAATGTTTACTTCTTGTCTCCTACCATGTCTCCACCTTCAGTGCTCTTCGCCCCCTCGTTACCTTCCCCCAGGTGTTTCCTGTCTCCTGTTCCATCCATGTGTATTTAAGCTCCTTTGTTTTAGTGCGCATTGTCAGTTCTTATACGTATTTACTTCAGTCATGGTTGCCTGTTTCCCATTTTAGTTTAGTCTTTGTTTTTCTAGGTTATTGCATGTCTGTTTTTTTTATCTGGTTATGTGTTTATTTAGTTTCTTGGTTTGTTTTCTTTGTTTATATTAAAATATCTCACACCTAAATCCCTGCTACACTCCATGACTGACATAAAGACGTATAAGAACCGAAAATGGATACTGAATCAAAGTGGCTTAAATACACATGGAGGGAACAGGAGACAAGAAACACCTGGGGGCAGGTAACGAGGGGGCGGAAACATGAAGTAAACACTGGAGCATGTGCTGGGGAGCACATGGCAGGGGAAACAAGGCAGGAGGGCAGGAAAAAAACACAGACAGACCAACAGAAGAGACATTAAATTATTTTAATGTAAACAATATTATCTGCAATAAAAATAATTTAAAAAGAGACAATAAATTCAAACTCTATGATGATTGTAGTAAAGTTCTGTGGAAGTCTTTTTGTCACTGCATATTTTACTATACCAAATTGTCTCAGATTTTCAAACCTGATTAAATATATGACCATAAAACCTGAGTCTACCCATAAATCCAGAGAAATATCACATCAGAAGAGATGAGAAAGAAGTGTATCCATCTATAAAGGGTAACAAAGCCCTTTCTAAAGCTCCAGCAAACCACAGCGAGAGTCATTATCTCCAAATGGAGAAAACACAGAGCAGTGGTGAATCTTCCCAGAAGTGTCTGGCCCATTTAAATCCCTCCAAGAGCAGGGAGACAACTTATCCAGCAAGTCACAAAAGAAGTTTTAACATCGAACAATCCTTTGAGGGGCCTTGTCTGCCTTAGATAAGGTCAGCAGTCATGATTCCACTATTTGAGGAAGACTGGAAAAGAAAAAAAAAAACACTTCTAACCAAGACCTTTTGATTCCTATTGATTTGTGGACAAAACCGGTGAAACTTTTTGGGGTCTTCTTACATCTGGTGTAAACTAACCAAAACATGAACATTATAACACTGTTAAACATGGGGGAGGTAGTGCAATGGGGTGTATATTACTCGGCTGATGAATGAATACTGTAATAATCATTAATTTGGTTCTCAACCAGACAACCCAGTAACCACCTGTCTATTATTTGGAGTCTATAATATTGGAATCTTCAGCAAGCTTAGAAGAAACAAAAATAAAATAAAAAGTTTTTTGAGAGATCTGGCCAAAAGGTCCTGAGTTAAACCGTCCAGAATTGCAAAAATGTGGCCAGTTTAAAAGCAATTCTCAAGTGAAGAGTGTGCCAAAATTCTTCCCCAATGATTAAAAAAAACTATAAAAAATATAGAGTTATGGAAGCATTTGGTTGCAGCTTGGTTGTTTCTAATGCTGTGTTCCATTTAAGCCATCTTGGATTTTAAATTTGGGGTTGCTAATGCTCTTCCAGTAACTTCTAAAGTTGTACATTTCAACTAAAAAAAACATCTGCATGTGGAAAAACTGAAGCTAAAGCGGAGATGGACCATGCAACATGACAATGATCCAAAACATTCCAGTAAATTAACTTCAATCAACTTCAAATTTCCTTTAAAAGAAAGCGATGGAGGGTTCAGATCTTAATCCTATTGAGATGATATGGTTAAATATCTTTTATTGGGTGTTTTAAGTTTTTGTTTTTTTTCCAAATGACTGTAAATGTATAAAAAGGATATAAAGCTCTTGAAAAAAATAAGAGAGCACTTCAGTTCCTGAATCAGTTTCTCTAATTTTGCTATTTATAGGTATATGTTTGAATAAAATGAACATTGTTGTTTTATTCTATAAACTACGGACAACATCTCTTTCAAATTCGAAATAAAAATGCTGTTTTTTAATCACAGTTTTTTCATGCATCTTGGCATGTTCTCCTCCACCAGTCTTACACACTGCTTTTGGATAACTTTATTTGCAACTCCTGGTGCAAAAATTCAAGCAGTTCAGCTTGTTTTGGTTTGATGGCTTGTGATCATCCATCTTCCTCTTGATTATATTCCAGAGGTTTTCAATTTGGTAAAATCAAAGAAACTCATCATTTTTAAAGTGCTCTCTTAGTTTTTTTTTCAGAGCTGTATTTTTGTTGGATTCGCTAATGATACACTAGTAGATAATTATCAAACAAATTGTGTTAGACTCCAAAGTCATTAACTAACTTTCTTTGTTTCTAGGAAATAATTATTTAAATGCAATTATCCCAAATTATCGAAACTGGAACGCCATCAACTCGAGTGTGATCTCATTCCCAACTCTGACATTCAACTTCTAAGTAAAAGTGATTGCAGCATAATTTTCATAAAAAATAAATAAATACTTGGATTCCGACTATGATTTTTTTAATGAGTTTCCTCATGCTCTTCTTGCCTAATATTATTAGCATTTTATAAGAAGACCTGAATCCATTTAGTTTAACCAATGAGCAATCCACAATACGTCAATCGCAGGGGTCAAATACTTTTCACAGCACCGTACCTCTTTGTAATTGGATTACATTTCGCTCTAAACTCTAAAACGCTGGCTGTAACTCTACCTGTTGTTAATCCCAACCTTTTCATGGCTGTCAGTAATGATATCTGCAGCCAGCCCCTCCGAATCACCCGTAACAAATGAGAGCGAGGCAGGATGTGGGAGAAGTGTTGCGATCTCTTTCCCTCTTTTCCCTCTCACTTTTTTTTTTCTTCTTCTTCTCCGGGTGACAGAATTCTTCAAGTCGCTGCTTTTATCTTTCTCTCCGAATCTGGACGAGGCCAACCCTGACATTCCGGAGTGGAGGCAGGATGTAGGCAGGGTAATTAAGAAGGCTCTGCTCCAAGTGAGTGTGAATTCATTTCATCTTTCAGCTCTCTGACTCTCCTTCAGTGTTGGTTGATCTCTGATTTGCTCTCATTTTCTCACTATTTTTTCTTTTTTTGGTTTGAAAATATTTGGTTTGAAAATGACCTGAAGAACTGAACTGAAGAACTGAAACTTAACTACAAAATGGTGTATGGTTCATACAGACTAACACCATGAAAGTTAGCTTGAAAGCAAAATTGTGAATAAGCAAGATGGTAATGTTAGGAGGGTGAAATAACGCTAATACTCTCCTCTCCTGCTCCGTGGAGTCGTCTTCAGGTGAAAGCTGCGCTTTTTTTGAGCATTTCTGTTTGTTTTGCTGGGCGGTGTTGGTTTTAGCTAGCCGGCTGGACTGTGGTTAGGTTAGCGTAGCTTGCTTTAGCTCAGTGTTAACTTAGCTTAGCATAGCCTGACTGGTTAAGTTACCATTCTGGCTGTCAGACGGCATTAGCAGAGCGATTTTCCTTACCTTTTTTCCAAAAAAGACAGCCAGTGCTGCGGGCGAGCGTGCCGTGCTAACGCTGGTTGGTAAATTTACATTTACCAAAAGTCCAAATATATATTAAAAATATATTTTAATATACTTTACTACAATTTTTAGTGTGTTACAAATTTACTCTAATTTTTTTTTATTTGAAATTTACTGTCACATTTTTATTTGACATTAACTGTACTAAAATGGAACTATTTAAAAATATACTTAAGTAACATTTAAACATACTACTTCCTGTGTGTAACCCCATATTTTCAATATGCTTACAGTAAAATTATAATACATTTAATTAATAATTGCCACTGTATCACTATTATACACAGTTTATAGTTTACAGTTTATTATACACAGAGTATATTAGAAATGTACTAAGAATGGATGTTAAATATATGTGATCTATTATTACGTTATGTTTTTTGTTCCTGTCTTTTGTAAGTATCATACTTCTAGCATACTTTGGTGGGTATAAAAATATGTTTTAATATATTGTAGTACAATGTTTAGAATGTTACAAATTTAGACATTTATATGTGTTATTTAACACTGTATCCTATAATTTACTTAGATTTATATTTTCTTTCTAATAATTACAGAGTATTGAAAAACATTTTAACTGTTATATTAATGTAATACCTAAATACATTTAAAAAATGTAGTAATTAAATTTACTTTCAAAAAATTTGCACAAAAATGTTCAAAAATATATTTGGAAATAAGTATTTAAGAAGTATATTGAATTACATTTAACTAAACGTGTACTTCATAGTAGTTAATTTATTTAAAATACACTAATATACTTGTACTTTTTAAAAAGGTTGATTGAATTTTACTTTCAAACATTTAATGAAAGTATAACATTAATGTACGTTTAATATATTTTAAGGAAGTACATAAATCTGTACATAAAGACGTTTCTCAAAATGTTTTAAGTACATTAATATATATATGTATATATATTTTTTCACCAGGGGTCATTTCAAAATTATTTAAATGATCAGTTTATACTTTATACTGCTTTAAAATTCTACCGTTCTACTTTTCTTAAACAGATGTCCCTCTTTCTACCACTTCTTTTTTCACTCATACACTCTCTTTCTCTCTCTCTCGACCCCGGTAGAGCATGGCCTAATTTATTACCTCAGGTAGGGAGGGGTATGTTTCACTCCGGAGACAGGCCGATGATTACAAATGTGTCTTTTCCCGATGATGAAACAAGCACTCGCGCCAAGTAAATCTCACGCAGTTGACTTAATGCAAATGTCAGCGACTAGCCGCTGCGCACCTGTCGCGCCTGAACCCGCTGTCCTCTGCTGTCAGAAGAGCTGAGGCCAGCCGTGCGGAGAGGAAGCGGAGAGAGCGAGTGAATCGCGGGGTTGAGGCTTTCTGACGGGCAGTAGGTGTGATCAGCCAACCAGAGCTCATGCACTAGTGAACAAACTCATGCATGTACATGCACTCAGCATTCCTTAGGGATGCTCCTATATTGCATTATCAGGGATGGGGAAAGTACATAGTATCAGAATAACACAGTAGAAAAAAGCCCTGTGTTTACACTTTATCATCAAATAAATAGTTGCATTGGTTGTATTCAAAAGAAAGGGTTGGGTTGCAATGCTATCTGGAAAGGAAGGTAAAGGTTACCAGGAACAATACATGGGAAAAAAGGGTTGACGCATACTCGAGTAATGTAAAATGAATGTGTAATGCATGTGTAACAAATGTGTAACGTAACATGCCAGACGTTGCACCCATCCCCCTTTTTTTTTAGTGTTTTTGAAGTCCCCCACCCAAGAATTGTGACAACCTTTCATATACCCAATACAGATAGAGTTATAGCAGTGGAGCGCTAAAGTTCAGCAACCTAGCTGCTGCTGGATTACTTGTTAACTTTAGGGCTTTATTGTTTTCAGAAAGGAGGCAGGTGGAACAGCAATTAATAATTATTATGGTCAATTCCTTAATTTCTTTGACTTAGACTTCCTTCATTGACTTAGAATTCCTTCATTGTCATTCTTAATACACTCGTGTATGCAGAGCCCGCCAAAAAAAAAAAAAAAAGAAGAATAAATACATATATATGCATACATACATATATAAAGCATATAAGTAAATACAAAAATATAGGAAAATTTAGCAGCATAAATATTAAGTATAGATATATCACATAGATACACAATGTACATCTGCATAAATAACACACCTCTACTATAGTAGCATAAGTATCTATAAATAAAGTGCCTTGTGAAGTTAGAAATATGTAAAAGAATTTGAAAGTAAATAACTAGTACTCAGTTTGGCATATGGCTCAGAGTTTTCTTAAATTGACCAAGGTGTTAGGAGTTTAAAAGTCTAATGGCCTGGGGGAAAACACTGTTACAGAACCTGGTGGTCCTGCACCGCATACTCCTGTATCTTTTCCCAGAAGCCAGCAGGGAAAACTTTGTGATGGGGAGCTGAAATTACCTGATTAATTAATTTGTCTGATGCACCATTTAAGTTGGAACGGGAAACCTAGCTTGCTAGCTAACTACTGAGACAAGTTACTTGCTGTTTTTATGCTTTTTTTGAAGACGATGGTTATTGTAAATTTGTGGTTCTTTGTTCTTTGGTCGCTTGTGCCGCCATCTTGCCAGTAATTCCAATAGACCAGGACACCCTACCTCTAGATGTGCATGTGCAAAACAGAGGGTTAGAGCTAAGTGGTAGGGCCAAGGGGTAAAATGGGATTGAATTATGGGATTGAGTCTTGAACTAAAAAAAGACTTTTTGGGTGCATTTCCACTGCAGCACCAAATGGTTACCAAGGGCGTTAGACTGATATGAAATAGTTGCTATAGTTGGATTTGTCCAGTCTTACATTCCTCATACCTCATTTTACAGAATTAGCAAGTTAGCATGCTGGTTTATGGAATGTAGCAGCCTAAATAAATGTGAGCTGGAGAATTTTGAGCTCATCCGACATCGGTACTGGCTATAGCTCTCTGGCTAGTGATGTCATTACCATGCTGGCTACCAGCCTTATTCCATAACACAAGTGTTTTAGCATTAACACACCGGCTACAGGTGTTGTCCAGCTTTGCTATCACAGCATTAGCACAATAGCGTCATCCCAGCCTCATCCCACGATGCTACCAGCCTCCTCCAACATTGCTATAATGGCATTAGCACATTGGTAGGCAGCCTACCATGGTATTAGCAATGCACATCTAGTCAATCATTGAACCCCAAGCTCATTAGGCCCTTCCATCAAATGTCTTTTGGCCTCAAAATATGGTTAGCTAACTGTGTTTCATACTGAACTGTGGTAAGCAGTCACAAAAAAATGTTGCATAGTTAATTGAAGCTTGGATGAATCAGTTCAGTATAGAATCATCACTATTGTTATCATCATACGCACCATAAAATATTTGTAAGACACGCACATACACCAATTCTCACACATCATTTTATTCCATCCACATTACCCTTGCCTTCCTCAGCCCCCTGATCCCCTGGCAGGCCTCCTAAGAGAGGATTTACCCATGAGTCTTATGAAGCGATTATTATTCCACAGGAAGTTCAAAGCGTGGAGGTTTTATTTTCCTCCTTCTAAAGACAAAAGCTCAGAGTTTTTTTGTCCTTCCTTTTCTCTTGCAAAAAAAAAAAAAAAAGCATCCTATCACATTTCAGCCTTGATTGATTCTGCCTTGGGGTGGAGGTCGAAGCTCTGCTTGTCGCACTGGCCCTGCTAAGCAGCTTGGAAAATATCGGAAAGAGAAAAACAGCAACACGTAAACAACACATGATAAAAGTCAGTTAAAAGAACACTGCAGATCTGGTGTGTCTGCTTGTACCACTAATTAGCATGGAAAGTTACTTTGGGGTGCCTAGAACTGATAGTCCACTGATGCAGTCATGTCTCAACCAGATATACAAACGATTACAGGCCTGATCTGATTAGACACAAGAGGGAATATAAGTAAGTGTTCCCCTTGCTGCTCTTTAAAAAGTCTCTCAGAGGCTACTATGCATTCAAATAAGCAGGATGGATACGTCAACGAATTGGTTGCAATCTAGGGCGTCCATCAGCCAGCTGTCGGGGCCTTCGTTTGCAGTGTTGACGTGAACGAGAAACCTAAACTGGTATAGACTGGAACTATACAGTGTTTAGTATTCATCTTTATCCAGAGCGACTAAAAAAAAGTCCTTTGTTAAATACCCATAAAAAATATCCATAGCCAGTTTGTTGAGACTAAGACAGCTCATGTAGGGGAATCTGTCTATAGGACAACTACAGGGGTTGGACAATGAAACTGAAACACCTGTCATTTTAGTGTGGGAGGTTTCATGGCTAAATTGGAGCAGGCTGGTGGCCAATCTTCATTAATTACACATTGCACAAGTAAGAGTAGAGTGTGAAGATTCAATTAGCAGGGTAAGAGCACAGTTTTGCTCGAAATATTTCAATGCACACAAAATTATGGTTGACATAGCAGAGTTCAAAGGACAAATTGTTGGTGCACGTCTTTGCTGGCGCATCTGTGACCAAGACAGCAAGTCTTTATGATGCATCAAGAGCCACGGTATCCAGGGTAATGTCAGCATACCAGCAAGAAGGACGAACCACATCCAACAGGATTAACTGTGGACGCTGTAAGAAGAAGCTGTCTGAAAGGGATGTTCGGGTGCTAACCCAGATTGTGTCCAAAAAACATAAAACCATGGCTGATCAAATCACAACGGAATTCAATGTGCACCTCAACTCTCCTGTTTCCACCAGAACTGTCCGTCACCACAATAAATTATTGTGGTCTAAAACCAGGTGTTTCAGTTTCACTGTCCAACCCCTGTAGAAGTATCAAGTCAATTGTGGCCAACATCCTGTGACCACAGATAATATAGTATAGTATTGCTGCTGTGTCCGATCCTAGTGGAACTTCAGAGGAGCTGATAAAATGGACAATCGTGTAGAAAAAAGTGTAGAACCAAGAAAGCTATTCATATACTGTATATCAGAAGTTGCTAGGTAGAAGGACTGAAACACTGCCCTTACTTCAGCTTTACTTCTACTTTTAAAAAGTTGGAGAGCCGTGACTTTTAGACTTGTATCCCATGGCGCGTGAACAGAGGTCGGAATCAGAGCCATATCTGGTCGGAATGGGAGTCGCAGTTCCAAAGACGCGCCCTGCATTGGGTGCTTTTCAGGCGACTGCACTTACCCGTGTTAAATTCATATCATTTACGGTGCCGGCAGAGACTCCCGTGGTCCTTTTTCGTGCTCATTGTTCTTGTTCTCTCTTTATTTCCCTTTCTTTCTCTCCCTCTCTCACACTGCTAATGGAAGAGCGCGGTGTGTTACGGAGGTGATTGTGTCCTTCTGAAGCTCAGGGGATTGCACTTCAAGCCGCTACCACATCCGACATAATTACCTCGCCACGTTCCAGCTCATGCAGAGAAATACTCATAGCATTCATGGCCAAACGACCAGCAATTGCTATTTTATAAAAGGGAGAAAGGGACGGCTATAGTGTGCTGGAACTATATGAAGCCAGAGGGACTTTTAAAAGGTGTTACAGTGACTCTCTACTATCTAACTGTGACAAAAATCTGATTTGAGCTGAAAGTCTGGCAATCTTATGCTTTCATTTCATATCCTCTCATTTCATATCAATTAATTAGTTGATAGAGTCCAGTTGTGTGTAATTTAGTCCCAGTAATTTAGTAATAGTCTTCTGTGAAGGTCTCAGTGGTTTGGTAGAGAACAAACAGCATCATGAAGACCAAGGAACTCACCAGACAGGTAAGATATAAAGTTTAAAGAAGTTTAAAGCAGGGTTAGGTTATTCAAAAACATATCTCAAAAACTGAGAATTCCAAGGAGCACTGTTTAATCTGTCATCCAAAAAAATAGAAAAAGGATTTTACAACTGCAAACCTACCAAGACATGGCAATGGTCCACCCATACTGACAGATCAAGCAAGCAAAGAGAACACTGGTAAGAGAGACAGGAAAGAGGCCCATGATCACTCTGGAGGAGCTGCAGAAATCCACAGCTCAAGTGGGAGAATCCATAGGACAACTATAAGATGTGCACTCGTACAATCTGCAAATCTGGCCTTTATGGAAGAGTGGCAGGAAAAAAAAAAACATTGTGGAAAGAAAGACATAAGTTTTGCCACAAGAAGGAAGAAGCTGCTGTGGTCAGATGAGACCAAAGTTGAACCGTTTGGCTTAAATGCAAATATGTGGCAGAAAAGTAACACTGCATATCACCCTGCTGTGAAACATGGTGGTGGGAGCATCATGCTGAGGGGATGCTTTTCTTCAGCAGGGACAGGGAAGCTGGTCAGATTTGATTTGGGAAGATGGATGAAGCTAAATACAGGGCAATCCTGGAAGAAAACCTTTCTGGAGGCAGCAAAAGACTTGAGACTAGGAAGAAGATTTGCCTTCCAGCAAGACGATGACCCTAAACATACAGCACTACAGAGCTACAGTGGAATGGTTTAGATAAAAAAAATAGTCATGATTTAGAATGGCCTAGTCAAAGTCTTGACATAAATCCCATTGAGCTTCTGTGGCAAGACATCCAACACGCTCTCCATCCAACCTGGCTTCCTTGTTTTACAAGGAAGAATAGGCAAAAATATATCTCTAGTCTGTCAGTCTCAAGATGTGCAAGTTTTGAGTTTGTTTTTGGTTATGAAATAATCCCTAAGACACGTTTTTTTAAGAGTAACAGAACTTACAATACCTAACATCTAAGATGCTGAATTTAATCTGTACTGTTTTTTTTTGCAAGAAAGTCACTAAATGTTTAGATTCAAAGCTCACCAGGAAACCCCTGCATTTCCACAGTGCAAGCTAGCAGACCTCAGTAGAGCATTCCTGTAGAGCACTTTGATGGTTTATTGCTGACGAGTTCAGTCCAAACATCCAGTTAGCAACCGAACATCAAAACCCATCTGAGTTTTCAAACAGGCTTTAGCTTTAGCGTTTTTTTAGAGTAACCCCAGGCCTTTTTTCCGCTCGCGCCGCTAAAGCAAGGACAAACCTGGACAATCGAGGCGTATTGATTTCTGTGAGAGCTGCTACCTCGGCCTCCGGCCCATCCTTCTCACTCTACATTACTCTACGACTCGCCGCGCCAACAGCACTTGGCCCCTGAAACAGGAGTTTGAAGTGTCGCTTTATCGAGTTAGGTAATGTGCTTGAGCTTGAGCACATTACTGTCCACTGGTGCACTGGCGGCGTCCACTGGTCAGCAAGCAGGCAACAGTAATACGAAACGCTGCACCAGGTTTTGAGGGAAAGGTGTGAAAAGCTGTCTGTTGTTATTTAGTCTGCCTTTGGTGGCTTTTGAGATATCGAGAGGCTATGTTCACACAGCAAATGAAAGTGATCTGAATCTTGTGATCTTTTCAGATCGTATGGTACACAGATGTATTGTAATTGTGGCAGTGTGAATGGCAAAAAACACACTGAATTTTATATTTTCAAATCTGATTTGGACCACTTTAATTTGTTAATACATCAAGGAGAAGAGGAAAAAAACAGAGCGAGGAGAACAGAAAATGGACAACAGCTGTGAGGAAGGTGTCTCGGTTTAAATTAACATAAGAGGCTTGTATTAGTTATTGAGGTAATAAGATGCGGTAAAGTGTCACACAGGTGGTTTACTGGCCGTTAGGCATATCTTGGGCATGTTTTGGCACAACTCAAGCTGCTGTACCGCATGGTTAATTCTGCTTCTGTCTCTCTCTTGTTTTCTCACTCTGTCGTTCTCTTGCTCTGCCATTCTCTCTCTCACTCTCTCTCTCTCTCTCTCTCATTCTCTTGCACTTGCTCCTATTTTTCTCTCTCTTTCTCCCTCTTGTTCACTCTCTCTCGCTGTCTCTGTCTTGTTCTCTCTCTCTCTCTCTTTTTCTTTCTTTCTCATTCTTATTCTCATAGTGTCTCTTGTTCTCTCTCTCGCAGTCTCTCGTTTTTTTGTAATCTCTCTCATTCTCTCTCTCTCGTTTTCTCACTCATTTTCTTACCATCTCTCATTGTCTCTTTCTCTCCCCATTCCCATTTCTCCCTGCCTTCTCTCTCTTTTGCCCGGATCAGACTACACGATTTTAGCCCGATTTTGACCCGATTTTGTCGGCGCCGACACATTGCGTGCGTCGGATCCGAATTTCATTGTCGTGAGCGACAAAGGTCCGTGTAGTGTGACACAGTCAAAGAGCAGTAATATGAGGTGAGCAACACCGTCGGACCGTCCGACGGAAAGACTAGCATGTTAGATTTTTTTGTATTTTATTGCCTAGTTTGACATGCTGCTCCGCGACGAGCTCCCAGACTCTGACCAATAGGA
Organism: Astyanax mexicanus; assembly: GCF_023375975.1. Taxonomy (NCBI): domain Eukaryota; kingdom Metazoa; phylum Chordata; class Actinopteri; order Characiformes; family Acestrorhamphidae; genus Astyanax; species Astyanax mexicanus. The sequence goes on along the minus strand of NC_064428.1, from coordinate 24,319,197 downwards.
AGACAGAGCGTTCTGTGGCGCACAGATGTAAACAGAAAATAAAGCAGGACGGTGCTCCTGCAGTTCGCTGGATCAGAGAAACAGAAGAATAATCTAATAATCATCTAATAATCTACTTCATCCATGAGATATTCTGTTTACAGGCACTGAAACCTAAGTAGCTCTTTACCATACCTTAAGTTCTCTCTGGAGTACAAAAAGAATGTAATGTCCATTTGGGACACCCAGGAACCCAGGAGCACACAGTTGCTTTTTCCCCTTTTTTTTTTTTAGTTTTTTTCAGCACAAAAGCGCTTCCATCACGCAAAGGGCTTCTGAAGCAGTGATTCTCAGATTCTATGCTTCTCCCCTGCGATGACCTACGAACTCACAAGACGACGCGGACGATGATTGGTCGGTAACTAATGTGTAGTGTTGCCAGTCCACCGAGAACGACGCAAAACAAAAATAACTGCTTAATCTGACATAGTGAACATTGTGAGGGACAAAAATGTCGTGGAGTCTGAGCTTGGCATTTCTTTCTCTCTCTTGTACTCTTTCTCTCTTGTTCTCTCTCTCTCTCTCACTCCCCCCCTTTCTTTTTCTCCCTCTCTCTCTTTCTCCTTCTCTTTCTTTCCCTCTTTCTCTCTCGTTCTCACTTGTTCTCTCTCTCGCCCCTCCCTTTTTTTCTCCCTCTCTCTCTTTCCCTCTCGTTCTCTCTTGTTCTCTCTCTCTCACACTCCCCCTCTCTCTTTCTCCTTTTCTCTCTCTTGCTGTCTCTCTCTTGTCCTCTCTCACCTCTCTCTTTCTTTCTCTTTTGCTCTCTCTCTCATTCTCTCCCTCTCGTTCTTGTAGTCTGTCTTGTTCTCCTTCTCTCTCTCTCCCCCGTCTCTTTCTCCCTCTCTCCTTCTCTTTATTTATCTTGTTCTTTCTCTCTCATTCTCTCATTCTTGTAGTCTCTCTCTCTCTCTCTCTTTCTATCTCTCTGTCTCGTTCTCTAAAAACAGTTATAGTTCTGATGTCTCCATGTTTGCAGTAGCTCTTGTTTCAGCACCATTAGCAGTGTCACAGTTGCTGTAGTAAGTTGCTGACAGCAAAAGCTGTCAGAAATGTGTGATGAGGCCAAAAAAACCTACCTATAGAGTAAGTACTGTATAGAAGCCATTACTCTTTTGACACCATTTATTAGAATATTTTCTCCTCCCAACTAATACTAATACTATTGATTTCAATGTAAAAGAAATATCATAAAGATTGCTGCTTTAACAAAGCTCCAGAATTAGTAAATGTGTCTGAACCAAATCCCTTTAGCACCATATTTGGACACCTCCTGGACTAGTTGAGCTCTGTTATCCTGCTAAAGAGCATCGTATCTACAATATCAGCTAGCACACTCTGGTCTTGTTCCCAGGGGTCTTAAACCCATGGGTCCTGGTCCCATTGTAAGCCCCCTCAAGCTGACTTTGAGCTTCTGTCACCTTGTCCATCTAGATTGCTGATATCCCCGCTGATCAACTCCTGGTAGCGGTGTTCCCTGGAATTCCCACAGCTGCAGAGCTCTTTATCCTGCCCAGCAAGAACCAGAGCGACGCCAGGAAAAGAAACGAGGAGGACCTGGAGCAGGTGAGACAAACACTTCCCAGATGATGAAGGATCAATGCAAAGTCTTAAATTCTTACCTTGGGTTTCTGGCAAGCACCGCTGACATTTTACCAAATCCTAGCATATGGCATGTGGAGTGATGCAATGCTGCCATTTTTTTTTTTTTTTTTTTTTTTATACCATTTTCACCATTTTTTTCCTGAGTGAGCTTCAGGTTGGTCCAGTCGTAAAGTATTTTTTTTATAGTACGCCAATATTATATTAATATAATATTATATTATATTTTATTTTATTTATTAATATTTATTAATATTCTTAAGCACATTTTTTTTTTGCTATTTATAAATTATATTTAAAGTAAATTTCATCATTTTTCTTTCTTTTGTTTAGATTATATTTGCTTACCTTTGTTTATATGTTTCGTTGTCTGCAGAATTTTATATTGTAAATCTTAATATTTTATTCTTTCTACCTAGATATAATATACCTATACCTAGATGTGATTTATTTTAGTTATTTTGTCTTTTTATTCTTATTTTATGTTTTGCCATTTAGCCCTTTTATTTTATGCGTTTCATTTATTTCATCCTTTTATTTGTTTTGTTACTGCTTTTTATTTTTGGCCTTTTACATTTTTATTTCATTTATTTTCTTCCTTTTATTTTTTATATATTTTTACTTATTATTATTATTATTATTATTATTATTATTATTATTATTATTATTATTATTATTATTATTTTTAGTTTCATCATTTACTTTTTTTATATAATTGTGGTTATTTTAGTCCTTTATTTTTTAAACTGTGTTTATATTTTATCATTCTGCATATTTATCTCTTTTTTTATTGCTCTACATTTTAGCTTTTAGTTTGCATATCCTTTTATTTTGATTTATTTTATTTTTTCTTAATTAAACCTGTTTAAGTCCCTTTAATTTTGTAAATGCTCGGCTGCATTTAAAATGAGGGTTACCCTCAATGTATCTAGCGAGTATAATAAAGGTTGATTGATTGATTGATTGATTGATATTTTGCACATTTAAATTTTGACCATTTAAATTGTGTAGTTTAAAAGTTAAAAAATTTAGCTTAGTAATATTATGTGAACAAACTGTCGTTCCCAGCATTTCACTGCAGGTTATACAGTGTATTACTATATATGTAACAAATAAATTTGAAATAAAAAATTTTAAGTAAAAAAAATGGAATATTACTACAATATTTACCCATATAGTTCTGGTATAATACATTGTAGTGTTATTTTAAATGGTATTTTTTAATAAAATAAAATGCTTTCACTGTTTTACACTATCACCGCATTTTATACAGTCAGTGTGAGTCAGATTTAACAGGCAGGTCGTTAATAACCCACTGTATCCATTTAAGGTTGAATGGCGGCTCTTATAACAATGCTTGAGTGGTGAGAGATAATTGGAACAGGGCAGTCTTTTGATTACATAATTATTATTATCCGTATTGCATAATCACTGTGTGGGGTGTAGGGTTATTTTTGCTTTTTAAATGGGTCATAACAAATTATTCCTGTATACTGGGTCAGACTGGTTTCTATTCAGATGAATTAATATCTGTGCTGGAGTGTATGGACGAAAAAAACTAAGCAATAATAGATATGAAATAGGTTTTAAGTTGTACACTATAATCATCTTTATATGTAACACTCTAATAATCTAACAATGTATAATAATAATAATAATAATAATAATAATAATAATAATAATAATAATAATAATAATAATAATAATAATAATCTAACAATGACACCATTATTGTAAATAAATCCAATAAGTCTCTGGAGTCTCTGGAGGCACATTTTACTATGCAGTGGCACGTGCACAGATATTATCTTAAAAGGATCATCAGAATAAACAAACTAATTATATTCAAATTCACATACAAAATCTAACTCAAGTAAGTTTTAAATCACAATTTAAACCCACAGACAACTCAAACTCACATCCAAAGTAAAAAAATAAATAAATAAATAAATAAATAAAATAAAATAAAACTCAAACTCAAGTACTCACAAATTCAAATTCATATACAGTTTCACTTATATAAATTTAAATTCACAAACTATTTTAATTCCACACATTCAAAATATACAAAGAACTTATGTAAACTGAAATTCTCAAATCTAGCCTTATATGCAAACTCACAAATATTAAACTTACTCTAAAAAACTAAAAAACACATTTAAAATCAGACTCAGACTTATAAAGCCAAAATGAAAAAATTCAAACCTCACAACCTCATATTCAAACTAAACATCACAAATCCAGACTCATAAACTCAACCTCACAAACTAACTCACATTCAATATCCAAACTCCAAATTTTAGCTAAAACCCAAAAATTAAACTCACAAACGCAAAATCATACTCAAAACTCAACCTCACACACCCAATCTCACACACTAACTCATACTCAAACTCAAACTCAGATCCAGCCTCCAATCTCCAAACTCATATTCACACACTTAACTTCACTCAAACTTAAAAAAAAAAGTCACCAACTTAAAATCACAAATTAAAACTCAAACTTATATCCAGCCTCCAAACTTCAACTCCAAACTCAAACTCAGACACTAACACTTACAAACTCAGTCATAAATTAAAACTCACATTCAAACACAAACTCAGATTCAGCCTCCAAACTCCAAACTCAAACTCACACACTAAAACTAAAAAACTCAGAATGATATTTCAAACTCCACCTCACACACCCAACCTCACAAAGTAACATATTCAAACTCAAACTCAGATTCAGCCTCTCTCAAGCCCAAACACTAAAACTCACAAACTCAAAATCACAAATGAAAACTGACATTCAAACTCAAACTCAGATCCAGCCTCCAATCTCCAAACTCACACTCTTAAACCCAAACATTAAAACTCACAAACTCAAAATCACAAATTAAAACTCAGATTCAAACTCAGATTCAGATCCAACCTCAAAATTTAAACTCACACTTACTCACTCAAACCTAAAAAGTTGAACTCACAAACTCAAAATCACAAATTAAAACTCATATATAAACTCAAACTCACACTCACAACACTTAAACATTAAAACTCACAAACTCAAAATCGCAAATTAACTTACATTCAAACTCAAATTTTAGTAACTCAATTTCACGAAAAAGAAAAACTTGTGTAATGTAATTAACAGTAAGATTCTTAAACTGCATCCAGCTTATTCTCTTTCCTCCAATACAAATATCTTAAGCTCTCTTTCTGTGCAACTTAATATAATGTAATAAATAATGTACATTAAACAGATTTAAGGCACATGTATTAGAATAGATTTGACCCTGTTATTCGAGTGCATCTTAAATGTATATAAAGCAAAAATATATTCTTGTGTTGATGTTCACTTTGACTTATTACTCCATGTGTGTGTGTGTGTTTAACAGATCTCAGAAATCCTGGACAGCGCACTGAACCAGAACTTGGTGGAGTTTGAGCTGAAACCAGGATCCAGAGTCATCGTTTACAACACGCAATTAACCTTAGGTAAGATTGCTTTCTAATGTCATTTTAGATCCACGGCCTGTTTTATATCCACACATTTCTCCATTTAAAAGATCAATTAAGGATAATGATAAGCATAAGCACGCCCTCTAAATCCCGGGTTGGGTTGTTGGATTTGGAACGTTTTTTTTTTTTTTTTTACGCTGCAGCTGAAAGATTTTTTTTTTTTTTCACGTTTCTATTTCACCATCTGTCGGCTATCTTTTCCAGTGCCTAATGGAGTTTCTACTGGCTGTAATTATGTTGATTATTTGGTCCTTGAGACCAGGGAGGCTTGTCAGCGCTGAGATTTGCTGGTGCCTTTGTTACGGAACACTACCATTGATTTGGAAAGCGATTTCATAACGTAATTGTATAATTGCCACTCCGCAATCAAGACTCAACATACCTCCAATTTTCTGCCCAAATACAACATTCCTCTAATTGAGAGAGTTGCATTTTTAATGCGTTGTTTGGGTGTTAAAGAAATCATTTTAAACACTGTTAACCATTAGAACAATTAGACGACAAGTTAATGTGTTTATTGTGCAGTACTACACAAATATAATCATGTAATTACATATATAAGTGCTTAGATATAAAAAAACATGTTTTTCTCAGTACAAGGCACACCATATTATAAAGCGCACTATCAATACCCATCTATTTTATGGTCTATTTTCAAACTCAAGGCACACCAAATTATATGGGTCATTATTTTTAAACTCAAACATTCGCTGGATGTTAATCTACACAGATTTCTCTCCTGAAAACTGTGTTTATTTGGGTGATTAAAGCGCTACCGTTTATCTACAGTAAGCTTAGATTTCCAGATTTCCACTAAGGCTAGCCAGACAGCACTAAACTGAGGAACTTTATATATTAGCTAACGGTTCCTGCAACATAGCTTGTTTTAACATCCAACATAAATGTGAACGGTCAAATGTGAACGAAAATCATGCGTCTTTTTACTTTTACGCATTAGCATTAGTGCTACTTGCTTCACTCTCGTTCACATTGCACACAGATACAGCTCACTTACATTTGTGAATGTGAACCGTCAAGATAGCCATCTGTCTGATCTGAGTAAAAAAATCAGATTTGAGCTTCAGATGTGGCATGTAATGTGAACATAGCCTTAGTTGAGTCAATCTTGCCATAATATAATAAGTTCAGCACAGCTGTTAACTGAAAGCTGAACGTTTGTTCAGAGCGGGTCTTTGTACTGAGTGGGTCAACCCGAGTAGGATGGGTTCCTCTGACTGAGTCTTGGTTCCTTCCAAGGTTTCTTCCTCTTAAAGGGAGTTTTTCCTTGCCACTGTGTCACCATAACAATTGGCATCTCTGTGGTGCTGCTCATAAGAGGCGTGGACCTGTTTTACCTGTAAAGCGGCTTTGTGACAACCTTTGTTGTAAAAAGCGCTATATAAATAAAATAAAATAAATTGAACATTTCAGCTCTATCTAAGCAAGAGGTTCCTACTTTGAAGAATCTAAAATATAGAACATATTCTGGTTTGATTTTCATTCATTTTTTTTCTCTATTAAAAAATAATTACATATGTTTTTCTTCATAGTTTGAATTAATTTATTATTAACTTAGAACCTTTTTTAATAAAGAGAAAACACTAAATTTAAGGTGCAAATTTTATTTCTGTCAAATCTTTATAGGAAGTGGAGAACATTTTCTATTGGCTCATTTATTGTAGTCTTTAACACAATGTAAAGAACAAAAACAGCCAAAATGGAAACTGCTTGACACTTTTTTTTTTATGTATATTTTTTATAAAACATGTAAAATAGCCCAAAGGAAAATAAATTCTCACCACTTTTTCACCCCTTCAGGCAATAAAAAAAGGAAGCTTGTCAAATGCACTGACCGGTCCCTGTAAAACTGCCCTTTAGTAGGGATCCACAATGACTTGCGGTAACCACAGCAGCCCCTAGTATCTGTCTGACCTCTCCACACTGTACGGCGGCATGCGGTTCTGCATGAATCTGCTGCTACGTTCATCTGAGTGGCCTGAGCGGCTGGACTCCCGTCCATTTTCCAGCCTTGAAAGGTCCGAAAAGCCTTCAAGCTGCTCAAGAAAAGGTCAGCAGCTTCACGGGCTGCCTCTCAGAAAGACTGGAGAAAAAAAAAAAAAAAAAACAGCAGCGTCTTCTTGATGGCAGTGGTGATTCAGGAGCATCTGAGCACAACTACAGCTCCTTTGGGACTCAGATGTGAATTGGATAAGAGCATCTTTTTTTTCCCCCAAAATTTGAGTCCATCTAGGGTCAGCTTTGGTCCGAGATTGTGGATTGAAAATCACTGCATGGGCGCAGGAACACTTCCGGGAATCATTGTCTGGGAACACTACTTTTTAACTGCTAGAAAAGTTGTATCATGCAAAGAAGAAGCCATATATCTTCTGTCCTCTGTTCAACATCTGTTACTTAGTACACCAGTGACGACTTTCTTCTTCAGTACATTCTATACAGTTGTACTGGCTCTTAACTATATTTAATCAATGGCTCTGACTGATTTTCTACATAATCCATGTATCAGGACACGCCTGAGCAATAAAACACACCTAGCGGCCACATGAGATTAAACAATACTTTTGCTCATAAGAAAAATAGGAGGGTTCAGATGCTAAATGATTGATCTTTTGACTCATTTTTGTCTTTTAAAATCAAATCCAAATGTTTTCAGTCCACAGTAGAAATATATGGATTGACCTCACTGTTCCAATACGTTTGGAGGTGATTGTATGTTTAAAAAAGTGGAAAAATACTGTCTATTATAGTATTAGCATAATGTAGTATTAGCATAATAAAAGCATAATGCTTTTAATGCTATGGAACATTTGACAAAATGTGTTTTTATGAGTCTAAGTGAGTCACTTCTAAGGACTAAAACTTTTTTCATAGAATACTAGGGAAAAGAAAGTTTGAGTAAAATTTGAGTAAAATGAACATTGTTGTTTTATTTTACAAACTACTGATAACATTTCTCCCAAATTCCCAAACATTTTGAGCATTTATTTGCAGAAAATGAGAAATGGCTGAAATAACAAAAGAAGATGCAGAGCTTTCAGACCTCAAATAATGCAAAAAAAAAAAAAAAAAAACAGTTCATATTCATAAAGTTTTAAGAAATCAGAAAGTTTTAAGAGGTCAGAAATCAATATTTGGTGGATTAATCACAGGTTTTTGTGCATCTTGGCATGTTCTCCTCCACCAGTCTTACCCACTGCTTTTGGATAACTTCATGCCTTATACTCCTGGTGCAAAAATTCAAAGCAGTTCAGCTTGGTTTGATGGCTTGTGATCATCTTTCTCTTGATTATTATATTCCAGAGGTTTTCATTTAGGTAAAATCAAAGAAACTCATCATTTTTAAGTGGTCTCTTACTTTTTTCCAGAGCTGTATACATACTCAGATACAATTATAGTGAACCAAAACTAGCACTTCCATGGCATCATTTCAAAAAACTTTTTTTTTTAAGCATTTCTCACATAGGGTTTATGCTGCGTAGCCAGGTGCGGATCAGTGACAAGGTCAACTGCTAATGAAATCTGGCTTTGAGGTTGTAAATCACGCTTAAGGTGATGTATCAGACTAAAAATCTAATTTGCACCGTTTTCCCTTTCCCTCAAATGACACTCAGGACATGTTTTGTATTCAGGGTTGGCTTCTTTGCGACGGAGTTATCAGGCTAATGCAACGTGTATCAGAAACTTACTCTACAAAAAGTTTTTTTACAAAAACAAAATCTTTTGAAAGAAACTAGAATGCAAAGTATAAAATAAAATATGTATAATATGATATTTCTATATATATAATTACCTCTCAGTTAATTACCAGATGTATTTTTTTTTACATCTGTCTGTCTCTCTCTCTGTCTATCTATCTATCTGTCTGTCTGTCTATGTATCTATCTATCAAGAAACAAGAATTTCATACAAAAACAGTGGCAACAAAAAGTAATTTGAAACTTTTAATATGTCATGTTTTTTCTGCAGATTTCTCATGAAATGTGATCTGATCTTCAACCAAGTCAAGAAAATAACAAACACAATGCAACTAAAATACAATAATAACAGAAAAAAAAAATCAGTTTTTGCCTCTTTGCACTGGAGTTATCAGACTAATGCAACGTGTATCAGAAACTTACTCCACAAATACTACATTTTATAGAAACTAGAATACAAAGTAGAAAAACATATATCATTTTCTGTAATTAGGTCCCAGTTATTTACCAGATTATTTTTTAAATCTGTCCTTCCATCCATCCATCCATCCATCCATTCATCCATCCAAAGCTTATTTTGCCAGCCGTTTTATTGCAAGAAACAAAAATTGCCTACAAATAAAAAGTATGTGAAACTTTTGGAATTGCATGGTTTCCTGCACAAAGGTGTCATAAAATGTGATCTGATCTTCATCCAAATCTAAAGAATTGACCAATGTACAGTACAGGCCAAAAGTTTGGACACACCTTCTCTTTTTCAGAACAACATTTAAAGAACTGCAGATCTCACTTGCCTCTCGCTGTATATATATATATATATATATATATATATATATATATATATATATATATATATATATATATATAAAAGCTTGTTTTGCCAATTTCGCCTCCTCTAAACAAACTAAAATTGCATACAAAATGTTAAAAAAATGTATCATCACAACTGACATGTTCTCTCTCTCTCTCTCTCTCTCTCTCTCTCTCTCTCTCTCTCAGCTCCGTTGGTGGACTCCATCCCCAGACACAGCAGTTCTGCCATGCTGATGCTCCTCTCTGTGGTGTTCCTGGGTTTAGCAGTCTTTCTCATCTACAAATTCAAGAGGTGAAACAGCACACACACACACACACACACACACACACACACAAATCTCTAGCCCACAAGCTCAAGCGACTCGGCTCTGCTGGCATGGAGCCACCAGCATAGATGCCTTGAGGATCCTCCAGGATCTTTTGGCTTTGCAGCTGTCCTTCTTCTAAGCCTCTGAATGTCTTTAATGTTGTTAGTTTCTAATTTGGTTTCCAGCACTCTCTGACTTGCCCTGGTGTTACTGCAGGCAGTTTCAGACTCATTTTTAAAAAACATTAAAAAAAATTCTCTTTTCATTTAAACCTCTAGTCCACACAAGAATGTTCTTATTCAGATTATTCAACGTTTTATGTCAGTTTTCAATAGTTATATGTTTAGATGATTTGGTCCGGAGGTTAAAGGGCTTCTTTACCTGCTGATTTATTATTGGATATTTCCATTCCAGCTGCAGAAGTTGTATGGACGTAGCATTGTAGCATTGTCCTGCTGGGATCTGTTCATCAACAAACTGTTCACCTGTTCAACTGCCACTGGCCACAGTTCCTCCACACATGGTCCTGTTGTTTTGTTTGTCTCTATTGAGCTTGCCTTTACAGTTTTTCCTCAGTCGATTTGGTACATTTTTCAGAACAGAATTGAAGTTCTCAAAACTGTTCATTCAATCTCCACTTCTCCGTGTCACTTGTGCACATCATAATTGAACTTCTCATTGTTTTCCTCATATTGCAAATGCGTTTGTCATTCATGCAAATGGTCATGTACAATTTTCAGCTGTTTTTTGCATTATCCATTGCTTATGTTGTGCTCATCAAAATGGGATGTACTGATTATTTGTTGAATTGTCTTCCCCTTCAAAACAACGAGGCTTTAGGTCATTGCCTGGGTCATTACATGCAAAAGTGCTGAACAGGTTATCATAATCTCCCAGGCATAACTTATACATTTCTATGAAACATTTTTGGTACATTTTGGTAATTTATCCTAAATGAATGAAATTGTCCTCAGGTGTATCTTCCCTTTCAGTTAATTAGGGAAATTTGTACATTTGCCAGAAGATTCTTGTTACGTGTGGCCCAACGGAGAGGAGAGTCAGGATGCATAAAAAAGCACTATAATTCCTTAAGTTGTTGTCTCAGGTTGTTTCGAATGTTTAGAGTAAGGTTCTAATTTTGTAGTTTTTTCTTTGTGTTATGTATAATGTACAAGAGAGAATGGGGCAAGGTCCCTTTAAGAGAATGACATTCTTTGTTAGTAATTAGCAATCAGTGCAGCTCTCAGCCAATAGGATCACTGGAGTGATTAAGAGGCTGTGGAGAGGCTTGAGCAACTAATTGCTTTAGTGCTCTGCTGCTGAAAGGACTGTACAGACCCTTTGTTTGATGTTCCTCTCTCACTGCGTGCGTTTGTGACAAAAAGTAAGTTAATTTCCTTTATTAAAACTGTTTAGAGGTTTGTTATATTGTTTACTGAAGATATGTATTCCTGTTATTGTTTCAGACCACACATACACTTGTACAACAGATTTGTAAAGTAAACCCAGTAAACCCCATTAAAGATGTGCCATGTCATGTTCTGACCGACACACCATGGCGACGACCATTTTTCCTGAACCAGAGTCTCAGTAACATATAAAGTGCTGCCAAACAGTTGGCTGTCCTTTCTGATTTTCTGTCTGATTTTTTTGTCAACAAATTGCAGTGCAAATAATACAGTAAAAGAATATTACTTGTCTCCCACATACAGTCATGATTAACTATGTTTTGTGTAAGTTTGTATTTTGTGTGTAACACATAAAGTTTTAATTTACTTGATTCGAATCAAAAGCTTGTTTCCATCAGAATATACTTACACTGTGCACTGCTGACAACATGACTAAGTATTTTGACTGCCTTGTTCATAGGCAGTGACACACAGACTAGGCATTCTGATGGCACTAACAAGTTGATTGACATAAATATTTGCTTTTGATGCAAAAAAAAAAAAAAAAGAATTACGAGGGAGTTACGAGCTTTTGCAGGTATTTCATTGAGCTTTGCTGTTTGCACTAACTGTTTTGAGAAATGCACTTCTTGTGATGCCAATATAAATCATGATGTGAAAAATGTACCAAATTGACTGAGCTAGATGTTCCTTCCAAGTAGGAAAAGTGTAAAATGTTAGTCCTTCAGTGGAACCTGCTAGAAAATCAAGTTTACAGGACCAATAAGGATTATATCAGTTACTATGATCAGAAAACAAAAGTTTAGGCCATAGTCTGTGTATAGCTGGACAGAGCATCGTCTCTCAAAAGTGAAGCCACCACAGGTCGCTTCATTACCATAGGTTTCAATGGCAAAACAGACAACTTTCAATCAAGTTTTTTTCCAATATTCTGTAATTCTACCTCCATTATTTAAATGCAACAGCTAGTGTAACCTCTGCTTATATTGTTACATTTTATATCCCCACAGAACTCTTTTTTAGAAGGTTATTCAGCTCTATTCAGAAAAGGTGTGGTTATTGTAAAAGGACTGGTTATGGGTGGGACCAATAGCAGACCGTCAGCTCCGCTCCGCTCTGCTGGCTGTGACCTCGAGGCAGCCCTCAGGGGCGGGGTTATTTAAATGAGTAGGCTGTCTCTCCACAGTCTCTCTCCCTCCTCTGGTCTCTACTGCGCAGAATCGGGTGTCAGGATCGCCAACATGGCGGAAGATTTTGGCTTCATTTTCATTGAATGAATGGGAACGGTGACACGGCGTCCATCTTTTTTTACAGTCTCTGGTTTAGGCACTGGCAGTTCCTGACAGCAGAGGTTCAGCCAGTGGTATGTTCTTATTTGAGCTGTGTGGTATCCAGTGATGGGAATATTGGCATTACAATAAACTGCGTTACTAATGCCGTTACTTTTTCCAGCAAGAAATAATCTAACTAATTACTCTGACTGTAACTATAACGCCGTTACCATTTCCGACACCTCGTTACTACACGTTACTTTAGCCGCTCAATGAACTCTTTTTTTACTTTGTGCAAAGGCGCAAGTGTGTGTGTGTGAGTCACAAGGGAGGGGAGGATGAGATGCTGCCTAACCCTGCCTTCACACTGGAACGCAACGAGTCGCTTGAGTCGCCCCACGTTTGTCGCTTGTGGGCGTGACAAGCTCAATGCTAGAGTGCATCATGGTCCAGCCTCCGACAAGAAAAAAGGCACAAAAAAGGAATCGCTTGGCCACTTTATTCTATAGCTATAACTCCCGAGCTTGCTAGACTCTTGGCCGTTTCTGTGATTTACCTGCGCTGGAAGCTCAGCCGTTCCCACAGAACAACGTGGGTCCACCCCATTCAACAGAATGAACAGCAAAAGGAACCAAAAGTTCAGAGAGCAGATGCTTGAGGACCTCGAACCGCCTTGTTTGTGATAGGTCTAACGAAAAGCTAGAAGCCAATCGGGTTAGAATGTCGCTTCACCGCATCATAATTAATTTGCATAAAGTTGAGAAAATTTTAACTCCGTGTCGCTTGTCGCTCTTCCGCTTTGTCCCCTTTCGCGTGTCGCGGCGATAAGTTGTGCCCTGCCATAGTAAATGAATGGTCGCCTGTCATGTTGTTGCTTTCCAGTGTGAACGCAGGGTTAGCAATGATTGTTGTCTTTGCTGTCGCGCACTCTACTCATCTGGCTTATGATACACGCCAGATGGGGGGCAGGGTTCGGGGGCGAGTAACACAAAAGTAACGCTATAGTTACTTATACTGGTAACTAGTTACTTTTATAGTGGAGTAACTCAGTTAGTAACTTAGTTACTTTTTGGAGAAGTAACCAGTAACTATAACTAATTACTTTTTCAAAGTAACGTGACCAACACTGATGGTATCTGACAATAATCTGTGTGAGGGTCAGTCTCCAAATCTGTCCCCCGCAGATCATTTCCTTAGTCCCATTTCCACGCTCAGGTTTGCCTGCGCTAAAAAAAAAAACAGGTACGAAACAAGTACTTTTTGGTACTCAAAGGTACACTTTTCCTAATTGTATCCTCAAAGGTACAATATTGGTCTTTACAGGGTCAGATTTGTTCTCTCTGAAGTACAACGTCTTTCCGAACAGCAATAAGTACAAATTTGTACCATTTAATCAGCTAAAAGTTACATTCGGTATTCTGCATCACTGTACTAATAAACTATATATATTTGTAATTGCACATTTTTTTATTTGAAAGCCAGACAATTTTGGATCATCAAGTTCTATTCAGTTGATGATAATGTTTATAATCTTTATAATCTTTACTAGCACAAAAATACATGAGTACAAAAAAAGGACTTTCACTAAAAGTTACTTTTTTGTACCTCAATATAAGGTACAGCCCCAGCGACAAGCTTTGTATCTGTACTTTTTTTTGTTTTTCTTAGTGTGTGGTATAGAACACAACAGCACCCAAACACAATGTGCAACAGCCATGAATGCAAATGAGCAAGCTGGCTATTTTTTGCTGTACAGGTAATCACTGAGCTTCAGTAAGGTTCACTCACTATAGCTCAATAATTTACCACCACCACTATAGTGTAGTAGAGATGAGCATTTTAGACATTGAAGCAAATATCTTCACTGATGAGCTACAGTGTAAGGCTTGTCATCGCAAGCCACTATGTGTCAATCTGGCAACCCGCACGAGCATCGTGTCTGGAAAGGAGAGGAAGGGAAGAAAAAAAACAGATAATGGTTGATGAAAGTTTTTAAAAGCTGGACCCTTTGCTGGACAAGCTATAATAAGCTTGTCAACCAGCTGGAGCTTGAAATTTTATTTGTATCTCTATTTTTCAGCAGGGTTTCCTTCAGAGACCTTTATTCATTTCAGAGGTTCATGCTAAATGTATGAATCAAATTAATCAATAATACAAACATTAATGTTCATTACTGGCCCCTGTGAAGACTCCACTAAATGTAGATGGACGGGTTTAGTATGCACACTGCGAACGCATGGAAGAAAGCACCATTTCAAACAAACTGGCGAAAAAAAAAATATCATTAAATAGTTTAATATGCAGCAGGGGTATCTCTGCTGGAAAACTGTTAGTAAGTCTTTGAATAATTTATTTGCGCTCAAAATAATTTACATGGCAACGTTTCGGGGAAATGTTGAAGCAATCATCAATAATGGATATGGACTTTTCCCATTAATTTAAAGAGGAATCATATTTATTGAAATGTCACACTTGGCAAAACAAAGCAATTAAATCAGGAAATTAATAGTAATTTGAAGTAAATTGAAGAAGGTAATTTAAAAACATGTAGTTGGAGTCATAAATGTAAATGGGGGGCCCAAAGATAATTTTGTCTTTGTGTTTTTTTGCGCAGCCATTATTTTGTGGTTGTTTAGATGGGAAAGCTCACAAAGAGGAACATTGTTGGAATTAGTCTTGCTCGCTCTGAGAAGCACTTTTGTAATTGCTTCCTGCTTATGAATGCAGACCAGGCCACTGTGAAAAAGAATTCACTGTGAATTTTGAGCGCATCCCTTCCAGTGAAACTTTTCTAACTGTAAAAATGAGACACGCCTTGCGGAAAACGTACGCCCTGCTAATTCTCTTAATTAATCCTGGGTGTGTTTTAGGTGTCACTTGCCTCCAATTCTCTTTAAGAGCCAGGTGCACTCTGACTTTGGTGGATTGCTATTTCAGGGCTGCAGCTACTTGGATGCATCCAATGGTTCCCTGCTGGATAAATGATAAACCAAAGAGAATTGAAAAAAAGTGGTTTACACTAACTAATATTCACATTAATAAATCAATAAACCAGGGGACAATACTCATTTCTGTTACTGGAACTCACTCCTGTTACTGGCACTCACTCCTGTTACTGGCACTTACTCCTGTTACTGGAATTCACTTCTGTTAATGGCATTCACTCCTGTTACTGGAACTCACTCCTGCTACTGGCACCTTGGCAGATTGCTATTTCAGTGGTGCAGCTACCTTGATGCTTGGATAAATGGATAAATGATTAAAAAAAGTGTTTTACACTAACTAAAATTCACATTAATATATCAATAAACCAGGGGAAATGTTACTGGAACTCACTCCTGTTACTGGAACTCACTCCTGTTACTGGCACTTTGGCAGATTGCTATTTTAAGGGCGCAGCAACCTGTACATGTCCAACGCTTCTCAGCAGAGAAAACTGACCTGCTTACTGTTCAAGCTTATTCATTTCGATGTAAAGGGTTGCATAGTTGCCAACAGGCACATGCTATGGGTTTGTGCACTGCTGCGTGCCCATGCTTGAATAACATTGGGAATGCACCTGTGTTGACAGTTCACTGCCAAGATAGCAATGAACGTCGGACTGTTTACTGACTGACTATTCAGTCAGTGGCGCACCTGTGTTTTGGCAGACATTTACCAGAACACCTGATTTCAAGACAACAATGTGCATTGTTGTGCATATGTTCACAAGCACTGTTGCTATTTAACGATGCAGGTATAAGGTGTGAAAATAGACTGTTGGCAAGGTGTGAGACAGGATAGCAATGAGCATCGTGACACACCTTGCGCTATGATATGGCTCATAGAGTTGGTAGGGCATCCAGTAGCATTGCAAACTGTATGTTTGTGCATCTTAAAGAAGTAGAATATTATTGAAAAGTTACTTTATTTCAGTAATTCAGTTCAAAATGTGAAACTCATATATTATATAGATGTATTGCACACAGAGTGATCTATTATAAGCGAATATTTATTTTATTGTTGATGATTATGGTTCACAGCCAATGAAAACCTAACAATCAGTGTCTCAGAAAAGTTGAATATTATATAAGACCAATTGGTACTTTTGGCAGTGTGGGCAGTGTGCCAAGTCCTGCTGGAAAATGAAACCTGCATCTCCATAAAAGTTGTCAGCAGAGGGAAGCAGCATGAAGTGCTGTTAGATTTTTTTTCCTGGAAAACACTGCACTGGCTTTAGACTTGATAATAGAACACAGTGGATCAACACCAGCAGATGACATGTCTCTCCAAACCATCACTGATCATCAGTACATTTTACATTGTATTTGTAAATCAAGGGACCAGAGTCTGGAGGAAGAGTGGAGAGACTCACAGTCCAAACTGTTTGAGGTCTAGTGTGAAGTTTAGTTTCTACAATCAGTGATGGTTTGGAGAGACATGTCATCTGCTGGTGTTGATCCACTGTGTTTTATCAAGTCTAAAGTCAGTGCAGTTTTGTTTTCCCACAAAATCTTACAGCACTTCATGCTTCCCTCGGCTGATGACAACTTTTATAGGGATGCAGATTTCATTTTCCAGCAGGACTTGGCACACTGCCCACACTGCTAAAAGTACCAATTGGTCTTATATAATATTAAATTTTTCTGAATCAAACTGATTGTAATAAATCGTGTTAAGTCTTAAATTATTGACATATGGTACAGCTCATATTAAGTGATTAAGCTTAAGCAATATTCTACTAATAGTCAATTAAAACACTTCCACACTACACTCGGTCTCTGCTTCAGGGAAAGGTGGAGTGACAGACATTAATCACGCCTAATGGAATCAAATGGAGCTGACTTTAATTGAAATCCACACTTTCCGTATGAGCTGAACTTTTCACTGTGTACCACAGACAGCTGTGAGTTCGGCAGGATGTACTGCTGCTTCTGCCCGTTCAAATTAAGTGACGTTTAAATCACTCTGAAGTTTTAAACAAAAAGTCTACACTTGTTTTTCTGGATGGGAACTGAACTGTTTATGTGAAGGAATATTAAGATTTATTTTGGACAGAACGGAAAGTCACTTTTAGCTGTTTTTTTGCCTCCTGACTAAGGAATTCATTAAAAATATCCTTTAAAAATACATAATTCAACATTTGTTCCTTGTAAGATCACTATTTCTGACTAAAATTGCCTATAAAAATAGCAGTAATCATTGCTATCTCACACCCCACCCACAGTCTATTTTAATGCCTTGTGCCTGTGTCGTTTAAATAGCAATGGTGCTTGTGAATATACAGCTCTGAAACAAATTAAAAGAGCATTTTTTTTCTGATTTAGCTATTTATAGGTATATGTTTGATTAAATGAACATTGTTTTTATATTCTATAAACTATAGACAACATTTCTCTCAAATTCCAAATAAAAATATTGTAATTTAGAGCATTTATTTGCAGAAAATGAGAAATGGCTGAAATAACAAAAAAATGCAGAGCTTTCAGACCTCAAATAATGCAAAGAAAACAAGTTCATATTCATACAGTTTTAAGAGTTCAGAAATCAATATTCAGTGGAATAACCCTGTTTTTTAATCACAGTTTTAAACATGCATCTTGGCGTGTTCTCCTCCACCAGTCTTACACACTGCTTTTCAAGAAGTTTATGCCACTCCTGGTGCAAAAATCCAGACATTTCAGCTTGGTTTGATGGCTTGTGATCATTCATCTTCCTGTTGATTATATTCCAGAGGTTTTTAATTGGGTAAAATTAAAGAAACATATAATTTTTAAGTGATCTCTTACTATTTGTCCAGTGCTATGTGGTGAGATTAGGCAAATTTCATGCATATTGCTAACTTGCCAATGGAAAACAGGTGCACCACTGATTGATTAGAACCCTGACAACCATCAACTGTCAGATGTTTATTGCTATCTTTGCTTCAACTATAAAAGTGCCAATGTTTTTTTGTTTTTTTGTTTTTTTTGCATTACATTAATCATATGTTGCAGATGTGCTATATTTAACTGTGTTTTAGGAGGAAAAAGATTATTTTATATCACAGCAAATTGCAATTCACATAAGAGGTAGTGTAAAAATGCACCAGTATTCCACCCAATATGATGTTTGGATTTTTTTTTTTTTTTTTTTAAAGGCAGCCACAAATACTAGCATGACTACCACCAATCTCCAGAATATAAGTCTGTATCCAGCTGTCCAATTGCTATAAACAGGGGAAATTTAAGACGGGCCAAGAGGTTTCTTTTACAGTCTGGCAGCTGCTAGGCGTGGTGCAGTGATGAATGTGGCTGTGGTTATGACCTTCATTCTTTGCTTTTCAGAAAAATCCCCTGGATTAATATATACGCCGAGGTGAACCATGAGAAAGAGCAGGAAATGATTGGCACTGTGGGTCAGAACGATGCCACGACGTCCAAAATCACTCTCAGCGAGTTCTCCAGCCCCAAAGAGCTGATGGAGAAGGAGCTGGAAGTCTGTGTTAAACGTGAGTACATGCTCTTTATATATACAGTACACAAGCTTTCTAATAATAAACAAAGTTGCGTTACACTTTGAATGCGTTACACTATGAATCCTGTATGTACATAGCATGTGCAGCGTTCACTGCTCCCAGAAAGCTGACTTAGTTTACTACGCGGACATCTGAGCTGCACATCCCAATGAAAACATTGTATTTCTGGAAAGCTAAGCATCAAATTTTTTCAGCATTATGTGTTAAAGCAGCTTCACACTGCACAGATATATATGCGCTGGAACACAGAATCATCTCGCGATAGTTACTTTCTTGCTGCAGCATCAGACATCGCCTGACCAATCAGAGGAGACAACATGCTCACGTGGTTTATTGGTGCACATTTTAGAGCGTTTATTTTCATGCCTGTGTGAAAATAAACCAAACAGAAGGAGAAATGCTCTTTTATGCTCAACAAATTCAGTTCTAATTCAGAAATCCTTACAACCAAGCTGAGATGTTTATAATAAAGTAAAAAAAAAAACATTTCCTCTATTCAATTTCTCATGCATTCTTTATTCCAGCGCCCCATGTGGGTTTTTATCTTCCCTCAAGCATATATAGTATATATATATTAGTATTTTAATTGACACCACGAAAACACAGAATTGCATTTTGCACTTCTTACATTCATTCTTTAATTTACATTTTAATATCCACTATAAAATTTGTGTCTTAAAAAGAACAATTAAAGTATGATTAATCTAATGAAAATTTTAATTGATTGACTACTAATAATAATGCATATTCCTTGGACGCCTCAAGCATACAATCTCTTTCTTAAGCCATTTTGTAGTGAACTTGCGCTGGTGTTTTGGGTCATTGTCCTGTTGCATTACCCAACTTCTACAGAGTTTCAGATGAAGATAAAGGTCAGATCACATTAAATGACCAATTTATGCTGAAAACCATGAAGTTTCAAAGAGTTCCCATTATTTTCTTGCCAAAAACAAGTCATTGTGTCTAAATTACAGGGTTAATACTGGCATTTAATTAGTACAACAGCCGTTTAAGAGATTTTAGATCTCTAGGGTTTTTCTTGCACACTTTTAAATAAGAAAATCACAGCAAACTGCAGTTATCATAAGGAGGAGGGTAAACATGCTTCAGTAGTCAAATCAAACATAGTGTTTTGAGGTTTTTCCCTTAGGCAGGCAAAAAAGTGAGCATGAATTCTACAGTAAATCCACTTCATATCTACATGCACTTCTATATTAAGAGGGCTGGTTGGTAAAATACACACATTACCAGAAGGGAGCAAAAGTGTCAGATTGCAATGTTATTCGGAAGTAAGCTAAAGGAAACCAGGAACAATATATGAAAATATATATATATATATATATATATATATATATATATATATATATATTTAGACTGATATAGGAAACCCTTTGTTATATTTATCGAGCTACACATGCATATTTCCTGTGTAACACGTGTAAAAGTAACATGTCAGATGTCTCAGCATGGAGTTAAGAGTACGGTAGAGCAGAGTGTAGATAAAGCAGAGTTCCATCTAGTGGTTAAACAAACAACAGCAGTTTCCTGTGACCAAGAAGCCCCTATGAGAGCCACTGAAAGTTGTGAATGTCTCCTTAATTAGCGAATATTATCAAATTGGCTCTCAGGATTGGCTAAATTAGAGACATTTCAGCCAATCTGCGATCCCAAATTTCGTCTGAATATCAGACAATCAGACATTGTAATTGGTATGTGAAATAAATTACTTCTACTAAATCAGTAAGACCACTGTTTTAAAACAAACTGGCTCATACTAAGTCAAAACAATAGACAATACTGAGGTCAGCAAAAATGATGTAGGAAATATCTCTATATATTGTACGATATGTCAATAATAAACATTCTTCTAATATACATTCAGAATAAACATTTTGTGTATATGTATATTCTCTAATTAAAAGACCACTTCAGTTTCTGAATCAGTTTCTCTGATTTTGCTATTTATAGGTTTATGTTTAAGTAAAAGGAACATTGTGGTTTTATTCAATAAACTACAGACAACATTTCTCCCCAATTCCAAATAAAAATATTATCATTTAGAGCATTTCTTTGCAGAAAATGAGAAATGGCTGAAATAAAAAAAGATACAAAACCTTAAAACCTCAAATAATGCAAACAAGTTCGTATTCATAAAGTTTTAAGAGTTCAGAAATATTTTATATATATATATATAATATTTGGTAGACTAACCCTGGTTTTCACAGTTTTCATAGTTTCACAGTTTCCTTGGCATGTTCTCCTCCACTAGTCTTACACACTGCTTTTGGATAAGTTTATGTCACTCCTGGTGCAAAAAATTCAAGCAGTTCAGCTTGGTTTGATGGCTTGTGATTTTACTGTAGCATTTTCGAGTAATTGTAGGTCAATCTTAAGAAAACTGTCTATTTGGTTTTGAATAATGAGAATTTGTAGTCCTATGAAACCAGCAAATCAAACTGTTATCAAATGATACTATTAAATCCATGAAGAGCACATTCTGTACTATTAATCATAAAAGGTTTTTTTATGATTTTACTGTAGCATTCTGGAGTAATGGGAAGTCAAACTTAGGACAACTTAGAAAAAGCATTTGGTATTGCATAAACGAGAATTAGTAGTCTTATAAAACCAGTAAATCTAACTTTTATCAAGTCACACATTTAATCATTAAAGAATCCTTTCCATACTATGAATCATAAATGTTATAAGTGATATTACTGTGCCAATTTGGAATAATGGGAAGTCAAACTTAGGAAAAGTGTCAATTCAGTAATACATAAACCAGAATTTGTAGTCATATAAAACCAGCAAATCAAACCCTTTTCAAATGATACCATTACATCCATTAAGAACATATTCTGTCCTATGAATCATAAAAGTTTTAAAAAATACTACTGTAGCATTTTGGAGTAATGGGAGGTCAAACTTTGGAAAACTGTCCATTTGGTGTTACATAATGGAGAATTTGTAGTCCAATAAAACCAGCAAATAAAACTGTTATTACTTGACACCATTTTATCCTGGAAGAACCCTTTCCATACTATTAATTCTAAAAGTTTTAAGTGATTTTACTGTAGCATTTTGAAGTAATGGGAAGTCAAACTCAGGATTTTATATAAACCAAAAATTGTAGCCATATAATATGGGAGGTCAAACTTAAGAAAACTGTCTATTTGGTGTTGCATAAACGAGAATTTGTAGTCCTATAAAACCAGCAAATAAAAACAGGTATTTCAAATGCATACATCATAAATACAGCATGACAAAGACGATGCTGGTGTGCATATAATGTAGTTATTACAGTTTGTTTTTAAAATAAATATAAATTATGACAAAATGCATCTTCTTTTCAATACTATTTTCAACATTTTTGTGAGATGCTCTAGTCCCATAGTTTAAAAGCTGTACTATTAATAATAATATTTTAGTGTCATCAAGTCCAAGGGCAAATGACACGATTTAAAACATGAACAGTCTTGCAAAGCATTTGGACACGAAGTCAAAGTCAAAGTCAAGTCAAAGTGGTTTTTATTGTCATTTCAGCTATATACAGAGTACACAGTGAAACGAAACAACGTTCCTCCAAGGACCATGGTGCACATAAACACAGTGTAGACAGAACAATAGTGCAACAGTACAAAAGTGCAGACAGACAATACAACACAATACAGACAAAGAATAATAAATAACAAGACAGTGTGCAAATTATGCAGTGTGCAAAAAGTATGCAAAAAAGACCAGTGGTGTAGTAATTACCTCTATTACACAGTGTGCAATAGAGTCCAGTGAGGTAGTAGGGTTTTTAGTGCTTTCCATTTTCTGGGGAAAGTGGGGTAAGAGTGTGTGTGCATGTACAGAAAAACCATCAGTTCAGTCTCTGCAGTTGAGGAGTCTGATGGCTTGGGGGTAGAAGCTGTTGCAGAATCTGGTCGTGCTGGACCGGATGCTGCGGTACCTTCTTCCCGAAGGCAGGAGGGAGAACAGTTCGTGTGAGGGATGAGTGGGGTCATTCACAATGCTGGTTGCTTTGCGGATGCTGCGGGTGGTGTAAATGTCCGTGATGGAGGGGAGAGAGACGGCGATGATCCTCTCAGCTGTCCTCACAATACGCTGGAGGGTCTTGCGGTCAGAGACGGTGCAGGTCCCAAACCAGGCAGTGATGCAGCTGCTCAGGATGCTCTCAATGGTCCCTCTATAGAAGAGTGTGAGGATGGGTGGAGGGAGACGGGCCTTTCTCAGCTTCCGGAGGAAGTAGAGACGCTGCTGGGCCTTCTTGGCTGTAGAGCTGGTGTTCAGGGTCCAGGTGAGGTTATCTGCTAAGTGGACACCAAGGAACTTGGTGCTCTTAACAATCTCCACAGAGGACCCGTCGATGTTGAGTGGAGAGTGGGTGTGTTGTGCTCTCCTGAAGTCAACAACCATTTCCTTTGTCTTGTCCACATTCAGGTGAAGGTTGTTGACTGTACACCAGTCTGTCAGCCGCTGCACCTCCTCTCTGAAGTGAAAGAACAGTTGTGATTTTTCCACTGAAGCTCCCTTTTTATGTCCCAAGTGTTACAGCAGATGATTTAATTACTGCAGTCTCTCCACAGATCAAAACGCGGAGCATACGTCTGAACTTAATGCGACTGGAAACTTGGAGAAATCCGTGAGCGTTTTAAATAAACACTATCCGCCTTTTTTTTTCTTTTTTTTTTTTTTTGAAGTCTTGGTTCTTCAAGACACGCAGCACATAATGATGAGTATGGGTAACCGCAGCAGTCCCCAGTGGGCCAATTTTCCAATGTGCCTGCGTCTATGTGATCATGTAATTGTATAATGGCTGCAAATTCATTTTTAATTTTGTCTGATAAACAATAACCACAGAAGAATACAGATTAGACAATTAAAGGGTAACAAGGGGAACAGATTAAACACTCGACCTTTACAGAAGAGGAAGAAAAATGATGCTAGATTTCTCCTATCACACATCTACTTCGGTTTGTTGGTGGTTTGTTGGTTAACAGGGGCACACCCTACTTTTTCCACTGTAAATGTGTAAAGGTTGAAATCATTTTTTTAAATTGTTACAACAGTTTTACTCAAAATATTGCAATGCACACAACATTATGGGTGACATAGCAGAGTTCAAAAGAGGACAAATTGTTGGTGCACGTCTTGCTGGCGCATCTGTGACCAAGACAGCAAGTCTTTGTGATGAATCAAGAGCCACGGTATCCAGGGTAATGTCAGCATCCATACCACCAAGAAGGACCAACCACATCCAACAGGATTAACTGTGGACGCAAGAGGAAGCTGCCTGAAAGGGATGTTCGGGTGCTAACCTGGATTGTATCCAAAAAACATAAAACCACAGCTGCCCAAATCGCGGCAGAATTCAACGTGCACCTCAAGTCTCCTGTTTTCTCCCAGTTCCCTGGAAAATCTTCCAGCACTTCATGCTGCTTCCCTCTGCTGACAACTTTTATGGAGATGAGGATTTCATTTTCCAGCAGGACTTGGCACACTTTTTCAATGATATTCAAATTTTTGAAGTGCACTAGTATATCGCACCGCTTTTGAGGTGGAATCACAGCTCAAAAAGCACTACATTTTTGTTTTAGCTAGAACCATGAACTTTGGTATAGATGTAAAACCAGTAGAGACGTTTTTAAAAGACAGAAGTTTTTCCACTCTTTTGAGCAAGTTTCATGCACTCTGAGGTGCATTATTCTTTGCCAAACCCAGACCCACCTTGATTTCATTGTCTTTTTTGAGTTGGAGAACTAAAATATTTGGACTTAAGTGATGCTCAGCACAAAAAAGCATCAAGGATTAATCATAAAGCTTCAGCTGTCCTGCACATTTTGGTGTTTTTCTGAAATTCAAAAACATAGACATGGATAGAGAGGCTAAGACACTAATCATGAAGAAGACAGAGCTGGGTCAAAAGCAAGTAAATAAGTCAGAACCAAACAAAGACTAAACTAAAGCCAAACAGATAATGATCAGTAACTCTCTGTAAGCAACAGGAGATGTTGGCAATACTTCGCCAACATAGGGAGTACTTCACACATAGGGAGCTTATGACTCATAACAGGCGAGAGTAAACTAGTACTCAGGTCATAGTAGATGTGGTAACTGTCTGTGCTTGAATGAAGATGAATACATGACACAAGGTTCAGGGGAAGGTGGATTATGGGAAATGGAGTCTGTTGAGTTCATGAAGACTAACTAAACTCTGTTCTCTTGTGTTTTTGTGTTTTGCACATCCAGGAGGAATGATCAACACCTGCGAAAGCACAAGAGAGATCCCCAACTGTACAAGCGTCTGAACGCCAAGAAGAACCAAGAGGACTTGGAACGAGACAAGCCTTGAAGTGCAATGTAAACGTAAAAGTGTACAGAAGTGTCGCCATTTTGAAAGTCCTGTATGTTTTTTGTTTTGTTTTTTTTCCCTTTTCTTTCGGTTTCCTTTTTTTTGTAATTTCAGAAACAGTCATTGTTAATAGTTTTCTAAGGACCTCGTTTATACAGATTTGCATGGGTGTCTTGTTTGATAAGATCTACGCGGAGGATCTAAACACACTTAATGAGACATTTTTAATTATGATGAAAAACGGCCTCGGCAGCGAGAGAAAATGAGGCGCCGACTCAAATCGAGTGGCAAACCCGAAAAACATCGGGCCTTTTTTTCCGCAAAACTTCTCCATGAATATTGTAAGACTAAGTAACTCCAGAATGTGTTGATGGCAAAGTGTCCGCTCCGGATGACTTCCGCTGGATTGACGAGGCGTACTGCGGCGCTCTGGAACGTACGTGCCGCAGATACAATGGGAACGTCGCAGCTTTTCTTATCGTTTCCGCCGCAAAAACGTAATGGTACTTTTGTTTTGAACATCAATCATAGCTTTACGCTGAAAAACCACATTCAGATTCACAAAAAAACGAAAAGACAAACCGCACATTTATAGTTCTTTCAAGGGCATTGCGTCATCACCGTCATCAGCTGTCTGAATCAGGAACACTTTCACCTGCTTCATCTTAAACGCTTTTATTTCTTTATTTATTATTACTTTGTTTTTTTTCTCCCCCTTTTTAAACGTGCATAGGGTCAGCAGCTTATTTGCATATCAATTAAAATCTAAGCCACTCAAGTCAATAAAGTCAAGTAAATTATGCAAATAAACAGACACCGGTATGAATAATTATTTTGTTTTTTGTTTTTTTTCCAAAGGTGAGAGAAAGTTCAGACAAAGGGTCTCCTAGCACATGGCAAGGTTTTTACATTGCAATCAGATTTTAACAGTATTAACATTTGCTCGATTTGAATTTTACATCTGATTGCACAGATGAAGCAGTAATTCAAAAAACAAAAGGATGATGAATTACAATAAGTAGTTGAATTTGTTTTCTAAAATAAAATAAAAAAATATCTTATATTTCTCATTTCAAGATTTATGTAAGAATAAGATACTTAACTTATTTCCGATTTACTTGCTTTAAGTGTCAGAAGTTTATAAATTTAAATGAACAATGCAGATATATACATAAATATTAAATTCTTTTAAATGTGTAAAGCACATAATTTCATAAAATTACAGTAATTATGCACATAATTTAGCTAATTTCCACAAAAAAGGGGTACAAATTTGCTCATTTCAAGAAATCTTCCAAACAGTTTGAGCTGTGAATTTTAAGAAATAACAACAATATGTGTTTTAATTAGGCTAATAGTTTAGACCATTTTAAGGAGAATCAATGCATACAATTTTGTGAATTCATACAAAAAAAAAGAATTTTCAAAATGATGTACACAACAGAAACCAGAAATAAGAAACAACTTCTTATAAAGTTCAAGAATTAATGAAGATACTGTTGCTAAATTCAAGAAATGATTCAATAGAATAGTTTGACGATAATTTAAAGAAAGAACAGGGAGAATTTGTTCTAATTTATGAATGGTAAACATTTTTTTCTCATTCCTAAAGATTATGAATACAATTGTGAATCTTAGGTAATAACAGAGAAATACACATTTCAAGAAATATAATTTTGTAAATTTAAAAAAGGCTAAATTAAGAACATTATGAACATAACAGAAACCAGAAATGAGAAATAATGCATACACTTTTTCTAACTTCAACAAATAGTTCTGATACTTTTGCTAAATTCAAAAGAATTATTTAGACAGTTAAAAACAGATCATTTAATGAAATCAAAATCAATCAATCAATTTTTCAAATGTTTTTTTTTATCATAATACATGTTTATAAGGTATGTTACGCAATGAAGCTGCTTGAATTTGACTGTGACGATAAATGCTATTCTCTATTCAGTGCATTTTATTACACTTGATTCTGACAATTGCTGCCCAATTCAAGTTCCTGATTAAAGTGATTTAAAATGTTTTAAAGTGGCTTTAAGACAGAACCAAGACACTAGTGGACAGATTCTGTAATACATACAATTTTGTGAATAGAAAAAAAGGCTAAATTAACATTATGAACATAACAGAAACCAGAAATGAGAAATAATGCAGATACTCTTGCTAAATTCAAGAAATTATGTAGATCGTAAAAAAACTGATAATTTAAAGAAATAATGTTCTAAAACAATTTTTTTCTATTTTTTTTATTTATCATTATACATACTCATAAGGTATGTTAAGCAATGGAGCTGCCTGAATTTGACTGTGACGATAAATGCTATTTCCCTATTCAGTGTAATTTTATTACACCTGAGTCTGAAAATTGCTGCCAAAATCAAGTTCCTGATTTAAAATGGTTTAAAGTGGTTTAAAGTGGCTTTAAGACAGAATCAAGACACTAGTGGACAGACTGATAAAAAAAAAAAGAACTTTAACTTTTTTTTTTTTTTTTCAGCAGGCGTCTGCATAATTTCCAATGTTACCTCATGTTGTTGGGTAGACTAGTCGCACTAGTAGCATTTTTTTTTTTTTTTTAGATATTTTTATTTTATTATTATTATTTATTTTTTATTTTTTTGCTTGTGCCATAATATGATAAAAGTGAACGCCTTACGATAAACAATGCCTTTTTGTCACTATACATATTGCATACCTTTTTGCCATCAAAACATCTGGCCACTTGAAATTCCAGTTTAATTTATACATGTTACAAAGTTACTGTTAATGTATAAACCAGTATGATACAAGTTAGAGTATTTATATGATCAATTTTAATGAGGTAAATTGTTTGTTGTTTTTTTTTTTGTTTAATTTTATTTATTATTTTTTTTCTTAAAGAGAAACTCTATACTTTATCGTGTCTTGTCTCCCAGGGAAGAGCTTTGAACTGTATCATAGTCTCAGTAGGTCGGGTTCATTTCTCTGTATATACAGCTGTGATGCTGTCATTTTCACATGGCTTCTATTGTAAATACAGTGGCAAAGGCAGAACTGTGAACCATTACACAGTTCTACACCTTTTCAACGGATAAATGCGTGTCGAGAATCTGAGACATTTACTTTTTACGGAAATCATGGGGGAAAAAAGAATAATATGATTTTTTTTTTCTTTTTTTTCATTTCGACAAGGTCCTTGACTTGTGCATGTTATTTCCAAGGACGCCAATTTACAGTATGTGTTGTAGATAAGCGAGTGCTGTAAATAGTTATTTTTTAGTCATCCATTACAGAACGAAAAAAAAAAAATGGAAATTAATATTAATATTAATTACGCTTACCTGTGTTGCCATCTGGATTTTTTTAGTTCAGTCTTGCTGTCGGAACTTCACTCAGCCGGTTGCTCAAGTTTTAAAGGAATAATCCATCTTTTTTTTTTTTTTTCCATAATATAGTTTTTTTTATCAGCCACACAAGTAGCACAAAGTACCAGTCAAAAGTAGTTTTTCAATATTTGAAGCTGAAAAGTCTGTAAATTTTGGAATTTGAGGGATTTAGTGCCCTCTCTGGTGAGAATAGGTAACTGCACCGAGCATGTGGAAGAATCATTTTAAACTGGGCGGGTGTGATGTGGTCTCCTTTCAGAACTTTTGGATGAATCCGATTCCAGGTAATGTTCAGTCAAAGAAAGAAAGAAAGAAAGAGAGGGAGAGAGAGAGAGAGAAAGAGTGTTCAGTCAAAAACTTCACTCCTTCATTTCTTTGTTTTTACTATGAGTGAATGAGCTACTGAGCTCTGAGTTTCCTCTTCTGAAGTCCCCATTGCTCCACCAGCCGATCGCATTCAGTAAAACTGAGCCGAATCCTCTTTTAGAGGCTGTACTTGTGAAAAAAGTATGTAAGTAAAGACGTGTGACGTGGCCAGAAGAACTCCCGCGAAAAGAGACCTGACACCTCAGTTTTTATAGACTGAATATATTATAATATATTAGGTTTAGCAGGGATGGTCGTTCCAGCACACTGGTACCATTAAAAACAATATTTTGTCTCTTCTTAACTCAGAAATGATTCTGCTTTCAGTTTAGAAACAAAATAACATGTATTTTGACTGGTACAGTATACTAAGATACATTTTTTTTTCTTCAAACACGTAAATGTCTGTATGACCATAGTATTAGCCCTGTAGGGGGACATCGATAATACCTAAAAAAAAAAAAAGAGAAAATTAATCATAAACACAGAGGTTTATTTCCAAATTACACACTACTCCATAAGTAGTGTACCATGTGCCAAGTCAAGAAATTAGACATTTATGATGTATGAAGTTCACTATATAGGGAGTAAGGGGGTATTTGAGATTCAGCCAGAAACATATACTGCATATGTTAAGGAAAACAGCATTTTATTATTTTTATTCCCCTGAAAACACTGAAAGGGAAAATCTGCAATTTTAGACAAATACAGAGAAACTATACATAGAAAAGATTCTAATCTATTACTTGCCTAACTGTTTCAAATTGCTCCAACATATAGAGTATATGTTGAATACAATAAAAATATACTTAGAATATAATAATATTTATCTGAAAAATAGGTTTTATTTAATTGTCAGCAAAGATATTTAAAGTTACAAAAAGTGCAATAATATATTTTATGATGGGATGGTGAAAATATTCCAAGAAAATCTACAACTTCAGAAAATAAGAAGAAACTTAAATCTATAACTTGTAAATTTGTTTCAATTGCTCCAACATATATTATCAAATGCATTGAAATATACTTACAGTATAATGGAATTTGTCTGAAAGAGTTCTGAAAGATAATTAAAGTTATATAAATTACAATAATATATTTTATGTAAAATATAACCCAGCAAATTCTTCATATTGAAAGCAAATGTTAATTACTACACTGTCAAAAATGTGAAGTCAGATGTTAGATGTTGAGTTATGATTTCAGTTAACTGGCCTCATTAGGTGTGATTCCTGGCAAGATTGCTGTGCTTCATGGTTGAAGGTTTTACAGTGCATCATGGGAACATCATGTGAAATGGGTTGTTCTAACCTGGAAACTAGAATTGCAGTGGAAATCTAAAAACAAGTTAATTGAGTTACAGTCGACACAATATTTGAGTAAATTTAGAGAAAACTCACTTATAACTCAATGTTTTGGAGTTGGCTCTATTCCTGCCTCAAAATTTATTACCTGAAGTATGGAATAGCAATGGAAAAGTAAAGAAGTCTATTGAGTTATAGTTTAGCAGCAACTCATTTATAACTCAATGTTTCTGAATTTGGTCAGCTTAAATCTCAAAATGTATTACAATTTTAAGCTATTACGAATGAGTTAGGAGCATTTTTTGGCTAAATTAAGTTGTGTTAACTCAGCAACAAAAAAGTGCTTTAAACACCCTGATAAGGGGAAGGTTCCAACCTGGAGACTGGAACAGCAATGGAAATCTAAGGACAAGTTAATTGAGTTACATTTGACAAAATATATTATTATATAGATATAGTATAAATACATTATTATACATATAGTTATTTAGCAACTCAGCAACTCATGTATAACATGTTTTTGAGTTGGCTCAACTCAAATCTCAAGTTGTATTTTACGATTTATCAATTATGAGTAAGTTAGGATATTTTCTTATCAAAGCTCAATTGAGTTGACTCAACAACAAAAAAGTTGCTCTATACATCATGTGATGTGGGGAGGTTTTAGCCTGGAGAAATAGAAATTAAACACAAGTTTATTGAGTAACAGTTTACAACGTTTTTGAGTAATTTTAGCAGCAACTCATTTATAACTCAATGTTTTTGTGTTGGCTCACCTGAAATGTCATTGTATTGTGAGATTAATCAAGTTTTTGTGTAAACTAAGTTGAGTTAACTCAACAACAACAAAAAATGCGCTCTGTTATACTTTACAAAATATTTCACTTACTTTAGCAGCAACTTATTTATAATTCAATGTTTTTGAGTTGACTCAGCTGAAATCTCATTGTATTATAAAATTAAATAATTATAAGTTAGGAGAATTTTTGAGTTAACTAAGTTGAGCTAACTCAACAACAAAAAATCACTCTATACATCATGTGATAAAGGGAAAGTTCCAACCTCGAGACTGGAATAGCAATCGGAAAAAAGTAAAAACACGTTAATTAAGTTACAGTTTACTTAATATTTTAGTTAATTAAATGTAATTTTAGCAGCAACTCATTTATAAGTCAATGTTTGTGAGTTGGCTCAGCTCAAACCTCAAATTGTATTACAAGATTGAGCATTTACAATTAAGTTAGGATAATTCTTGACTAAATGAAGTGAATTTTAGAGCAAACAAAATTCTTGAGCAATTTTAGCAGCAACTCATTTACAACTCAATGTTTTAAAATTTCTCAACTCAAGCTGTATTACATTTGATGAAGCAACTTCGAGTAAGTTTTCTGACTAGTTGAGTTAAGTTGAGTTAACTCAACACATTATTGAGTATTGCATTAACTCAATACATCATGTGATTGGGGGAGGTTCCAACCTAGAGACTGGAATAGTAATGTAAAGTAAAAATTAGTCAGTTGAGTTAAAGTTTATAAAATATTTATAGCCACATTTTTACTTTTAGAGTTAACTCAACGACAAACAAGGAAAGGCACTCTTTCTACTCGATTATCATTGCAAGTTGATATGACTTGGTCTCAGTTCAGTCTACAAGGTTGATTCCAGCAGCAGCAGCAGTAGCTGATGTAATGGACTCTATATACTGAGAGAGATCTTATCTGAGTTAGATTTATCTGATCTCTCTCTGGGCTGGAGATATCTGAAAGCCCAGAACGGCGTCTTTATTGGTGATAAGCTGAAGCCAGGTATATGAATCAGCTCTGACGGCTGTTGATCCACACTGAGGGCAAATCTAATGCGCGGTGGCCGCAGCTAAAGCAGTTGGTGCACTGTGACTGTTGGGAAATCTGCTGATTCAAGGCATCTAATTCTGCACTACTGCACAGAGCACTGCTGATCTGGGCTTATTTACATTATTCCCTTTTCTGCCCTAAACACAATAAGGGCTTGCTTGCTTTTTTTTTTTTTTTACCCCTCTTTTTTTATGCTAAAAGCACTGCGTAAACAGATTACTCAGACCGTTCTGTTCAATTACCTCAAATGGTTGTGGTGAGGGTGCAAAGCTTTCACAGTAAAGAGCCTGTAAAGAAAAGAAAGAAAGACAAAAAAAGGTACCACTTAGACTCTATAAATGAACACATTCGTAACACATCATAATGCATTCATAAGGAATTATAGCATTATCATCATATACTGTATTATTAAGCATTATGGATTGTGGTCATAATGAATCAAGCTGTGTTTTGAAATGCCATTGTATTATAAGATTTAGCAATTAGAATTTTTCACTAAACTAAGTTGAGTTAACTCAACAAAACAACAAAAAAGTGTTCTATACATCCTGTGATAGGGGGTGGTTCTAACCTGGAGACTGGAATAGTAATAGGGGGAAAAAAAGTAAAAAAAGGTTAATTGAGTTATAATCAACAAAATATTTAAATTAATAACTCAATGTTTTTGAGTTTCTCAGTTCCTGCCTCAAAATGTATTACAAGATTAAGCAATTACAAGTTAGTTAG
This sequence comes from Astyanax mexicanus, assembly GCF_023375975.1. Lineage (NCBI taxonomy): Eukaryota > Metazoa > Chordata > Actinopteri > Characiformes > Acestrorhamphidae > Astyanax > Astyanax mexicanus. The sequence goes on along the minus strand of NC_064428.1, from coordinate 24,286,068 downwards.
GTAATTTTTTTTAAACTAAATTAGGTTGAGTTATCTCAACAACACCAACAAAAATAATGTGATAGGGAGGTTCCAACCTGGAGACTGGAATAGCAAGTGAAATCTAAAAACACGTTAATTGAGTTACAGTCAACAAAATTCTTGAGCAATTTTAGCAGCAACTCATTTACAACTCAAGCCTCCAAATGTATTACATTTGATTAAGCACCTACGAGTGAGTTTTTGACTATAGTAAGTTGAGTTAACTCAACACGTTATTGAGTATTGAGTTAACTCAATACATCATGTGATTGGAGGAGATGTGATTCCAACCTAGAGACTGGAATTATAATGTAAAAAGTCAAGTTTAAACTGTGAGCTACACTGTGGTTGCATTCATTTCCTCCATAAATGTTTCTACCAATAAAATAAACGGGTCTGTCTTAAGTAACATACTGGAATATAAATAAAGTCTTTTGAAAGATCCCATAATACAAAGGGAATTAATGATATATATTTTTTTAATTGAACAAAAAATAAATTGATCCAAATGATTACAATATACATTATTAATGGTTATAAGCTATTATAGTATTAAAAATAAGTATAATTTAAGAATATTTAAAAAAAAATCTATTATAATTTTAGCATAGCTGAGTGTGTGTTTTTATAAGTAGGCAGCTTTGATTTGTCTAAAACACATAACACACTGACAACATATTATAAATACAGATTATGGCACAAGAATGCATTGTAATGTGTGATGCATGTGTTAAAGAGTTTTATACACCTGACATTGACAAAGTTTTGCCGAAAAAAAGAGTGAAAGAAAGGAAGAAAGAAAGACAAAAAAAAGGAAATAACCATCACCAGAAGCTTGGCAGCTCCCTGTCTCTACACGCATGAGAGTGCTAATGCCAGCAGGTGTGCAGTGCAGCCAGCAGAAAGCATGCTTTTCCCGTTAATCACCTCTCGGCCCGCCACTCCGCCGTGCTGAAGTCAGCAGGTAGTTCCACTAATGTGGGCAGGAAAGCGGTGGGGACGCTCGTGGCATCAACACATCTTCACTGGCTCCTAGACCAGCGTGTTAGTTCACCACGGCTCGAGTCGGATTAGCTTTCACAGGGCGTGAAGGAGGGGGGCAGGAGTTTTGCCAGATTGTGAGATTATGATTTAAATAGTGAACACAAAATGCTTACGAAGAAGAAATGACCAGTGAGTGGAGTAGCCGTGTTTGTCCTAAAATCTTAAAAGAGAAATCCTGGGATTACTGGGAGAAAAGTCACTCCATTTTAATGGTGAACAGAGATCATTTAGGGTTTTTCCCTAGCTGTTAAACATGGTGGTGGTAGATATATTTTCCAATCCATAAAGGAGAACTCTAGTGTAATATAGGATTGGGATGTAGTAAAACATGATAACCAGTACAAACTGTTGACAAATAGCACACCTCCATGCAGTTCCAGCATTCTGAAATACAGCACTTTTAGCTGATGATTCCAACAGGCTTACAATGCAAGTGATTGGGGCATATAGTTGCTTGTGAAAAGAAATTGTGATTTGTACACCATTAACAAGCTCAAAGTAGCTCCACACTTCATTAATAGAATCCTCAGAGCCCTGACATTTAAAACAAGGCACTAAAAATGTTTAAAGTGCACAAATACAGGGGTTGAACAATGAATCTAAAACAATATTTTATTGTCCCGACAGACAGTTCTGGTGAAACAGGAGAGTCGAGGTGCACATTGAATTCTGTTGTGATTTGATCAGCCGTGGTTTTATGTTTTTTACAATCCGGGTTAGCACCCAAACATCCCTTTCAGACAGCTTCCTCTTACAGCGTCCACAGTTAATCCTGTTGGATGTGGTTGGTCCTTCTTGGTGATATCCTGACATTACCCTGGATACCGTGGCTCTTAATACATCACAAAGACTTGCTGTCTTGGTCACAGATGTGCCAGATGAACTCTAGTATGTCACCCATAATGTTGTGTGCATTGCAATATTTTGAGTAAAACTGTGCTTTTACCCTGCTAATTGAACCTTCACACTCTGCTCTTACTGGTGCAATGTGCAATTAATGAAGATTGGCCATCAGGCTGCTCCAATTTAGCCATTAAACCTCCCACACTAAAATGACAGGTGTTTCGGTTTCATTGTCCAACCCCTGTTGTTTATTAAAAAAGACTGTATGTGTGCTTATACACACAGTAGCTTCAGGTAGTTCTCCGGGTGCTGAAATAATAAAATTTAGTTGACAGATGACCCCAAAAGAATAGGTAGGATAAAGGAGGAGACTGCTTAATTAATTCTATCCCAAACTACCTGCACTTTTAAAGTTCTCAGTGCCTTGTTTTAAACGTCAAGGCTCTTTAGAATTCTACAAATGAAGTGTGCCGCTATGTTGCGTTTGTTAACACTCTAAAAATAGTGATTTCTTTGCACAGGAAACTCTATGCCCCTATCACTAGCATTGTAAGCCTGTTGGAAGCATCCCCTAAAAGCTCCGTATTTTGGAATTCTAGGGGTGAATGAAGGTTCTGACCTTTTCAACAAAAGTACGTACTCGTCATCATGTTTCTTCATCAAGTCCTTTTCACACCATTTCACATGTCCCTTTACTTATGAAACACCTAAATCACTGATGTATTTCCAGTTGGGCGGCCATTTATTCGTTTTCACAATCTGCCGTCTGCTTCCTTTGTGACCTCAGTTTGACTGGAGCTTTGGGCACTTGGCTGGGTTAAAAAGTAAACGTTGGAAAAAGGTTGTTTCTTTTTACTTTCCGACTCCACTTCCTCTGGCTATCTTGGCTCGGTCTGCGTGGAGTTCAAGTCCGTCCACCATGCCCTCCTTTTCGCACATTTCCGCCTTCCAAATTCTGCCCCAAGTCTTCGCCCGAGCGTTCTCACAGCTAGAATATGAATGTCTGCCTGGAACGCCTGATAGTGCCTGTCACAACTTCTTACTTCATTGTTTGATAGTACCTAGTCTCGGCCTTCTCGTGCAATGAGAAGCGTTAACGTTGTTGTAGGCACGTATCGTCGCTGTCCAATGAAAAAGAAGTATCTTGAAAACAGCAACTTTACAGAATAGAGAGAGAGAAAAAAAACAAACTTCTATAAACTTTCAATGGAAGACAATGTGAGAAGACTTTATTTCAGGTCATTTTGAAGTGTTTCTATTGGTCCGTTCATCATCTAAAGTTTTGGCACAGTGTAAGAGACAGTTTGTCTGTTCAAATAGTGTAGTAAACTAAAAATCGACAAAAATGGAGATACTTGTTTTTCATTGGACAGCGACGATATACACCAAGATACTACTCTTTGGCCCAATCCAATTTCTCTTGTGCAAACCTTCCCCTTGGAACAGAAGGGGTTACAAGGTGAAGGGGTGAAATCATCCCACTAAGAACTGGGACAAGAACCTTCAAGAACCTGTATTTGATCGCAGTGGAGCTCTAAAGTTCAGCAACCTAATTGCTAATTAAGCAAACTAGTAAACTTTAGGGAATCATACATATTAAAAAAGGTAGAAGGTGGTGCCATCTGTTTTACCATTTAAGGTGGGACGGGAAAGGTAGTTAGCTAGCTAACCACTGAGACAAACTACTAGGAAATGTTTTTTTTTTGCTTCTTATGAAGAAAATTGCCATAAAACATTGAAACCATGGTAATATAGTGGTTATTATCATTTTTAACAAAGAAGAACAATCATATTCGTGTTTTCTTGGGTCATTTTCTTGGGTCGCTTGTGCTGCCATCTTGCCAGTAGTTCTTACAATCAAACCCCTAAATTTTGAGTGTGCTAGTGCCAAGGGGTAAAATGGGATTTGGCAGGTGTTTTTAAATACTAGATTTGTAAAATTCTACATTTAATCAGTACATTCTCAAATTTATTGAATTTCGAGCATGATGTAAGAGCATTGCCGTGGATAATTCTACAATTTAAAAGTATGAATCCAGAAAATTATAATAGATAAGACAATTCTTAGAGAATATTGGTAAATGAGGGACAAAGTTATCTCTACCTAACATTTATTTTTTACCTCAGCATCAGAACTAAATTCACAATTTTCAATTTTACAAAAATATAAGCCAATCAGCATTTATATTTCATCTGGGGGCAGGACAAGAAAATGGCAAAGCCAAAGGCAGAATCATTCAGAATTCACCATTCAGTTTGGAAAGGCTCAAGACAATAGACAGTTTTATTCATTAGTAATTTTAAGAAGAATTTTTTTTTCTTAGAAAACAAAATACACATTTTCACAAAGATCTTATGGTCTTCTTGGTTTTTCGATTTTCTGAATTTATAATGACATCAATATACATTGTTGTGAGATAATCTCTGTGAACAGTTCTACACATCAAGTTTCAAGACACATCAAAAACCTTAAATTTAAATTTAAGAAAAAATCTTAGAAGATATAATTGTATTTCTTATATTTTCCCTGGTTTAATTTTAGCAACCGGATCAACCTTTAATTTCACTTGGGAGTCGGGACAACAGAGAGACTAATGACCAGTAGAGCAAGACATAGCCAATCAGAATCTCCAATTCAAAGGGATCCATCGTTTTAACGGTGTAAAATAAGCAACTCTGAAAACATGATTCTTATTTTTTTTTTTCCCAAGTCCAAATATGAGAAGATTCTTCGAAAGATATTGATAAATATAGACCAATGTTTTCTCTATTTTTTTTCTCATATTTTTTTCTGGCTCTGATTGGACAGAGCTCATTTCTTGGTAAAGCAATTCACTGGCAGTTAGAGCTAGAGCTCAAGCTTGAAATTTAAGTGAGATAAAGATGGCAGGGGAAAATTGAGCTTAATTCGCTGGGTGTTGTTTCCGGAACAGGTTTTCAACGAGCAGAAGTCATGGTGATGCTTTTTCTTCCATTCCACCAATTGTACAGCTGCATGGCTCATGATTACTGTCCAATACCATCCTTATTTCAATATTTCTATGGGATAAAAAACAAATGTCATTTTGAAATTGTTTCAAATAAATGTATTTTTGTACATCAGATGATGGAATCCTGTGTGTGAGTGGTCTGCTTTATTTGCGCTCAGAAACCCGCAGTGAACCCGATGACCCCTATTTTACCCAGCGTATATTTTTCGTGCGGCGTTCTGTTGATTACCTTGATTTCTGCCTGCTGTGCCACTTAAGATTCGCACTCCAGTGGCTCGAGCATGAGCACAGCATACTTGCTCTTGTGGCGGATCCAGACATACATATGAAAGGCCTGAGGCATGAAAACAGGATGTCTACCCAGAAGCCTCTAGATGGAGCCTTATGTAGCCCAGCCTAAAGATGCTTTAGGCGTTTAGAGCTACCCAAGTGGTTGACAAGGCACTTGACTGACATTTGAGTTGTTTGCTAAGAAATAGCTGACATCTGTGTTCAAAGGTACACTTTCTGAATGCAGTTTACACCTTGTTTATTTCTTACTGTCTAACCTAAAGTTCATCAACTTTTAATCAACCAATTTCCTATTTGCATTCATCCTGAAAACCCGTAATAATTACTGGGTTTACCGACAAACTTATCAATCTAATTGTCCCTTGAATAAAATTGAAGTAAATCAGGTAAAACTCTCCAAAAAAAAGTATTGTACAACCTTTTGTAAACATTTTTAGACTCTTTGAGAATAATCACATATTAAAAGAAGCAAAATCAATCAATCAGAGTCTTCAAGCAAAAAGACGCATAACCAATTAAAGGCATAACCAATCAGATTCTTAATTTTGGAAGGTGTTGAACAACATAGAATTAGTCTTTGTTAGGGGTGGGATAATATAGTCAAATTCAGAGGCAGAATAAGTCAAAATCTTGATTTTGAGGGAGGGGTGGGATAACAGAGAGTCAATTTCAGAGGCAGAATCAATAAGAATCTTTATATTGGAAGGGGTGGTATAACAGAGAGTCAATCTCAGAGGCAGAATCAATCAGAATCTTTATTTTGGAAGGGGAGGGATTACAGAGAGTCAATCTCAGAGGCAGAGTATACCAAAATCTTGATTTTAAGGAAGGGTGGTATAACAGAGAGTCAATCTCAGAGGCAGAATCAATCAGAATCTTTATTTTGGAACGGGTGGGATTACAGAGAGTCAATCTCTGAGGCAGAATCAATCAGAATCTTTATTTTGGAACGGGTGGGATTACAGAGTCAATCTCTGAGGCAGAATAAACCAAAATCTTGACTTTGAGGGAGGGGTGGGAAATTAGAGAGTCAGTCTCAGAGGCAGAACCAGTTAGAGTCTTAATTTTGGAGGAAATTAAACAACACATCAGGAGTAGAATCTTGATTCTGTTGGGGGTGAGATAATAGAGAATCAATCTCAGAGGCAGAATAAACCAAAATCTAGATTTTGAGAAGGGGTGAGATAATAGAAAGTCAAACTCAGAGGCAGAATAAGCCAAAACCTTGATTTTGGGGAGAGGTGGGATAATAGAAAGTCAATCTCAGAGGCAGAATGAGTCAAAATCTTGATTTTGGGGAGGGGTGGGATTACAGAGAGCCACTGGCGCGGATTTCTAAGTAAGTTAAAACAGATATCAAGAAGATGCTGTGTACACTCTCCTGGGAGAGGGTGCTTTTCATGGCGGGGGTGCTGAATTCAGCACAACACCATCAGGCCCACTGGGCAGTGAGTAATGACTAAGCGTGCTCGGGCATGGATTATTTAAACGCAGTGTGAGTGCAGGCCAGCGGGGTCAGTGGGGAGGGGTCAGAACCATGCTCCAGCACGATTCAACCAAACCATGTCTAGTGTGACAAAGAAATAAATAAAATAAAGCAATTTTTTCCAGCCCCCTTGATACTGGACTCTGTGTACCGTGGTCCATTTCGTCAAATGAGTTTACCATCCAGTTTTTTTTACAGGCACAATTTGTTCCTCAAGATACACACACTGTAATTATAACTTTAAAGGTACAAAATAGTCCTTAAGGTCCCACTGCAGACCTACAAGGTTCAGCACATTCACTTCCACTAGGGAATGTGAATATTTGTGCCTTTTCATAACCACACTGTTAAATGAAAAATAGGAAATAACATACAGTAAAATACCTGGAGACAGACTGAGTGAATGGGAACAAAGCTATTAAAAAAAACTGCAAAGTAATACTGTACTAAATAAAAGCAGAGGAGGCGTACCCTTGAGGGGTACCACCCTAGTGACAGTTTGGAATTTCTTTTCTTTTCTTGAGAATGCAAATGTGTGCAAGATAACCGTTCGTGTCTCTTTTCCTTATGTAGGTTAGTTTTACACACTTTCTCGGGTGACTACTTAACTCTGTATGATCTATAGGGGTTGCAGAAACATTTGAGGCAGCCTTCTTGCTTAGATAGAGACAGATTTGAACATCTTGTCTGGATTTTCTCAGTCAGCTTCATGAGGCAGAGTCACCTGGAATGTTCAGCTTTCAGTTAACAGCTGTGCTGAACTGGTCAAGAGATATGACTTAAAATTCTTGTTCTTTTAATGTGTTTGAGAGCATCAGTTGTGAAGTTGTGAAGAGGTAGAGTTGGTAAAATACAGTGAACAGTACTATTTGAGTAATGTTCTAATCCATATTATGGCAAGAACTACTCAACTAAGAAAAAAAAAAGAAAAAAAAAAAAGTCAATCTGTCTTAGTCCCCCCTTATATTGTAAATGAATCCTGAAGTCATCCAGACTATGACGGAACACATAAGGAATTGGGTAGTAAACTTAAAACTAAACAAACCAAAAGATGTAACTCTTGGTCTTACTTTCCTGACGAGGGCTGTCCTGATGAGGGCCAGTTTCATCACAACATTTTTAATGGTCTTTGAGACTACACTTGAGAATACTTTCTCAAAAAAGTATCTTGAAATCTTTTCGGACTGACTGACCTTCATTTCTTAAAGCTTTTTTTTTCTTTACCTAGTTGAGTACTTCTTGCTTCTTGCCAATATGGATTAGAACATTACTCAAATAGGGCTATTCACTGTATTGTACCAACCTCTTCACAACTTTACAACTGATGCTCTCAAACACATTGAAAGGGCAGGGCATTCAAGTGATTAACTCTTGACAATTTAACTGAAAGCCATTTCTGGTGAGAAAATTCAGCCAAGATGTGCAAAACTGGCTCTATTTAAGCAAGAGTTGAAGTTTGAAGAATCTAAAGTAGAAAACATATTCTGGTCTGTCTTGTCCAAACTATTGACTGGTACCGTACATCAGTATAATTTTGGTCAATACATCTCTGATAAGCACATCTCTGTTTGTTTAATCCATGGAGTAGAGCCTGTGGATGTAGAGACATAATTGAGTATCATGCCCACTAAACACATACTTTACCTGCTCATAAACAAACCCTCTTACAGTTAATTGAGTACCCTATTCTCAGACGTTGTTTAGACAGTGCAGCGTCCTTTTCCCATAGAAATCAATGTCGGCGCGCGGAACCTAAGCAGCTCCCTCCACGGGGACGTCCTGACATCAGTAATCAAAAGCAGGTAAGTGAAATTCCCTCGAGCGTAGTCTTAATTATCACCCAGAGACTGGTGTGGTGCGGCACCGAGCGAGTGCACACACACTCGCACTCTCGCGTCGTAAGTGCCCTCATCTCTCCTGGCTGTCCCGTTGCTCCGCGGCTGGTGACAGGTAGATTTACTTTAATTTGATGCCTCACGCTCACAAAATCAGCTTGAGTTCCTACGTCAACAACTAGCGGCGAGTAAACGGGCACGAGGAAGATTCTCCCTCTATTTCTCTCTCTCTCTCTCTCTTTCTTTCTCTCTCTCTCTCTCTCTCTCTCTCGAACAATTCTGATTGGAAGTAGGATCTTTGCAGCCGCTTGATAAAAGACCCTTGTCAGAAAAGATGGCAGCATTGTCATTTCACAGCTCGGCCCATGGGATTGCTTTCGCCAGACTATGAAAGTATTCTGTCACTGAATAGGCCCTCCTTCCATTACACTTTAGTTCACTGCTCCGTTTTTTTTTCTCCCCCCCCAATGACTATTGCTGCGATTTTTGACAGATGGGACTTGGACGTGCACGGGGTGCGCTGGATGGCAACAACGGGTGTAAACAAGCTTCATTTGTCTCTATTCATGGGGGAAGCCGGAGGAGAGCAGCCTTGTTACGCCACAGGTTAGATTAATCTCGAAGCCTGTCTTTCCTGTTCCTTCTTCTTCTTCTTCTCCTGTGCCAGCCTTCCTCGACTACTGTGCACGATGCCCCACCATGCCCTCCTCTTTCTTCTTCTTTCTCACCTTCTAAGCAGATTCCCAAAGCTTCACCTAGCTCCTCGGGCCCCGAACATTGGAGGTAAAGCTCTGCCGAGGGGGGTTACTGATAGAACGGTGGAAGAGATAATGAAAGTTCCGGGCTGAGCAGAGGTCCCAATGCGATTAAGGCTTCTACAAAATCTCAGCAAGTGTAAACGCTTTTTAAACGAATACACTGGGACTTGGGACACCGAGTCTCCAGCTTGTTAAGGACACCTACCTTTAGAATCAAGATCAAGGTGTCCTATATACAGCATTATTTTGGAAGGAGAAGAACATAACTTGCTGTTCTCAATAAAAAAATCCTTGCCAATGGAAGAGACCTCAGAACAGACTCCTTAAAAGGTTCTAGAGGTCACCATACCCCAATACCAAGGCCCAATCCCATTTCATCCTATGGCTCCACTAGCTAACTAGCCAGCTAACTAACCTTCCTGTTCCACCTTAAATGGTGCAATAGATGGCAGAGGCTTAGCTCTAAGGTTGGTCAACAAAAAGAGGGGAAGAGAACTGTCTGAGGAAAATGAAGAGAAAAATTGCCGAAAGGTTGCAAAGCAAGATGGATAAGTCTGGATGATGGATAAGCAGCCCCAATCAAGTTCCAATAAAAAAAATTAAGCTGTCTTGCAGGCTCAGGGTGCATCAGTGTCACAGCGAACTATCCAGGAGACCCAGGAGGACCCCACTGCTGACACAGAGAAATAAGAAAGCTAGACTACAGTTTGCTGAAATATACAAGATTAAGGCCAAAATCCTTCTGCGAAAAAAACGTCTTGAGGACAGATGAGACCAAGATAAAGCTTTTTGGTAAATCATCATTCTAATCATTCTATTGTTTACAGAATACGTCTTACAAAGAAATGAACACAGTACCTACAGTCACATTTGGTGGAGGTTCAAAGATGTTTAGGGGCTGCTTCTGGTGGCACTGGGTGTCTTGACTTTTTGCAAGGCATTATAAAATCTAAAGGATTTTGGGCCCAGTGTTAGAAAGTTGGAGGAGGAAGACCCAAACATCCTTAAAAAAAGGACCCAGAGATGAATGGAAATTTGTGAATGAAATTCCAGTCCAAAATTCCAATTGAGAGGAGTAAAACGCCTTGTTGATGGTTATAGGAAGCAACTGATTTCAGTTATTTTTTCCAAAGGGTGTGCAACCAAATATTAAGATAAGAATGCCATTTTTTTAGTTTTGCATGAAATTATACTCATTTTGTCTTTTTTTCTTCCCTATGTTTCTGTGTTGTTCCAATACAAAGAAAGGAATAAACATATGTATAACAAAATGTGTTTAATTGCAATAATTTTCTGGGAGAAATACTTGTTCCTGACTGTATTACCATGGACCAAAATCTCAAAGGAATCAATGCTGTTCTGAGAGCAAAGGCAACCCCATCCCAGTTTTAATTCAGCATTTCTAACAAATCTCTTGGTGAGTGTACAGTGTGCACCACACATATGTATACATGTATTTTATATTAATGTTTATTACAATATTAAAACGTATCACAAGTGCTATGTTGAGTTTGCATTCACTCTGCAAGTCTTATTATTTTATTATTATTATAATAAATTATTATTTTTTTTTCTCTTTTTTTCTCTTTTATATATTTTATTATTATTATTTATATATATATATATATATATATATATATATATATATATATATTGTGTGGATATAGTTGTGGGAGTTCAGGGTTGGAGGGATCGGAGTGTGAGGTACAGGAGGGGGGTACAAGAAGAAGAAGAAAAAAAAAAAAGGAACTAAACAAAAAACAAACAAACAAACAAACAAAATAATAATAATCAAATAAAATAAACATAAAATAAACAAACATACATACATACACATACTCACATATCTAACTATACATATGCTTATACATATACACACATACATACATATACATACATATTAATACATACACATAAATACATACACACACACGCAGTTACTTCTATTCTATTGTTTTTTGCAAAAATATGTCATGTGTTACGGATTATGTCATGAAATGCCTACCACAATGGAGGCAAGAAACCGCCACCATGCCCCTGCGATCCAGAGGCAGATAGGGAAGAACCCTGTGGACCCAGACCATCCACAGCCCATTAGGAGCCCAGGGGGAGACTCCAGACGAAGCCCCCATGGCAAAGAGCAAGAGTCCAGAGAGCCAAAGGAAGAGAGCAGCCCACCCCTCCGGCAGGCCAGCACCCCCTGCACGAGCCGAGCATGTGGCCCCCGAGATCCCAAGCACCCGGGAACAGCCCGACACCCGGCAGCCACCCCCCCCCCCACCCCCACGCCAAGGGGGCCCAAGCCACCCCCAGGCCACAGCCACCAAGGGGGCGGGCCAGAGACCACATTAGGGCATCCGGCCACGCACCCAGGGACCCACGGACGCCCACCCCCCCAGGAACGGCAGTGACGATCGGCGGAGAGCAGCGTGGAGCGGTAGGGGGGGCAAAAACCCGCCCTCCGCAACCAAGTCCCACAGGTGTCCATGCTCAGTCAGCCCCAAACCCAGGACCAACTGTTCACACACACATGCACATTCACACACCCGTCACACACACATCCGTCACACATACACCCGTCGCACACGTGCACATTCACTCACAGACCAGTCACACACACAGAACATACATAAACACTCTGCAATTCTGATATTCTTTCATCAAAGGAAATAATGAGGACGATGACTCAAGCAATGCACACAAAAAAAGGGAAAAAGTAGGTTATTGTGGAAGGTTATCATATTTCCTTTCTTTAAAAGGGGCTTTGATTTCATCAACATATTTATGCGTTTCAAGTTATGTATATCTTTGCAGCAGATGGCTCTGATAAATATGCATCAGATACCTTTACATGGAAATAAAGCTGTCAGCGATGCAAGCCTTTTTGATCAGTTAGCACCACCAGCCCCAGGCTATTTGTCAGAACTCAAACCTTGCATATTTATTACCATTCGCCAGTCGACTAGACCAAAGGATGATTGGAAATCACCGTGATTTTACAAATGTGCTTTTGCCGGTTGAGTCTGGGACGTGGTTCTAAGAGTGGAAACTGCAGTACCTGCTGTGAATTGTACAAGAAACCGTCTATCTAAACATCACATCTCATCTCATTGTCAACCGCAGGATACACCCTGGACAGGCCGCCAATCCATCGCAGGGCAGACAGACACAGACAGACAAACAGACACATTCACTCACACACTCACACCTAAGGGGCAATTTCAATCAAGTTCCAATTAGCCTGAACTAGTCTTTGGACTGTGGGAGGAAACCGGAGAACCCAGAGGAAACCCACGCAGACACAGGGAGAACGTGCAAACTCCACACAGAAAGACCCGGGTCGCCCCAGCCGGGAATCGAACCCAGGCCGTCTTGCTGTGAGGCGGAAGTGCTACCCACTGCGCCACCGTGCCGCCCTATCTAAACATCTACCTTATTTTTCACACTATAAGGAACACTTCAAATCCTTTAATTTGAACAAAAATCTTCAGTGCGTCTTATAATCCGGAAACCTTATGTATGAATTTTGCCTGTCAATACAGTAAGAACCAAATACATTTCATGATTTGCCGTTTCATTTGTTAACATATTAGGGCTTCTAATATATTTAGGGCTAGTAATATGGTAAAAAAAGGAGTTATTTCAAACCGGTGATGTCAACAGGTGGCTATAATCATGTTGGAAGGGATTAGCATATTTCTCCATCTACCGTTCATAATATCAAGGAATTTGGAGGAATTTTAGTGTGAAAAGGGCATTGGCACAACCCTAACCCACATATGATTTCCGATCCCTCAGACCGAACTGCATCAAGAACCATCATTCAACAACAAGGATTTTCATTGGCAAATCTTTGTCAAGCATTGCAGTATAGAGTTACACTGACAAATGCCCCTTAAAAAATTTACTTTATGTTAACCAAGTCCAGAAGGAGTGTCAATGTTAAATATGTCAAATGTGCATTGTGGACCATCCAGATTGTTATCAGCAAGTCCAAAAGCCAGGGGGCCCTATCCCTATCACCTTGCCAATCGTCTATTTTCACACCTTGCGCCTGCGTCGTTTAAATAGCAACGGCGCTTATGAATATATCTACGCCGATGGGCGTGGCGGTCTCGAAATGAGGTGTGTTGAGGTTCTTTGCACATTACAACCAAAACATACCCCTGATTAATTAAAATAATTAGTACACAGCTTTTGCACATTTCGAGCCACACAAAGCATACTTTTCCTGTTGTTACGATACCAAAGACACACTGACGGTGCATGGTAGACGGTAACATACAGTATCTTTTACATGGTTGTCCATGCATTTTTTTTAACAAGACAATGCAAAACCACATGCTGCACACATAACATAAGGTATGGCTGCAGAAGAAAACTGGAGCCCTGACCTTTTCCCCACAGAGAATCACAAAGTGGGAAACTCTTTACAGTACCAACTTTTTTTGGAATGAGCTACAATGCTGAAATGCAGAAATTAATGTACAGTGTATTAACACATGAAATGCGAAAGCTGACCAGACAAAACATTAAATATCTTGAGTTCATACTTTCCGCAAGTGTTTTTTATTGTTTTTTTTTTTTTTTTTGGCATTTTCCATACTGTCTTAACTTTGTCTGGTATGGGGTTGTAAAATGTATTTTAAAAAGTTGTGACTTCTCCAAAGTGTATACCTGAGCTCTCCTGCAGACGTCACAGGCGTCGCAGCCCTTTATTGCTTAGATGCCAGATCCAGATAAAATGAATGGAACAGGACGAGACAGTACGAACCGTTTAGGGAGATTGAAGTCACACTTAATATGGTTATATTGATTGCAATTAAGATACTCAGATTACATTTTTTTTTTCCTACGGAGATATGATCAAACACGTTGAGAATCTATTAGGATTTGCAGGCCTCAAAAAAAAAGAAACGAAGAAGCATCGGCGTTTGATTGACATTAATGTAATCTTTGTGTGGAATACTTTTTTTTATTGTGTCAGTGCAAGGGTGAGATGCTGTATGGCGCAGTGCATTACGTGACATTCTGATTTAAAAAAAAAAAGCTCGCTGGGTAACAAGTCACCGCAGCGCATTTGTTGCTCACATCAGAGGCAGATTTCTGATACTGTATCTAGACCCGACACGGGGTTACGCAATCCGAAATCGGATCTCGTCCCCGGTCCCGAATGCGGCGAATGTCATGTCACTGCGGAATGGCATATTTACTAGGCCATGCCTACTGATCCCCAGCTGTTTGCCGCCACACATGGCGCTCCGGCGGTCCCTGCGAGACGGGGTTCTGGGAGTGACCCAGAAATGTCAGAGCTACACCACAATTACCATCCGATTCCACCCTATCCTTGCGTGGTGGTGGTGGTGATCACGCTCGCCGAGTGTGTAATGAGGTGACTAAATTAAAAAAGAGAGTAAACCCACTTCAGCCCCGCAGAACTGCGCTCGTCTTCCCCAAGGCTACGTATGCTAAGAACAGTGATCTCAGCCAGCGCGTCGTCGTCGGCACCCTGACAGCTCGCAAACTCTTTGATAAAGTCTGATCCCCAAATGACTCCAGTCAACATCTGTCCCTTCTCTTTCAATTCCGGCCCTCGCCACCAGCATATGGGGCCTGTCGAAAGCTATTGTGCTCCTCCGTGCCTAGACCTCCCGGCTCCCTCCGTCTTTTTAGAACCCTTAGCTTTTAACTTTGGCTGCATAATTGCTCGAGCCCCGTTGCCTCGCGCTAATTGGAAACGTAAGCGCTGGAAACGGCTAAAGGGAAGCAAATTGCTATCTCTGAGCCACCACAGGGTGGATTGATGGCGGCTTGGGAATTGTCTTTTTGTCTTTTTTTTCTCTTCCACATAATCATATTCAAACTGATGCATGGGTGGGGAGCTTTGAAACCAGAAATCTGACGGACCACGACACAAATTTCCTCATTACATGCAAGCCACGTTTTAGTGTGTCTTATACTGTATGCTCACTCACATTTTTTGCCTGTAACACAGTTCTCAGAATGCTCAGGAGTGGGTCAGATTTTCTGGGTCAGGTATTTTTTTTTTTACTTTTCCTTTTTGCGTTGTCACTGGTGGTGAAAGGGAGAAGAACGGATCACAGGGAAGACCAAGGTAACGTTTCAACACTTTTCAACAATTCAGTACAACATGCTACAACTGTAACATACAGCTCGGGGAAAAAAAAATTAACTTCAGTTTCTGAATCAGTTTCTCTGATTTTGCTATTTATAGGTATATAACAGGGGTTGTTTTATTCTATAAACTACAGACAACATTTCTCTCAAATTCCAAATAAAAATCTTGTCATTTAGAGCATTTACTTGCAGAAAGTGAAAAATGTCTGAAATAACAGATTTCAGACCTCAAATAATGCAAAGGAAACAAGTTCATATTCATAAAGTTTTAAGAGTTCAAAAATCAATATCTGGTTAGTTTTAGTCACAGTTTTAAACATGCATCTTGGCATGTTCTCCTCCACCAGTCTTACACACTGCTTTTGGATATCTTTATACTACTCCTGGTGCAAAGACTCAAGCAGTTTAGCTTGGTTTGATGGCTTGTGATCATCCATCTTCCTCTTGATAATATTCCAGAGGTTTTCAATTTGGTAACATCAAAGAAACTCATCATTTTTAAGTAGTCTTTTTTTTTTTTTCTAAATATACTAAACTTGGTAGAGTAGGATTGGCTTTTTTGATTAGTTCACAAACTGCAATACCAGTCCAAACTTTTGATAGGTATTGTTTAAATTTAATGTTCTAACAAAAAGTGATAAAATCGTGATACATTTTTTTTTATCTGTTGTTACCACTTACCACAATTCTTGTTTCTTTTTCACAAAGAAAAATTACAGGAAAAAAAAAAACCTGCACCTGAAATTTGTCCATACATTTTTGGTCTTAAGACTGGGCTTGATTGTAACTCAATGCTCATTGTAACTCAATGCTAACAATTACAATCACTGATTATCTTAAATTAAATCTATTTTTTTCCCAGTTCTACCAGTTTTATGGGTTTTTTTTGGCATTTCTTGCTTTTTTGTGGAAAAACTAAAGAAACGCTTGGTATTTCTGAGGATTATTTTTTGTAGCTGTTAACAGTCATTATCCTAAACACTCAAGGAATGTTCATTAAATATTAATCTTTGCTTGACGAGAATATGTAGCATGTCTCAGTGAGGATAGACCAATGGAAGAATAAAGCGAGTGTAAGAAGCCTTTGAAAAAGCACTCCGCAGCTCGGTTTCAGAACAGCTCATGTGTACAGTGCTTTGCTTAAGTACGTCTCGTATGTGTATCCCTGAATGTATACTGTATTTAAGAGCAATGGAACATAATCCCTCCTGCCTGTATTAGCGAGATAGGTGTGAAGCAATCCAAACCTCGCACAGCCAACGCTGTTTGTACTTGCCTTCAAGAAGGAAGGAGCTTTATCTCCAGCAAAAGGCAGGAGGGCACCTTGAAGCAGAAGCAGATGGTTGTGTTGAAGAGACTTGATATATCAAATGCACTTTAAAGAGATGCTGTCAAGTTGAAGAGCACTACCACTACTACTATCATTTTTTACCAAGCTAATCAAAACTCAGTAGGTCATAAATGACATCAGAATTAAAAGACACTGTATATGATTTCATCTAAAACAATTGTTTTAAAAATGTCACCAAATGTTTCCTCATGGTTTGGTTGCTCACAGGTCTGGTCCTGTGCTGATAAATAAAATAAAATAAAATGTTTAATAAAATAAAATGTCTAATTTCAGCTTCCCATCACAAAAGAATTAAGGAATGGACAATAAAAATTAATCGCTGCACCACCTGACCCATTTCTGAAGACATACAAGAGATGAAATAAATACTAAATCAATTATGAGATAGTAAGTCATAATTATGAGATACTAAATAATAATTATGAATTGGTTAGTCATAATTATGAGATACTAAATAATAATTATGAAATGGTAAGTCATAATTATGAGGTACTAAATAATAATTATGAAATGGTTAGTAGGGGTGGGCAATATTATATCGTATACAATATATTGTGACATTAAATATATCGTGATATTAAAAATCCATATCGTAATAGAGATGTTCTGTCTTAAAAGTAGTCTATTATTTACTGTGAATTTACTTTAAGAGTATTTATTGCATAATTGTTTTAGTTTGCAGTTTATAAGTCATAATTATGAGATTCAAGGTCATAATTGTGAGATGGTAAATCATAATTATGAGGTACTATGTCAATTATTAGATGGTAAGTCATTATGAGATACTAAGTCATAATTATGTCAAAATTACTAAGTAAATGATGATATAGTAAGTCTTAATTATGAAATAGTAGGTTGTAATGAGCCAAGTCATAATGTGATACTATGTCAAGTTGTGAGACAGTAAGTCTGGCATTATTATCTCATAATTATGACTTACTATCTCATAATTATGACCTCCTTAGTATCTCATAATGACTTACCATCTCAAAATTATGACTCAGTATCTCAATTATTACTTACTATCTCATAATTATGACCTACCATCTCAAATTTATGACTTAGTGTCTTATAATTATCACTTGCAATTTCATTATTGACTTACTATCTCATCATTGTGACTTACCATCTCAAACTTGTGACTTAGTATCTCATAATTATGACTTGCCATTTCCTAGTATCTCTTAATTATGACTCATCATCTCAAATGTATGACTTGTCATTTCATTAAAGACTAAGTATCTCATAATTATGACATACCATCTTATAATTTACCTCCTTTGTATATCATTATGACTTACTATCTCATATTTATGACTTACCATCTCATACTTATAACTTAGTATCTTAAAATTATGACTAGTGTCTCATAAGTATGACGTACCATCTCAAAAATATGACTTAGTATCTCATAATTATGACTTAGTTTTGGGGGAATTTCAGCCCTTCCTCTTGGAATTCTGTTTCTCTGGGTTAAACTTAAAAACTAAGGGTAGAAGTACAACAGAGAAATTGGAATGGGTTTAAATGAAACAAACCTTTAAACAAGCACTAGCACTTATGGATATTTTTATTTAGTTTTTTTTAACAATACACTAACATTAAAACACATATTTAGAACAACACAATATTCCTTTGGGGTGAATTGAGCAGCTTTGGTCCGCTTTCCTTTGACCTACCTTAGTTACCTTTAAACTCAACAGCAGCTGTGAGTGAAAAAATTGCTTTACTTTGCGTTTTTCAACAGTTTTTTAGGTCTAAATTGGGTAAAAACCCAACACTTTTAACTTATTTTATCCTTATTCACTTATATCTTGCTGTAGTTAGGTTATTTATTCAGTTTACTGTGAAGTTTAGCTTGCTTAGAGGGAGAACAAACTTGGTTAAACTCACCCAAAAATCAAGTTATAAACCCCTCAGTGTTCCATCTTTATTAGAGACGTTAGCTGAAGCTTTAGCCCTAAAATATTCCTCCTTTTGGAAAGAATTAGTTACTGAGGAAGGAGAGAGAGAGCTCCTTCCGTAAACAGTACGAGAGAAAACTGGAGATGGGAGGGGCGCTGCTCGCTCTCCGCTGCACAAGCCACGCCCCCTCAGCAGCAGCTAAGGCGGGACAAACAAAACTCTCTACTACGATTGGCTAAAGTTTGGCGCTCAAACTTCGACTACCCATATGATTGGTTATTGCCTGAACTAGGTTCAATTATTCCTTAACCCTTTAATTGCTGAGTAGTTTTTAACCTGGGAATTACTTGGGGGTTAAATTAGACTGAATACACACAAAATACGCGTGTGTGGCCTGTTACACTAATACTATTGTATTTTACGGACTATAAGGCGCACTATATCATAAAAAAAATCTATTTTTGGTCTGTTTTCATACATAAGGCGCTTTTTAAGCTATAATAGTAAGGAACACGTGTGTTTCCATATTTCCCTTCTAATGTCAACAAAAGTATAAAGTATAATTCTTAAAAAAATAAAAAAAAATAAAAAACATCTTTCAAAGTCAAATGAGCGCTGGATGTTAATCTACACCGATTTCTCTCCTGAAAAACATTTATCTGGGTGAGTACAGCACTTAGATTTTCGATATTTTGTCTAAGGATGAGTTTTCAGTGAAGTTTCTCCAACACTAAGGCTGGGTGCAGCAGCATTAGCATTAGCTGCTAACCACAGCTTTAGCAAAACGTAAATGTTACACGGCAAACACGCAGACTATACTCCAGTTTACTCACCTCTAAACGGTGAAAGAGCTAGCGCTGTGGTTAGCAGCTAATGCTAATGCTGCTGCACCCAGCCATTGAATTCATACATAAGGCGCACCGTCAATTTTGGGGTAAATTAAAGGATTCTAAATGCGATACTTCTTTCTGATTCTTACATTTTTTTAAATCCCATTTTTATGAATTATATTTTCTTCATTAAGATGTTGAAAATGCTTGTTTAATAATTTAGGCATGTCAATTTTTAATTTAGCTATTTTTCTAACAAATAATCAAGCTATTTAAAGGGGTCCAAGAACACCCTTTTCCCCTGACATCATAACCTTATACTGTATAGCTCATACTTCAAGGAACTGAAGATTACTGCTAAATGTTCAGCAATGAATAATATTAATTTCACTTTTATACTCATTTATTTATGGTGACCTTGTTCTGTTTCAAAGATACAATTTAATTTCTAAAATCATTTAAATTACTGTGATGTTTTACCGCAATAGAGAGGACATGCTTAGCGTAAAAGGAGAAGATAGAATTCCTCATGTAAAATGAAATATTCATCCAGGATGTCACCTCAATTATCCACACTGCTGCGATAAAATATCACAGTAATTAAAATATTATTAGAAATAAATTTTATCTTTTAAGTAGAACACAGTCACCATGGGTAACCATGAACAACTTAACATGTTTGCAGCTCAACCGTGTTCTACTCAAATGCCTATTTACACCATCGCATTTTTCACACTATAAAGCGCACCATATTATAAGGCACACTATCAATGAAAGTGTATTTTTTGGTCTATTTATATACGCAAGCTGCACTTGATTATAAGGCGCATTTTAAGATACATTATAAGGAACTTTTACTAATTCAGCAGGTCTCAACACTGGGTGGTTGGGGAGCAGCGAACTAAGTTAAGTAAAGGTAAGTTAAGTAAACAAAACTGTAAAAAAAAGACTTTCTTTTAAAGTGCGCTTTAATTATTCACAGTAAGCTTAGATTCCCGAATTTCTCTAGCACTAAGGCTGGAGCATTAGCATTTGTGGCTAACCACTCCAGCAGTGCTAGCCGGGGTTAGGCGCAGGCTACAGTGACTAATGCTAATGCTACTCCAGTAGTGCTAGCCATTGTAGCTAATTTGCTTTTAGCTACAGTGCACCAGCGAGCTGGAATTCACTACAGCTCACTGTGATCACTGATTCATTTAAAATTTTTATTTACTAGGCACCACCAGAAAGCCTGTGACTGTTTTAAATAAGTTTTTTTTTATGTTAATTTATCTTTTTCTTTTTTTAGAAGTTTTATTTTTGTATTTATTTATATATTCCTTTAGTTTTTTTATTCTTATGATTTTTTTTTTATTCCTATGTTCTTAGTTCATTATTATACAATTTATATATTTTTTTATCATTCGTATCATTTTACTTTACTTTTACTATTATTATCTTTTCTTGATTTTATATTTTATAAATTATTTACTTTTTATGTGTCAATTTTTTATGGTCTTTTTTTTCCAAATTTCCTATTTTTTTAAATGTCGATTTAGAATTTGTATTTCTTTTTTCGTATTTTATTTTTACTATTTTGTTCCTTATTATTTCTAATTTCTTATTAAATGTTTTCAGTCCTTTTTATACTGTAAATGCTCGGCTGCATTGCAAATGAGGGTCACCCTTAATGTATTCCTGAGTGAAAATAAAGGTTGGTTGATTGATTGATTGATTGATTGATTGAGAGGATATGTAGTTTTTAGAGGTAGATAGAGTTAGCAGCAAATATAGCTGATAGGGATACAGACAGTCCCATTCTCTATGTTTTAAGTGTGTATAGTGGGGGGTTTCAGATCTTACCTTTTGTATTGAGGAGTCTGATTGCCTGGTGGAAGAAGTTATTGCAGAATCTGGTAGAGAAGGCTCTTATGCCTTAGTACAGGGGTGTCCAAACTTTTTTGTTGGGGGCCAGAAGGAGAAATATATTTGAAGTCACGGGCCACAGCCTCTGTAATAAAACAAATAATGAAATATACCACTTTAAATAATACTTTTTTCTGATTATTTCATTTACACACCATTTTACTTTACTTACTACCTTTATCTTTGACAGTGTTGTGTAAACTAAGATTTTTCAAATTGATGTTTAATTTCATGATGTCTCTTAATATTAAACTCCTAAATTACGGCAACTTTTAGACTCTTTGGCCCGTTTTTCTGCGCTAGAAATGCGCACCCTCTCCGCTTTTAGACTCTTTGGCCCGTTTTTCTGCGCTAGAAATGCGGACTCTCTCCGCTTTTAGACCCTGGCCCGTTTTTCTGTGCTACAACTGAGAGCCCTCTCCGCTTTTAGACTCTTTGGCCCGTTTTTGACACCTAGCATTCAAACTTTAAATCTCACATTATAAAAACCTGCTTTTTAAAAACCTGCTAAAAACCAACTTTCATTCTATTTCTAAAATACCTCGCGGGCCGCTCCACAAAAGGAAACGGGCCGCAAATGGCCCGCGGGCCGTAGTTTGGACACCCCTGACCTAGTATATTTTGACAGAGCATTTACCCTGTAAATGAGTATACACGTCCATGACAGAGATTAAAAAGTAGAAATTAAAAAGTGATTAGGTTAGGAAAATATGATTTCTGTTCATTTTGAAGTCTTATAAACATGACAAATGGCACATGATTCTGCTAATGGCCCTAGTAATTCACTTTTTGCTTTACTTGCTTTACTACCAGGAGCTCTAGAGCTCATGCTTGCGCTGAGCAGAAATACTCTGAAAGCTTCACTTTTCAGTCAGAGGAAAAGAATGAGAATCAGAACACAGTGCTGCTTTTCCCTTGATCTTGAAATATTCTCCTGCCGCACAGCCGGAAAGTCACTAAACCAAATAAAGCGTGGGTTTTTAATCTGGTGTTTGAGATTCAGCAGGGAACTGAAGACGCTGATCTTAGATTAGTTTTGTGCCTCTGTTTATATGCAAAAAAATATTGTAGAAAATTATGTTTAGAAGTAAAGACCACATACAGGTTTAGAAAAGAAGTTAAGTGGTTCCTACTGGTTTATAACGTGTTGGTGCTATGTTGCTGGAAAGTGTTAGTTAATTTGTGTTAGTTAATTTGCCGTTGCCATTCTGAGCTAACATAGAATGTTACAAAAAAAATGCTCCAGGGACGTTCTAAAAAACATTTTTGTTTTGTTTTGTTTTCTTTATTGTAAAAATGCTTTTTGGCAATAAGTCTTATGCCATTGGAAATCCTGTTAATTTCCATTTTAAATGATGCCACAATTGTAAGAAAGCAGCATTTGTGGGATGAGCAGTAGAGCTAAGTATGTGGGTTACGTCCATGAAAAATTTGCCAAATCCTCTCTTTGCTAATGCCAAGCAGCTATTGCTAAACGTGTTGCTAGGCTATTGCTAACAAAATCTAAGCTGTGATCATGTTATGGTTGTTTGTTTTTCAGAAAACTATTGTTTTTTTTAAGAGAATTTCTGTAATCCCTGTTCCTGTAAAATAATATATATTTTTAATATTTATTTTTTAATGTGGCAGCAGGAAATTACTTAAAATGACACTTTTTTTTACATTACTTTCTTGCATCCTTTCTTACAGTTGTTATACATTACACTTTTTCAATGATTGTTCTGCATACAGGGTGTATTTTTTCTCTTGCAAAGTTATTTTTTTTGCTAGCTACAAAATCTTAAAAACAGATAATCAATGTATTTTACCCTTTAGTAGTGTTTTATTTTTCTGTAAAATCACATGACATATTCAAATAACCTTTTTTTTTCATTATTTTAAGGTAATTGTAACATTCAGAAACAAACTTCTAACGAAAAATTGTTTGCTGGATAGTAACATGTTGGTTGCTGAGGTGTTGCTAAGAAATGCTAAGCTGTTGTTATGTTATGGTTGTTTGTTACTTGTCACTTAGTACAGAAATTTCCTTCTTTTTTTTATATATTTACTTTTTTGTCAGCAGGGGATGAAAAAAAAATAACCATTTTTGTATTCATTTTCATGCATGTTTTCTTGCAGTTGTACTTTACATTTAAAAGTGTTTGTTTTGGCCTAACAGCAGGATTTGTTCTGTTTTAAAAAATACAGAAAATGTTAAAAAAATGTTAATTCTAAACAAATACTTGTTTTGATTACAGTACATTTCCTTTAATTAGCTAGCTACAAAATCTTGCAAATAAAAAAACGAATAATTAATGTATTCTAATTTTACAGAATGTTTAATTTCTTCTGTAAAACCACATGAAACATTCAAATAAATATATATTTTTTATTATTATTAGTTTTTAAGGTGATTTTCCAAAATAGAGAAATGTATGGAAAGTA
Organism: Astyanax mexicanus; assembly: GCF_023375975.1. Lineage (NCBI taxonomy): Eukaryota > Metazoa > Chordata > Actinopteri > Characiformes > Acestrorhamphidae > Astyanax > Astyanax mexicanus. Next base: position 24,262,247 of record NC_064428.1, on the reverse strand, counting down.
GTGTACATTTTACTTTGTTTATTTATTTATTTTGGGAAAGAATGAGGAAATGAGCAAGTGTTGAGTGTGAATGAATATGTTGTGTGCTGTCCACACTGTCATGCCATTTTGGACAAAATTTTACACATTTACATGTGAGCATTGCAGTTGCTCAGAATATTGGAATAACTGTTGTAAATAAGCTGAAAAGCTTTATGTGGAAATTCCATGCCAGTCACGTTACTGTAGTGTAACCCAACTCATAAAGCGATGCCCCCGTCTGCGCTGCTTTCACTGTCGGAGGGACTGCTGGAGGGCGAAAGTCATATTCTGTAATTATCTTGAGGTGCAGGAGTAATAAAAATCAAACCTTCCGAAGAGGCCAAGAAATAAAAAGGAGACTCGCATTCAGTGGCCGTTTTATTATAAACAGCTGCTGTGCAGTTCATTTGGAGATGGACAGTTTGTGTACACAGTCATTCTTTAGCCCATCATTCCCTCCTCATCCATCCATTTCCTCCTCCGTTTAACTGAACCAATTAACACACTGACTCACTACAAACTCCCATATCACTTCCAATGATTCCAAACACTTGGACAAAACTGCCTCCTTCAATACATGTGAAATTAGGCCCTAACCTCTTTTTCTAGTGCAATTTTCCAATGTGTAGCACCACTACCCGCCAATTGTGCTCTCTCTCTCTGACTCTGACTCTGGCTGCTGATGCCAATGCAGCATGACTCTTAAGTCTTAGAGACCTATTTTACCAATCTATAGCACTCCAGTCTGCTTGATTTAAGGTGTGTCTGTGTGTCTTTGGTATCGTGAGGGGAGAAAAAATATGCCTTTCGCGACTCAAAACACACCCAAAAGGCATGTGCTAATTCTCTTAATTCATCATGGGTGTGTTTCAGGTGTAACGTGAAGTTAAACCAATCAGTGTGTGACTTGACATTCCCTTTAAAGGAGAACTCCGGTGTAAAATGGACTTTTGTTGTAGTAAAACATAATAAAATAACCTTAACTTCGATGAATAGCTCACCTCTGTTCTCCCACAGCATTCCGAGATCTAGATTTTAATAGTTTGTCCAAACATCCTTCAGACTTGGTGACATGGGGCATATTTGCTAGCTTCTGCTCCGTGCGTCACCATATTTGTATTGAATAATGTCATAGATATACATAGACTCTGTGTTCATGCTGTGAAGGTATGTCAGCAGCTCATCTAAGGGAACAGCAATGTTATTTTATTCTTTATTCTACCTGTAGGAATGGACTCTAATGATTGACTGTTGTCTAGGTATATTTCAGTCAGTGGTGCACCTGTACTTTCTGCCACCAAAATAGCAACACGCCAGAAATTTACCTGAACACACATCACTTCCAGACCATTACGCCCATCAATTACTTTTGTAACGACGTGGTTACACGGTGTGAAATAGATTGTTAACAAACTAGTTAGTCTTTCGATGTCTTAGTCTACTAAGTCACCCCAAACCCCTGACAAGTCCATCCTAAATGGTCAATAATGGTTTCTAGGAATAGAACTATTGACAGCTGGATGTTTTTAGATGGTGGACCACTCGCAATCTAGCACCACAAGTGTAGAACTCAAGAACTCAAGCTGTGTATCTGATACACCTCCCCGCTGGCTGGAGTGGTCCACTACCCAAATAACTGGTCACAATGGTCCAGTGGTCAGGAACCGGACAGTGATGAATGGGGCATAGGGTGGCTGACAAATTGCCCATGACAGCAGAAGTCTGTAACTGTACGCCCAAACAATGGACCTTTAAGGGACCTTCAAATAGACAGTGAGTGGAAGTAGAAGGTAGGCGATTGTTGCAGTGGAGTGAAAGTATAGTACATGTTGGACGTTTCTAATTAAGTGGCTAACAAGTGTAAATATTGGGAGGGTGAGCAAATACAGTCAATAAATAAATTTTTCAGCAGCAGGCATTCCAGAAAATATTTTACAGGCATATATAACCATTTTACATATATATTTTTAATTTTAACTTTCTCTTTCCACAGGCTCCTTTTGAAAACAGATAATCCTTTTTGCCGAACATCTTAGCAAGGACATAAAAGGTTTTGTCTGATTTTGTCAGATTCTGTTTCAATAAAGTCATTTGCTAAGGTAACCCTGAACAGTAGTATAGTGCACCACATGCTGAGTTTGAGCACTGGCAGTTCTTGAGCAAGTATTTTCTTATTTGAACTGTGCGGTATGTCACAGAAATCTGTCACCAGGTATAGAAAACAGCACTCAAAGAGTGTACTGCAGCAATGAAAATGGGCGAACTGGCTATTTTTCTATAATCACTGAGCTTCAGTAAGGTTGTGATTCATAGCCTGGTTGCTAACCATAGCCTGAGTCTGCTTGTCAATTCACTTAAGTTCTTGCACGTCCATGTCTTTATGGACCTTGTTTTGTGCACTGGTGCACGGTCATGTTGGAAAAGGAAGTGGCCATTCCCAAACTATTCCCACCAAGGTGGGATCATAAAAAAATCCCACATCTCTTGTTATGCTGAAGCATTAAGAGTTATTTTCACTGGAACTAAGAAGTTGAACTACCAAAATGAAGATGACTAGTCAGGAGGAACCTATAAGTTCAGCACATGAAGCCCAATTCCTGAACGGTTTAGTGGTATGTTTCAAATGTTTGATCCATAACTCCCAAAGCGAAGAGAAGATGCTTTGCATAAATTCATAAGTAGAGGGTTTAAAATAATAATAATCAACTTGTCATCCAGAAGAACCTTGTAAGGACCTCGACTTACTGTATACATTAACAAATCGTCTACATTGGCAGGCATCCATAGGCTTACTATCCACTAGGGCTGGACCCAAATATTCGAATATTCGTTTGTTGAGTAGGTATTTGGTAAACTCAGAAATCAGTGCCAAATTTTGGGAGCTTAAAAAAAGCCATTCGGGCCAGCCCTACTATACACAAAGAAACAAGGGTGCCAATTCGAGAGTAACACAACCCCTTACCATAATCCCCCCTCCACCAAACTTTACACTTGGCACAATGCAGTCAGACAAGAGCTGTAGTCCTGGCAACCACCGATTTACAGCAGATAAATGAATGAAACCAGCAATACTGATGATATGAAGAGTCAGAACTGAACTTGATAAATATGTGAATGGAGAAATATAACAGGGGAGACATATAATTTTAAAATAGATTAGGAATAAGTCAACGAAAGTCCATTCACCACCTAAAACAATGTCCCCTGCTGCTGAAAGAGGATGGAACTCAGTCCGTGTTTTTATGGGTAAGTGGACTGACGTGAAACAACAGGGGATGACAGCTTAAAAGGATACACAGCAATCTGGCTGGGTTCAAATATCAGCGCAAAAGGTCAAATAAGTTTGATTTCCTCTTCCAGCCCGCAGGAAACGCTTCCTCACGGTAGCTTACGGGGCAAAGGAATTAATTAAGGAAGAGTCTCGCAGATGGAGGTGTGTGCAAGATTGATTGCCCAGAAAAGGGATTTAAGAAAAAGTCACTTTTTGGAATACCACGGGATTAAAGCCTGGTTCCGTTCTTCCCTTTACAGTTTAGTCACTGAGATTTGTGCTTTCACTTGATATTCAATGACAGGTCCAATCGATATTTACTATACTAATGGCTTCTGTGTTCCAGATCAGCACTGTAGTCAAAGAATAGAACCTTTCAAAACAACCTCAATCTCCTAGCTAAATTGTTGACAGGAGAAAAAAACAGCTGTTTCAACCTTTTTTCTTCTGAATTTCTTTCGTTTGCAACAAAAATTCAAACTAAATTGTTGTGAGATGCTTTGTGAAATAGAAATAAATGGAAATAAAAGTCTCATAGATCCATATTTTATTCTCATATAAACTTAGAACACAAATATCATTAGAATCCATATCATTAAGATCTAAAAACAGTGCCGTCTTCTGTGAGCCAAGGCTCATTTTAAAGGAGCATTAAAATAATTACATTTTGTGTAGTAACGCAACATGATCAGGATGCATCCTGATCATCATATTAAGGGCACATGCTGAGTTTAAGCACAGTTTCAGTCAGTATTTTCGTATTTGAACTGTGCAGTATGTCACGGAAATCTGTGTGCGATTTAGCCTCCAAATCAGCCCACCGCCATTCACCCAGTCCCACTTCCACACTCGGGTTTGTCAGGTATAGACAACAGTTCCCAAAACAAATTTTCGGCTGAACAGTTAATCACTGAGCTCCAGTAAGGTTGCTGACCAAAGCTCGGCAATCACCACCACCACTACCAGCATAGTAGAGACAGGAATTTTGGACATTGAAATGTATAAATATGTAAATATTCACTGATCAGCTACAGAGGAAGACTGGCCATTGCTTGTCTCTTTGTGCTAGCCTGGCAACCCGAGTGAACTTCTTATCTGGGGAGAAGTGGGAAGAGCAGAAACCTGTAACTATGCAGTGTTTAGAATTTGGGCTCCTATAGCAATTTTACACACTCTCTCACATTTATTACGGAATGTTCTTTTAAATAAACTGAGGTGAAATGAAAAACTGGATAAGCATACCCTCATTATCCAATGAAAAACAAGTATTTCCATGTTTTTATAGATAAATAGATAGATAGATAGATAGATAGATAGATAGATAGATAGATAGATAGATAGATAGATAGATAGATAGATACTTTATTTATCCCGAAGGAAATTTAGGATTATATAATTATATAATTTTATATATTGTTTTTAGTATTTAGCCCTATCCGGATGGGATTCATTTCTCAGGGGGACGTCTGTGAAAAGCATTTGACACTTCTACTGACTGTAACTGAAAAAACAGGAGGACCAGTGAGTTTTTTGGCTTTCTCGGTCACGTGACATCGCAGCGTTCAGTAGCTCCTCCATTTCCACTCGCTATTGTGTTTACATGGATCTTTGCGAGGTGATGAAACTCAGAGATGTGCGTCCGGACGGGAATAAAACTACCTTATGACCATAGAATTCACGAAAAACAGTAGATATTTCAGCCTGTCATTTTTTTAGAGGACGTTTGAGTACATGTACATGTACATGGTCGTTCTGGTCAGGAATAAAATCACAGAGGACCCTCCATAAAAGATAAAAGTACCCCAGGACCCCCTAAGAAACTAATCCTGTCTGGATAGGGCTTTTGTCTGCTTTTCGTAAGTTTAAAGCCAGAATTTTGACCTAGTTTGAGATTCATCAAGCATCTTTACTCCACCGCTATCTGTGGATCTGTTCCTCATACCAGACAGTGACTTGAGCCATTATAGAGAATGGAAGACTGAACTTCTCATCTGACCTGGTTTGTGAGGACAGCTACTTTGAGCCCTGAAGAATGGACAGTGTTATAATGCATAAATCGTGTTCGAGGTGCAGTTGGCTTGGCACGGTAGAAAATGGAGCTTTTGTGTTTTACTGCAGTCTGGTTGGGTAAGAAGAAGATATTCTCTTCGTGATTCATAGTGAGTTTGTTTCTGCTAAAGTCAGAGCTGTGTTGTGTCTGTGAAGTGTCCTAAATTGTCCTTACAACATAGATAGAGTTGTGGCTGTGATCTGTGTAAATTATGGCTCATGTTATCCCAGAGCAGTGCTTAAAGTAGGCCGATATTCACCAATATGAAGGTAAGTCTTTATTATTGGTTATACCTGGACTTTTTCTTGTGTAGCATGACTTTTTTAAATTGATTTCAATTTTGTTGACTTCATTCTCCACTCATGTCAGAATAATCATCACTGACCAATCATCACCCACGTCCTTGTGTGAGTTCATAGGTCATCGTGGAGGAAGAGCAATGAATCTGACAATCATTGCTATTGAGCTATTAACCAGTGAGCACATTGCAGAGAATGTTACACTAGGTGATAAAATACAAAAAAATCTAACAGGCTAATCATTTTGTCGGACGGTTGCACAACATCACTTTTTACTCATTTGAATAACCCCGCCAAAGTCCTGCACCGGGTCGGGTACCCGCGGACACGGGCAAATAGATGCTGAAACGGGTGGGTTTTGCAAATACCGAAATTTTATGGGTGGGTATGCGGGCGGGTAAGTTAAATATGGGTGGGAAGCACGTCAATAAGTGGTTATTTTTAGTAGCCTTTTATTTGCTACATTCCTGCACAGCAACCTGAGAAAATTAGATACTAAGATAGCCCCTACCATGCACAGGGTGATTTTACTTTGTCATACTGACGTTTTTCCTTGAGAAAAAACTAAATTTTGAAACAAAAACAATGTCTCATGTTACCAATAGCTTGGCACTTATTTCCTATAGAAGCCTCGTTGGCACCACGTTGTTGTTTTTTTCACAGGCGCATTGAAAAATAAAGTGCGCTACGGGAATACTTTCGATTTGTGTGATTTTTCATGGGCACGGGTGGGTAACGGATAGAATATAAACGGGTCCGGGCGGGTACAGATTTAACTTTGAAATAACCACGGGTTCGCAGGTGGGTGGGTGCTGTACTATGCGGATATTGGTGGGTGTGGGTCTCAAAAAACGGACCCGTGCAAGACTCTGAACATCACCCCTGAGGGCTGCCTCCACAGAGCTCACACAGTCTATGGTCCCACCCATACAGTCATTGGTCCCACCCTCGCTAGGTGTAACCCAGCCCTTTTACAATAACCACACCTTTTTGAATAGAACTGAATAACATTTAAAAAAAACGAATTCTGAGGGGATATAGAAATTTGACAATATAAGCAGAGGTTACACTAGCTCCTGCATTTAAATAAAGGAGGTAGAATATAACAGTATATTGGGAAAAAAAACGTGATTGAAAGTTGTCTGTTTTGCCATTGAAACCTATGGGGATGGGTGGGGTTACACAGCTTTCTGCAACCGAACAGCAGGGGGCGCCTGACCTGTGGTGGCTTAACTTTCGAGAGACGATGCTCTGTCCAGCTATACACAGTCTACGGTCAACACCATCCAAAAAAAAAAAAAAAAAACGCTGACATCTGGGCCAAAACTTGTTTTAAATATAAGAATATAAGACTGTGAAGCTAAATATAAAATAGGTCAACTTTTTTTGGCAAAAAAAAAAAATTGAAATTTGCTAATGTGTCCAAATAATTGAGCTACATCTAGAGACTAAACACTAGTTAATTAAATTTACAAATGCTACTTTTCCAATAAGAAAAGTTTTCAAGGTTCTCCAGATGGTTCTGTCTTGCACTGCCAGCCAACAACTCAATAACCCATCACCCTGTTTCATTAATCAGACCAGTATCCCATCATTCTTTTATAATGCAGCAGTTAACAGTCTCGAGAATGCAGCAGACTTGGTAGTCAGAGAGTGGAGCGTGGGTCGGGGTGGTCACTGCAATGTGTGGGAACTGCTGTGAAGTGGTTTAATTAGGAGGTAAGGCCCTGAAACCACTGGAGTGCAACTAAATGGTCACACCTTAATATCTACGGAGAACACAGATGCGCGTAGCTGGTGGTGTGTGACCTGCAATGCCAAGTATTTTCCACACCAGTGAGTTAAATATGATTAATAAATCATTATTTAAAGTTTTTTTTTTTTTTCATTGTGTGTACGGTTATGTCTTGTAGCCCATTTTGTCTGAAATAAATTGGAACATACAGCTCTGGAAAAAAAAATAAGAGACCACTTCAGTTTCTGAATCAGTTTATCTGATTTTGCTATTTATAGGTTTATGTTTGAATAAAATTAACATTGTTGTTTTATTCTATAAACTGCGGACAACATTTCTCCCAAATTCCAAATAAAAATATTGTAATTTAGAGCATTTATTTGCAGAAAATAGAAAAAGGCTGAAATAACAAAAAACATGCAGAACTTTCTGACTTCAAATAGAATGTGGAATGTTCAGCTTTGAGTTAACAGCTGTGCGGAATTTGTCAAGAGTTAATCACTTGAATTTCTTGCCCTCTTAATGTGTTTGAAAGCATCAGTTGTGAAGTTGTAAATAGGTAGAGTTGGTATAATACAGTGAATAGCCCTATTTAGTTAATGTTCTAATCCATATTACATCCATTATATTATCCATATCACAGCAAGTCTTTGTGATGTATCAAGAGCCTCGGTATCCCGGGTAATGTCAGCATACCACCAAAAAGGGCCAACCACATCCAACAGGATTAACTGTGGAAGCTGTCTGAAAGGGATGTTCGGGTGCTAACCCAGATTGTATCCAAAAATCATAAAACCACGGCTGAACCCAAATCACGCAGAATTCAATGTGCACCTCAACTCTCCTGTTTCCACCAGAACTGTCCGTCACCACAATAAATTATTGTGGTCTTAAACCAGGTGTTTCAGTTTCATTGTCCAACCCCTGTATATATACAATATAATATTTTATAATATGCTTACAGTCTAAAGTTGAAATGTAAAAGATTTTTTTTCACCTCACTACATTATATAAAGTGAGAGTGGACCTCCCAAAGTGAATGATGAAAGCTGTGGATGTGCCATCCTCCGATCTGCACCGGCAGCCCATTCTCTGACACACCAGTGAACACATTACACTTTTAACAGCAGGGCTAAAATAACTAAATATTTCATCAGTCTGTCTCTGTCTATGACTTTAAACAGTGTCAGTGACGGGATGAAAATGCAGATTAAAGGAATTCTAGAAAAAATGAACCCTGTGACCTGTTAGCCCCCCAAAAAATCATAATATACTCATCCTCAAAAATACAGCTCTGGAAAAAATAAGAGACCACTTAAAAATGATGAGTTTCTTTGATTTTACCAAGTTGAAAACCTCTGGAATATAATCAAGAGGAAGATGGATGATCACAAGAAACCAACCATCAAACCAAACTGAACTGCTTGAATTATTGCACCAGGAGTGCAGGCATAAAGTTATCCAAAAGCAGTGTGTAAGACTGGTGGAGGAGAACATGCCAAGATGCATGTTTAACACTGTGATTAAAAAAACAGAGTTATTCCACCAAATATTGATTTCTGAACTTTTAAAACTTTATAATATGAACAGCCATCACTACTTTTGACTAACAGGGCTACAGTGCTGTGGGGATTTAAATGCAGCGTATTTTTATATAGTGAATAAAAGCCTGGCACTCTTAAAAGTGATTCTGTGTTTTAGTCAGATGAACTAATAATATCAAGTTGAGTGAACTTACCGGCCAGTACAACTCAATACAATGAGTTCAGAGAACTTCAGCCTGAAAACTTAAAAATGCTTATTGAGCCAAAGAAAAAAAGGGATTTCAGTCATATATTTGCATATTGGGTGTGGCCTCTCCCTTACCTACCATCTTTGTGTTGTCTGTTGCCCAGAACTACCTTATCCTGGGCATGCAGTAGCGTCTCAGTGTTGTAGGCTGTAAGAGCAAGTTGCTGTTATTCTTAAGAATGGTTAAGTACAATGAACTATTGTCGTTTCAACAAAACTCTTCAACGTTTACCCAAATGGGAAGAAATAGAAAAAATACAGAAATCAATTAAAAAAAAAGCTTACTATAAAATTTGCAAGAAGCTTTTTACAGTTATCATCAAAAACAGTACTAAGCCTAGCGTGGAATTCCTACTCAAATGTTGCATATGCTCAGAAATGAAACTTCTGTTCACACATAAAAAAATTCATTCTCATTTGCAATTTCAGTCCATCACCTCTTAAGTGTCACCAAAACACATAGGAAACATTCATTTAAAAATGAAAATGGCACATTTAGTACATCTTAACCACTTTGTTGGTTTGGGCAAATGGTGTGTGGCATTCAATTTTGTATGATGCCAGATAGGGCTGCACGATATTGGAAAAAAAATTAAATTGCGAATGTTTTTTCTTTTTTCCATCGATATATATTGCAATATTAAACAATGCAGGGCCCATGACGTCACAGGCCCACCCCCACCCATGCACCGTCTCGCGTCCAGACCTATCAAGAGCTGAGTCAGCACCGAGCTCTCAAAACCTGGGGAAAACAGCAAAACTACAGTAAACAATAGTTTTTAATCAGGCATTTGAATGGCTTTTTAAAACGTAAAAAGATCGTTTTGGGATTAATCTGGGACTAAAAGCGTGAATTCAGCTGTAACTGGAAATATCTGCGCTGCAAAACTGTGCTGGACTGAGGTGCACAGCTTTCCACATGTGCGTTCACAAGCACTTGCCCAACCATGTGTTTGCGGTTACCCTCCCCCCTCATGCTTCTCAGGCAGCAGCAGCGTGTCACTCACACGGACACAGAGACAGCGCTGTGTATCTACTGCTTGTGTCAAGAATCAAAACATTGCAACATGATGTGTTTGATTTAAGTGACATCGCAATGTAATCGCAATGTACTGCGCATGCGTACATTGCGATTACAATGCCTAAACGATATATTGTGCAGCCCTAAAGCCAGATTATCTTTGGTTTTTTGTTACAGGCACGTTTTTTTTTTTCATATTTGTTTGTATTACAATATAGCAAGACTATTCAGTGCAGTGTTTTGAGGCACGCACTGTATATGAATTGCTTCCTTCCCATCAAGTTCGCTATGTCATAATATACATAATATACACCTGCAGTGACCTTTTCAATCCCAGCCGCTCAGTTGTTATTCAACCCAACACTTAATTAATTAGCGGTCGGCAGCCTGCGGCACGCTAGCCCGGCCTGCCGTATTCCTGCAACGTGAACCAGAGACGCCAACCATCATCGTTCGCACCTCGTTTATCCTGGCTTGTCATCAGTGTGTAAATAACATCTCAGCTGAGGTGCTGTATTTCCCCCCCTATCCACTTTTATATTCCTACCAGTTATTACCTGAGTGCATAGCAAACACTGACGCTAGCAGGCTAGCGCCGCGGTGCCAAAAGAGATGAGTCACTGCTTAGCAAGCAGCTACGCTCGCATCTTTAAGAGACTAAAGTAGCAGAGCAGACTCCAAAACTGCTGTTTCTCTGACTTTATTTTATGGTATTGTAAGTTTTAATTAGTTTTAATAGGAATATAGTTGATAATGCTGGTTATTTTATGATATGCATTTAGGGAGGCAATAGAAACTATTAGTAAAACTACCAATTGTGTTCAGCAGTAATATTGATACTGAGAAAATGTAATATTTACCAATATGTAATATATATATACTTGGCAAGTACATAGTAACACATTAAAAAAAAACTAATAGACATGTACGACAATATTGACTTTTTTTTAGTACTTACAAATAATTGCCTGTGGTTGGTTTGGTATTTTTTGGGACATTTTCTAGATTTTTGGACCAGTACTTACCTGAGTTTTTGCTTATAAAACCAAATACAATATGCATATGTTAAGTGAAAACAATGTAATGTAATCATAACAATAAACGGTACCACTTTAAAATAAGACTACCTTTATAAAGTGTTTATAAATGGTTTACATATAGTTTATTAATGGTTACTAATTAGGTTGTAAATGCCTTAAAAATCATTAATAATCAGTTATAACACACATGTAGAAAGGGCAACAATGACCTGTTGTTTGCCAAATAGTGAACCCGCAGCCATCTATATTATTGCCCTTTTTACGTATGTGTTATAACTGATTATTAATGATTTTTAAGGCATTTACAACCTAATTAGTAACCATTAATAAACTAATTGTAAACCATTTATAAACCCTTTATAAAGGTAGACTTATTTTAAAGTGGAACCCAATAAACAAGTAAGATAGACCGGATTTTTACCGGAAGTTACTTTACCTTAAGAAAGATACGCTTCAGGTTCAGTTTGAGTGTGAAGTACTTGGGTTTGTCTGTTGAACTTAAAGATGAACATTTGTTCCATACATTGTTCCATACAGTTTGGTAAATTACAAAAAAAAAAGTTTTGAAACTTCGTTGAAACAACAAATGACCTCAAATGATTTGAGTAGACCTAACTTATTAGACTCTAAAATGTATGTATAAAATGATTCCATTATTAGTGTTTTTATGTAGTTTACAGTTACACAGTCTACAACTGCTACTAGACTGAAGTTAACTAGAAGTTAAAATCCCAGCATGGGCTCAGAGCTCTTATCTGGGGACATCATGTGAGATGGGAATAAACAAATTGAGTGGGAGGGACTAAACAGGCTAAAAGTCTCATAAAATACTTAATCAATTTCAGCTCTGTAGCACATTCGTTAATCATTTTAAGTTAATCAAACTAAGAAATGTGAGTTAGGGTTAAATTTTGACAAAACTACACTGAGTTACTTAACTCACTTCATCTGTTTAAGTTAGCCTATTTTGGCCTGCTTAAGTTTTAAGTGTAGTCTGGTTTCGTTAGTCTGTTTTCCTTTTTAAAAACACAATTAGAACACAGAGCACTTTTACATATGTCAGTTTTAAAGGAACAGCAACAGAAAAAAAATAACTTTAATTATACATTGTACATATTAGTTCAAAGCAAAATTTATCTCCGATTTTAGTTAAGGCTTTTTGTCCCTGCTGACAAAAAAAAAAAAACTTCACCACAGTATGATGCTACCACCACCATGTTTCACAAAGTTTCACAGGCCAGATTTGAGAAGTGTACAACTTAAAGCTGTACTCTGGACATATTCTCCCACCTGAGCTATAGATTTCTGCAGCTCTTCCAGCGTGACCATGGGCTTCTTGGCTGCTTGTCTTGGTAGGTTTGCAGTTGTAGAATCCTTGTTAATTATTTTTGGATCATGTATTGTACAATGCTTCTTGTGATGTTCAAACCCCTGCTTTCAAGTTCTCCAGAACTTTATTTCTGTCTGGTGAGGTCCTTGGTTTTCATGATGCTGTTTGTAGGTATATTTACACTGAGACTAAATCACACACAGCTGGACTCTGTTGACTAATTAAGTGATTTCTAAGTGATTGTGATGGGGGCTGACTTATTTGCTTCTTTGTGTTGGACTCACTTTTTCACAACCTCACTTTTAAAATCTCAATAAAAAAGATTTAGGTTTGTAGTTTTAGGATGGCAAAATGGTAAAAGGGTTAAGAGGTATGAATATCACATTCTAAGGTATATGGAAACACCAATCCTGCTTTTATTGGTTCCAAACAAGTTCAATATTTAGAGGAATCAGCTCCAATTAGGATTTCCTTCTTGGATTTTTATATTAATTTTGCCCATTGAACATTTTCACATATTGAAATGAAAACCTGCTCCCTGCTGGTCTGAGAGTAACCATTCAAAGCCCCACTTTTCTAACTCCGCATCCATCCAGTAACAGTTTTTTTCAGTGCTGGCCAATTAAAAATTCAATACCGCCTCTTCTTCTCCAGTACTTCCTCTCTCAGTGGTTGATCATCACAGATTGGGCTTTTAAAAGAGGTAAACACGAGTAATTGTCTATCAGCGGCGAACGTTTTTTTTTTCCTCGCCGCTTTTCCCTCGACCTGTTTGCAAGACTGCACTAATGGGGAGGAAAGCCAAGCTTCATTTCTTTGCTAATGCAGGTGGCAGATGTGGATCATGCTAGGAAAAATATGTGGGTTGGAGCCAAAGCGAGGGGATACCTGCGGGGTGCTCTCCGTTCCAGCCACCACAGGCTCCATCAGTGACATCTGGAGATAAAGGCATGTTCGTGCACTTCACACTCTGGAAAAGTGTATATATACGTTCCATGTAGCTGCCTGGAAATTATGGAGAGGAATACGTGCCAAATAGAAAAGCTACTGTGGAAAATTGTAAATGCAATCCACAAGATGCATTGCTTTTCCTCACTAATATGAAGAATATGTGCCCAAATGAAAGGCAAAACCACTATTACAATACATTTCACTGCACTTAAAAAAACAATACACAAGAATGTATTCCATTTTTTGTTGCTTCGAATGTTCAAAAGCAAATCACTATGCACAGGATTACATTTCGTCTAGGAGCATCACAGTAGTATTTGTGCCGATATCAATGTCAATCATGTTTTCCATCAACCAATTAAATTCACATTAAGCACTGACCAATTGCATAGTAGAGCGACCTATAATATACAGCTCTGGAAAAAAATGAAGAGAGCACTTCAGTTTCTGAATCAGTTTCTCTAATTTTACTATTTATAGGTATATGTTTTTTGTAAAATGAACATTGTTGTTTTATTCTGTTTTTTTCTACATTTCTCCCAAATTCCCCCCCAAAATATTGTCATTTAGAGCATTTACTTGCAGAAAATGAGAAATGGCTGAAATATCAAAAAAAAAAGATGCAGAGCTTTCAGACCTCAAATAATGCAAAGAAAACAAGTTCATATTCATATAGATTTAGTAATTCAGAAATAGTCGTTCAGCAATAACCCTGGTTTTTAATCACAGCTTTAAACATTCATCTTGGCATGTTCTCCTCCACCAGTCTTACACACTGCATTTGGATAACTTTATATCAATCCTGGTGCAATGATTCAAGCAGTTCAGTTTGGTTTGATGGCTTATGATCATCCATATTCTTTTTCATTATATTCCAGACGTTTTCAATTGGGTAAAATCAAAGAAAATCATTATTTTCAAGTTAGCGATTTTAAGGCAACATTTAAGGCACTTTCTCGTACATAAGAAATATGTAACGCCTTTAAAACATTGGCAGATGCTCAAAATGACAAGACAGGTTCTTCACACTTTTGATTGGCCAATGCATTAAATGATTGATGGTTGATCTCTGTTGTATGATTGGCCAATTCACAAAATGATTGACAGTATCGCCTATTTGCTACGTCCATTGGTTCTCCAGGTTGCAGTTACAAATAAACTCTATCCGGATGGGATTAGAATATATTTATTGGTTTAAATATTTCTACCTAGTGATTAAATTCTTGCATTCAGACTGCAATAGAAAAAACAGGAGGACCAGGAGTTTTTTGGCTTTCTCAGTCATATGACCTCACGTTCAGTGGCTCCTCCATTTCCACTCACTGTTGTTTTTACATGGATCTCCATGGAAACACGCACCCAGAGTTTAATTACGGTGCGTGGCAGTGGACAAATAGCTATTTCAATAAACTCAGAGATGTGTGTCTGGATGGGAATAAAATTACCAGAGGACCACAAAGTTCAGTGAAAAACAATGTTTGAGAAAAACGTCTGAGAAAAACAGGTACATGGTCGTTCCGGATGGTAATAAAATCACAGAGGACCCCCCTATAAAAGAGAAACTGACCCCAGAAGCCCCTTAGAAACGAATCCTGTCCTTGTATTCAGCCATGAAAAATCTCTGAAACACTGTTATCTATTATTATTCAGGGTTTGAGTTTGCCTCCTTGTCCTTGCGTTATTTGCGCTGATTAGCAGCGTCCTTCGTTAAGAGTCCAGTATAAATTTTAAAATGTTTGGTTTTGTTGTGCATGTTTGGTCTGCATGTGCAGCGAACTAAGACCCAGTCTCATTTGTGGCATATGGTATAAATGAATGATGATTCATATACATATAAATATATATTTATATAGGGTGTTGGATTTGTGATATTGAATATGTGATTGCTCTTTGGATCTGGGGGCTGCGGGGGGTTCATGAATAGAAGAGTAATTGCAGATGCAATTTGGAGATCTGGACTGGGCGTGTGTGTGTGTGTGTGTGTGTGTAAGTGTGTGTCATCGTGGGAGTCAAATACACAGGTACTGTTGGCAGAACTTCTCTCTGTAGTTAGGCTACCTTGCTATGACTGTTCCTCTGTAGGAACCTTTATTGCAGCTGAAAAACAAGGAAACAACAAGCAGCTGGCCCTGCATGAGTGTGTGAGTGTGTGTGTGTGTGAGTGTGTGAAGGCTGGCTGATTGTTGAAACAACTGATGTTCCGGTTCAAAGTAGCTGCTTTGATTTGATGTGTGTGTAATATGTGTGTGTGTGTGTGTAGTATGTGTGTGCGTGTAATACGTGGTTTAATGTGTCAGAATGGTCTGCCGCTACTTGTTATTATATTTTAAACCCTGTTTACTCGCAGTGTGTAATTGTGTGTTTGGAGTTCAGCACACTGCGATTGCTCTGCATTAAATGATGTGTTCCTCTGATTGTTAGCATCTGCCGCGCTGTTGTACTGAAGTGCATGGCTTTGATTATGAGGTGTTTGGCACTAGGGGGATTGGTGATGTCCTAAAGGCAAATGAAAACACAGCCTTCAACACCCCCAGAGTTCTCGTCGGCTGTTGATACTGAAAACAAAACTCAGAAAAGAGTTTTGTTTCACTGTGAACTCCTTTGATATCAGATTTGTCATTTACTTTGTGCCATTCTGCTATTGTATACATTGCTATTTTAGTCAAGCACCTATACAGCTTTCATATCTATGTAGGTTATAAGAATACAAAAGCAATTTTGCTGTTTCTCCATAAGAGACCAAAATTCCCTTTTTTGTTAGATCTGGTGTGCACCTTTTGAAAATGAGTGAAATACACCGGCAACAAATGAGTGCATACTTGCATCCACAAAGCAAATGTACAGAACACTTTTACATTTAATTGAAATATCAGCTGTGGATCTTTCTAAGAACTGCATCCATGTGTTTCACAACCAGAGGTGTCAAGTAAATACTTTTTTATCTTAACTTAAGTAGAAACTTTGGTTTAAAAAATTAACTTTGCCTTAAAAAAGTTTAATTTATCTGCTGTATTTATCTGTAGTATTTTGCAGTTTCTCCACAAGAGACCAAAAAGCTGGCGTGCACCTTTTAAAAAATGAGTGAAATAAACTTACAACAAGTGCATACTTACATCCACAAAGCAAATGTACAGAACACTTTTACAATTAATTTGAATCTCGGCCGTGGATCTTTCTAACAACTACCTCCATGTATTTATCTGTTTATCTTACATTACTGGAGTAATTCTTTTTCTTATATAATTTTTGCTTCTACTCCTTAACTTTTAACACCATTATCTGAACTTTCTATTCCTGACATTTTAAAATAGCCTTATAACTCCTATTTCATTTCAGATTGTTTTCATTCTTGCTTCTCATCATTCCAACTAAGCTTCTTTAATATATTTGCATTAAGTACTAAAAATGCATTCATTTTAATGGACATTTATGCGACTGAATTTAATGATTTTATTATAGTTTAATATAAGATTATAGTCTTTATGACTTTTATAAAATTGTTGGGGGGTGGGTGTGAAGTGCACTATAGGACTCTGTGGTGTGACCTAAGATTTTGTCCTTTATGTCATTTTTCTCCTTACATTACTTTTACTTTTCTATTTTAAGTAGTTTGAAACCAGTACTTTTACACATTTACTTAAGTAAAAAGCTTGAGTTGATACTTCAACTTCTGTAATAGTATTTTTAACCCTAGTATCTATACTTCTATCTAAGTAATGAATGTCAGTACTTCTGACACCTTTGCTTACATAAACCGCCTGGCCCAAAAAAAAATGGCCACCTGGATTTAAGTAAGTAAATGATCTGGGGTTGATGCTGCAGTTGGTCTGCAGGTGTAGGTTCAGCAACAGTATGTGCTGAAAGAATGAAGTCAGCTGACTACCTGAATATACTGAATATAGACCAGGTTATTCTATCAATGGATTTTTTTCTTTCCTGATGGCACGGGCATATTCCAAGATGACAACACCAGGATTCATGGTGCTGGAATTGTGAAAGAGTGATTCAGAGAGCATGAGATCATCATTTTCACACGTTGATTGAGAGTTCACCACAGAGTCCAGACCTTAACCTCATTGAGAATCTTTGGGATGTGCTGGGTGGAGAAACGCTGCTTTGTGCAGTGGTCAGACTCTATCATAATCAATGCTGCTGCAATATCTTGATGAAAAATTAATGCAACACTGGATTCAAATAAATCTTGTGACAATGCAGAAGCTTATTGAAACAATACCACAGTGAATGCGTGCCGCAATTAAAGCTAAAGGCGGTCCAACATTTTTTTTTTTTTTCGGTCAGGCAGTGTAATTACTTAGTAACTAAAGGACTTTGCTGAAAGTCATTTAAGAAGTGTATTTTTTAAGAAGTTTATTATAAGAAGTGTATTTTTTCGACCAAGCTTCATTCCAGTGACCTTACCAAGCTTAACCACCATGCTGCTAGGGCTAGCTTCCCTTTAGTATATAGATACATATATCTTATATATGGTTGATTAACCTGGCCATAGTGTTGTAGGCTATAAGAGCAAGTTACCATTTTCTACCCTGTTAAATGTGACAAAATGCACTGAGAACTGCAATGGATTTCAGGCAAAATGAGTCATACCATCATCTTTCTACTGTATATCCATATGTCCTACTCTGTTATCTACTCTTTATCCTCCTGCTTGGGGTGAAGGCTGAAGGTCAGGAGTTCATGGCAGACTGTAGACGCTGTAATTCTTGTTGTACCTTTTTTCCAGAAAGGGTGATTTCACATAGCGCTGGAGCTGCTGGTGAGATAAAAGCTGAAAAAGAAGCACTCCATCACTCCGCAGCGAAACAAGACATTCGGCTGTGGGCAAAAGCTCAAACTGTCTATTGATTAGTCACGCTTTGTACTCGGCACTAACCACACTGAAAGCTTTTTCCCTGTGCTCTGCTGACTCTTGAGTTATGCACTTCCACTGCGCGGTATAAATAAATATACCAGCTTCATGCCTGGCTGCTGAAAAGCTGAGACCTGTCGTCCGTCTGTAACCATGTCACACATGGCTGTATGTGAGGAAAATGTTTTTTTTTGGGTTTTTTTGCTCATTCCTATGTAATGTGCAGCCAGGTTTTACGCGATTGCTGAGTTGTTAGTATCCCTCGTATCATTACTAGTGGTGACCGCCTGTCGTATGCAATGGTTTTCTCAGATCATCACATAATCCACGCAGTTGGGTTATACAGGATTGAAACACTCAGCAATACAGTTTCATTCCATAGCAAACCAGGTTCCGCATTCACAACAGCATCGCAAATAAAGGCAATGGTGGCCAGCTGACAAAAGGGTTGGATTGGAGGCGCTACCAGGAGACGTGGAGGACGCTTTAGGAGGACAACAACCCAGCAGCCCTGCAAAACGACCTCCAGCAGGCCACTAATATCCATATGTGGAGTTATGTATCATAACTAAATTTTGGGAGTGAACCACACCCTTACTCCCACTTCCTTCCCTATTTAAACCGTCACTTCCTCTCTACCAGCTTATTGAACAAACCTTCACCCACCTCCTCCCCATCTTCCTCCTTCTTTAATTTTATTTTCTCCTCATGTTTCTCTTCGTGTGAGGGGGGGCTTCGGCTTCACGCTTTACAGCGAAGTTGCCCCAAACTCCACCCCAATACTCTGAGTTCGCTCCCCTTCTTTTCTTCTTCTCTGCCCAGTGAAGGGAGTGGGTCAATACTAGCAATATATATATATATATATATATATATATATATATATATATATATATATATATATATATATATATATATATATGTTTCTGCTCAAAAGGTATGAGGACCCGACTTTCACAGATGGGCTACAGTTACACATACTTTACAGGTTTACTTATTTACGTATTATTTATTTACTTTACAGTATATTCCAACAGGACAACGCTCGTCCACATGCTGCTGCCATCTTATAAGCTTGCATTGAAGTCTATATTAAAGATACTATGGCATGACCAGCCACATTGCCAAACGCTACCCCTGACAGAAAATGTGTCATGGATTGTTTCAGGACGCCATTGTTTCAGGACGCCGCTATTACTTTGCTAAAATAATACTCAAGTAAAAGTAAAAGTACCCATCTAAAAATCTACTCGAGTAAAAGTAAAAAAGTGTTCAATTTAAAATGTACTTTGAGTAAAAGTTACATAGTTACTTTTATTTATTTGAGAAGAAAAAGTACAATAAATCATAATTTAAATAATTATTAAATTAAATAATTTAGATCTTTCAGGCAGTATTTGTTCAGACCGCCCCAAAAAACATTTTCAAAAACAAGTGGCATAGGTTTCTATGATGCATTTTTTTCTTTACTGTTAAAAATTTTAAAGGTTATGGTCATATATGTGACTATAAACTGTATTTTTATAGTTTTACAGTTCATTATTATTTTTTAACGTGCCATTCCAATGCGTCAACTGCTATTTACATTTCTTTAACATCCAAGCAGATTGTTTAATGTTCCTGATAAAAACTTAAGGAATTATTATGAAAAACATGTTCGGTGCATGTGCATTGCCGTAAAGAAGCACATATCGATGGGTAGCATAACTCAACAGAACACCGGTCCCTCCGAGCCACGGGCACAGACCCCAGGCTACACAGCTGATTTACACAGCGCCTCTCCGGCTAACCGTCATAAACACTACATGGAGAAGTTCAGCTGCGCTGCCATGGAGAACAAAACTTTTTTTTTTTTATTTCAGACGATTTGTTTTTTTCCCCCAGTATTTAATTTTTTACTCAGTAATGAGGAGTTTTCCGATGTAGAAACGTCAGAACGTCCGTCAGAACCCCGTGATGTTAAAAACAGAACAGGTCCATTAATAACTGCTGTTTCGGGCAGCATGACGAGTTTCGCCCGGGAGATTGTGGATGGCCGTAGCTTTCTTCCCAGTCAAAATACTGTATGCTCTCTGAACAGCGAGCCAGTGATGCATGGCCTGTGCTCCAGTACAGATGAGTCCCTCTGGGCATTTGTTCTGAGATAATATATGAGCTAGCTGGTGTCACAAGGACAGCAGCATTATTAGTGGAGCTTTAGCACAAGCGCTCCTGACAAATGCACCGAGCGCTCTGTAGCCTCACCGGGGAGACAACACGAGGCACGGGGCGAGTGCCAGGCATCGTGATGAGGAGGATTATAACAGCAGTGATGGAGATGATGCAGATGAGAGTGATGGCGAGTTGTACGTCGTAATGGTTCTGATAACGATGGCAACAATAGTGACATTTATGCACTACGCTTGTAAATGATGGGCAATCTTCAATGGCGTAGGTTATGCACAACAATTTAAAGAGCCCATATCATGAAAAAACGATTCCTGGGATATTTTCTTGATTGTTCTTAAAATAAAAATCAATGTTCTTGTCCATAGAGTCCATATTTGAAAACAGCCTTGAAATCATTCCTTTTAATCTCTTTATAATATCAAGTTAGTCAAGCTATTAGAAGTATTTTACCCTTGACGGAAAGCCTTCACATGTCGTGGTGTTGCGTGCAGTTTTGTAAAATGCCAGATCACCATTGTTTAATTTTCCCGAAAATTGTCAGTGTGCCTTATGTATAAATTTTAGCAGTCAGGTATTAAAAAGCAGTAAAGCCACTCTCTCTGCTGAAGTACAGCGTTATAAGGGTGAGTTTTCAGTGAAGGTTCTTCAGCACTAAGGCTGGGTGCAGCAGCATTAGCATTAGCCGCTAACTGCAATGCTAGCTCTTTCGCTATTCAGAGGTGAGTATATTGGACTTTATCGTGTTAAAACAAGCTACGTGGTAAGAACCGCTAACAGATAGCGCTCTGGGAACACTCAGATTTCCTCCGTCTAGCGATATTGTGTGGCATTTACGTCCCACAAGCGCTGCAGTTAGCGGCTAATGCTAATGCTGCTGCACCCAGCCTTAGTGCTGGAGGAACTCTACAGAAAATTCACCCTTAGATACAATATTGGAAATCTAAGCTTAAAACAGAAGCGCTTTACTCAGGAGAGAAATCTGTGTAGATTAACATCCAGTGCTCATTTTACTTTAAAAGAAAATATATATTTTTTTCACTTGTTCACTAATGTGCTTCTCTCAGATTTGCCATTAGAAGGAAAACATGGCGACACCCTTGATCACTTCGATGTAGGCATTCTTTTAAGTGTCGCTTAATGCTCGTTATACTCAAGTGCGCCTTATAAAAATAGACCAAAAAAATTGTGTTGTTTCAGAACGCCATTAAGAACCTCTACAACTCCTACGCAAGCCCTTACTTCCTCGTACTGAGCCAAAACTAATCCTAGGTGTATACGGTCGTAAAGCATTGCAGCTGTGGATAGGTGGAACTGTGTTCTAAGGAATGATGGTGCTCCAGTACTTCTGAGATGACTTGATGAGGTGGGGAATGGAAACAGATCTGCATAGAACCTTTTAACCTTGCCTTTTAAACTAAGTTAGAAGCTAGAACTTTTGCTGTATTCATCAGAGCACATCTCCAACATGTAGATAAATGTTCTAGAGACTTCTGTGTGAACCTGAGGGCTTCACAAATGCCCTCCCAGCCCCTCTTGGGTAGACCCAGGTTCTATGAGACCTATTCTACTCGAATGCCACAGGCACCCCAGTGGCTGCAGCCTACAGGTGTTAGCTAGAGGGGAGATCCGAGGCTAATACACCTCAGATACACCTTTGAAATTCTGTGAGCTTGATGCTTTCACTCAGTATGCTGTCTAGAAAATGTGATATAATGGTTTTGTTGTGGTGAGGGATTTTAAAACAGTCCGACAACATATAATAGGTATAAAAGTGTCATAATCCAAATATTGCACTCATCTTAAAAAGATATCTTGTCTTTTGTCTGGTCTGTAGAGATGACCAATGACTCCATGTGTGGAGGCACAATGTTCTTGCACAAGATCCAGCTCTGAGGGAGTTCTTCCTTCACTGAAAAAAAATTGGAGTATGATTTACTTAAAAAAGTTAGGAAACCTTTTACACGTAAAAACAGCAAGTAAATTTAAGAGCATGTATTCAAGTAATATTCACTCATAATTCTAAGTGTATTTAACTACAAATTTTTCAGTAAATGTTACTTTGCAACAATTCAATATTCAATTATTGATTTTACTCAGTGTATCTTAGGAGATTTTACTACAACAATGCAGCGCCACATTCTCCCATGCCTTTTATGGTTTGCTAAATAGTACTAAATAGCGTTAAAAAACAACAACAAATAGAGTTAAAACAGCTTAAGTGTTCAATTTGTCCTTTTTAAAAAATTATATGTTTAGTCAAATAAGGTATTTATTTATTCAAATATCTTCATTTTAAGTTAACCATAGGTATTTTCAACATATTTAGTATATTATTATTTATCTGCCAATACTGACAGTATAATACTGGAGCAGTATAAGAGTAAACTCAGTAAAGAGTGAACTCTGTAGCTTAAAGTCAGCATGCTGTGATCACTAGAAACACAGAATAAAGTTAATCTGCTCTTACAGCTCTACAACACTGAGACCTGCCAATCAACATGTATATTATAATTACTGCACACCCAGGATAAGGGAGCTTTGGGCAACAGACAACACAAAGATGGTAAGTACGGGAGAGGCCACACCCAATATGCAAATATATGGTTTTCAGTTTTGCTTCTCACAAAAAGAAAGAATTACAAAAACGTTGTACATTTTACTTTGGCATTTAGACTGAAATTTACAAATGTATTTGACGACAAACAATTACAAAGAAACACCCAGTAGTGCATATAATTATATATGAAATTCTTAAGTAATGATACTGTACTAGATTATTCTTGTAGATATTACTTAAATACACTTAATTAAATTTACAAAGCCAAAAAATATTTTTTTACAGTGTTGCCTCTGTTGGTCTCTGGAGTTGTTCTATGTTGTATGTTAATGTTTTGTCTTATTTTCTTTCCTGCTACCACTTCCGTGAAAAAAATGAACATAAATTAATGAACATAATTTTAAACTGTTAGTTTCTCACCATTAGAAAGCCTGTGACTGTTTTAACTGAGTTTATCCTTTTTCTTACTATATAAAGTTTTTTTTGTACTTACTTTTCATTTATTTTATTATGATCTTAGTTCACTATTATTTATTTCCCCATTTCTTATCACTATCATCATTTTATTTAATCATTTATATACTTTTACGATTATTTTTTTTTCATTATTTAAAAATTTATTTTTTGTTTTACTATTTTTATAGCAATTTATTTAGATTTGATTTAGATTTTCCTATTTGTTTTATTTATTTATTCTTATGATCTTAGTTCATTATTGTTCATTTGACCATTTCTTATTACTCTTATTGTTTTATTTTATCATTCAATTTTACTTAAAAATTTTTCTGTATTTTAAATTTGATTAATTCTTAAGTATTTACGTACATTTGTTACGATCATTTTTTTTTAGATTTTGTCTAGATTTTCCTATTTGTTTTATAAAAATTCATAAGAATTTTGATTCTTATGATCTTAGTTCATTATTATTCATTTTACCATTTTTTATCACTTATCATTTTATTTTATCATTTACTTTTACTATTTATTTATTTATTTATTTAACATTTTATAAACTCTTTAAATTCTTTTATTTATTATTACTATTTTTTTTTTATCCTACTTCTAATTTCTTATCTAATGTTTTTAATCCCTTTTAAACTGTAAATGCTCGGCTGTATTGTAAATGAGGGCCACCTTCAATGTACTTCCGAGTAAAAATAAAGGTTGATTGATTTATTGATTGGTTTTATTTGATTTGCTCATTTATTGTTCCTGGTTTAGTCAATTTGTGTTTTTTTTTTTTCATTATCTTAAAAGAGTCAGTATTAAATAAAAGGCACATTATGTTGCTTTACATCACTGTGTAGGTCGTTTCAGCACCCAGCTCTTAAAGCACCTTCCCACATTCCTGCAAATAGTCTACAAACATAAAAAAAAAAGTTACTAGATAATCAGCTTATTTGGTGCAGTGCAAACAGTTTTTTTTTTTCTGTTGTCAGAAACATGATTTAAAGCCTTTAAACACCTGGTTAAAGTTTGGGTGCAGCTGCAACATTAAGCGAGAGCATGTTGAAAACGCTCAGTGAGTAATTTCCTCGGTAGTCTGTAAGTCTAGAACAGGTGTAGCGCATCAGCGTCCATTAATAATGAGAATAATAAAACTACACTCTATCCTATTATTTTCTTTTCCTGTTTTTCTGCCTGTGATAAATGAGGCCGGTAGCTCGTACCTATTTGGCTATAAAGCTAATATATCTTTCCTTTAGCACTTGACCCGTTGCTTATTTGCGCATGAGCTATGAAGTGGCCATTACAGGATTTTATTTCCATTTATATATATATTTTTTTTACAGTAAACCTTTTATTGCAATGTAGAAACAATATATACTCTATATCTAAAAGCTTTTATATTATATTACACTCATCATCAACTACACTGAAAAAATACTTAGATACTCTAATTTGTTATACCTCAAATCAATTTGATTTGAAATCAATCAATATATCATTTAACTCAAGTACCAAAAAGTTCTTTAAAACAAAAAAAAGATGATTTATAATAAATACACTTCTTACACTTTTTTACACTATTTTATATCTAGAAAAAAACTATTATTTTTTTAATACAACCATGTATAGTTTTACTTTTGGATAAACTAATTAAACAGTTTAAATTCTGCTAGTTAATTTTATAAATTTTATGTATTACAATAGAGTAAAGAAGCAAAAAAAAAAATTAAACCATTTGAACATTTCTTTACACTTTTCACATGACTTTACAATTTAGATTAGATTTCCCATTTCCTATTACACTCTAAAAAATAATTTTGTGTTCTAGTCAGGAGAACTTATATTAAATTGAGTGAATTTACCGCTCAGAACAACTCAATAAAATGAGTTCAGCGAAATTTAACCTGAAAAAAGTGATTTCAACCAACTTTTAGTTATACTACACATGTGCCAAGGCTCTTTCCACAGTGTTGGTTCATACAGCTTTCCTATAGGCTCCTGGTACCATATATTTGCATATTGGGTGTGGCCTCTCCCTCACTTACCATCTTTGTGTCGTCTGTTGCCCAAAGCTATCTTATGTTGGGCATGGATTTACATTTACATTTACATTTACGTCTCAGTTTGGCTGTAAGAGCACAGTAACTTTGTTCTGTGCTCCTAGTTTATCAGAGTATGCTGGCATGGAGCTACAGAGTTCACTGTTTATGGTGTTAACTCCTTTACAGCTCCGATATAATGCTGTCAGTATTATATCAGTTAAATAATAATGTACTAAATATGTTTAAAATACTTGTGTATGTATATATTCATACTAAATAAACTAAATTATCCACAGAACTTGAAAAAACTGTTTATTATTTTTTTGCTGCGTGAAAAAACTCAGTTAAGTTGAACAAACTTAACTGATATGAGTTATCTAGCT
The DNA here is from genome assembly GCF_023375975.1 of Astyanax mexicanus. NCBI lineage: Eukaryota > Metazoa > Chordata > Actinopteri > Characiformes > Acestrorhamphidae > Astyanax > Astyanax mexicanus. The sequence goes on along the minus strand of NC_064428.1, from coordinate 24,236,273 downwards.
TTGACTCAGTTAAGTTGAATAAACTTAAAATTGTATGTATTTACAACTTAACAGAGTCAAAGCTAGATGATAACTTGATTAAATTAAGCTGAATGAACTTAAAATGTTATGTATTCACAACTCAAAGCAAAATGATGACTTGACTAAGTTGAGTTGAGCCAATGAATATTTTTTTACAGTGTACCCTGTCATTCAGCTTGCCATCAGCTGCCGGAGCCCTGAGAGAGCACAATTGGCCTCGGAGTGCGCTGTGATGCTACTTGGCAATGATGCATCAGCAGCAGTGCAAAAAGAGGTGGTGATTGGCTTTATATATATTCCTTATATACAGTAACAGGTCAGGTCAGGTTAGTCGAGTTTAACAGCTCGTCGTTCGTCAGCTATTTCGTGGCAGGATAGGTAACGTCTATTCATCTCGTCCTCAGAAGAGGACTCGTAGGTCGGTAACAGTACAGACACTCACTCACACTCACTCACACTCACTCACTCACTCACTCACTCACTCACACACTCACACACTCACACACTCACACCTAAGGGGCAATTTTCAACCAAGTTCCAATTAGCCTGAATGTGCCGTCTTTGGACTGTGGGGGGAAACTGGAGAACCCGGAGGAAACCCACACAGGGGAGAACGTGCAAACTCCACACAGAAAGACCCGGGTCGCCCCAGCCAGGAATCAAACCCAGGCCGTCTTGCTGTGAGGCGGAAGTGCTACCCACTGCGCCACCGTGCCGCCCTATATACACTAACAAACACAGGGTAATGCACACCTGTTGGCATTGCCTCTTTCTCTCAATGCCTGCAAATGGAAGTGTACTGCTGTGTTTTGTATGCTGTCAATTGTTGGTGTCAACAACCATATTTGTGTTCAGAATGCATCAAGCAATTCAGTCTAAAATGCATCATATTTATGGGTGCTATTTTCCTCTTTGTTGCCCACTGTTTATGATTTTTTTTTCTCCCCATTATGCTCAAATGGCACCAGCCAATTGCATATAGAATAAAGTGCTGCATTTCGTTTGTGATGATTGATTGTCGCTTTCGTGGTTTTAACCACCCCTGGCTATTCATATGAGACAAACCATCATGTTAAGCCGTGTTTAAATTTAACACTATAGCAGCTTTTTTTTTTTGCCTGCAAAAGAGGACACCGCTGTGTTGCGTTTAAACAGAGCAACAGGCTCGGGTTGTGTAGACACAGAGACTGAATCAAGAGTAATTAGTTTTGCCGTCAAAACTCAAACACATTCCAGCAGTTCTTTCTCGAGTCTGAGAGACGAGCCCTTGATTTCCCCCGAGTGCAGGTCGAGGAGAAGAATAAGATTAAAGCGCCGAGGGTGAAAAGAAAAAGCCCCCCGAAAATAAAAGACTCATGGGCGGAGGCTTGTGAATATTTAGTTTAACATGGTTGAGGGATAAAACAAATTAGGCGCCCTGATTGCTGTTTGCAACATGAGAAAAAGCTTATCAAACTTAAACGCAACGCAAATACGCTTTCCTGCTGTTTGGGTGACGTCTGGAAAGCGTAGCATTTTCAATCGAAAGAGTTTGATACCCGTGAACAGGGTGCCAAATTATAGAGTTCACTCTAATACAGTTCATAGCTACAGTAGCCATGTAGAAACTGCATAGAAGCTGCAAATTACTATGTTAACTATGGTAACTTAGTAATTGTACTGTTTTTGTGATGTGTTCAAACACAGCAGTGCTGCTGGAGTTTTTAAACATCTTAGTATCACTGCTGGACCTATAGAATAACCCTAGAATATTCAAAGTTAAAATTCAACTCTGTCTAAAAGTCTCCGCCTCTTGATTCGGCTTCAGTCCCAGCATGCTCTGCAGTCACCATTACTCTTTCTTTGGGGTTCTTATGTACAGTTTGAATGTGTTTCTCAAATGTGTTTGTAGTTAAATAAGGATTTAGTTGTGGTGCTCTTGGTGTTGGGTTGGATGGTGGATAAGGGTCTCCACCCAAGTGTATTCAGAACTTCTGTCTTTGATTTTTTTTTTTACGTCTACAAGGTGGAACAGCTGAAGGTAGGAGTGTCTAATAGAGTGCAGGACAGTGAGTTAAGAACACAGTGTTCAAAAACTCCAGCAGCAATGCTGTGTCTGATCCACTCATGATAGCACAACACATCAATTCCATATCAGCAGGAAGCCCTATCCGGATAGGATTAGTTTCACTGCCACGCACTATAATTACACTTTGGGAACACGTTACCACGGAGATCCATGTAAACACAATAACGAGTGGAAATGGAGGAGCTACTAAAGACGATGTTACATGACCGAGAAAGCCACTGGTCCTCCTATTTTTTTTTCAATTGCAGTCCAGATGCAAGAGTTTTATCACTGATATTGTTTACCACAATTTCATATGTCCATGAATTCCTGGATCTGCAGCCTTTATCTAAGGGGAAATATGAATTACCCAAAGCTAAACTTAAAAAAATATATAGACTATACTTAAAGATTGAGGCTGTGTCTGAGCCCCAAACATTTTCGGGAAGGTTATTCCAAAGTTGGGGGGCTTTAGAAAGAATACCAGTACATAAAAAAAGTTGGGTAACACTTTCTATGAATGTCATCTCTAAAAGACTCTATAAACATACTCATAACACATTATAATGCATTCAGAAGGCATTATAAACATTTTTTTTTTTTAGAAGGTTGCCGAACCTTCAGGCAGTTGTAATATGATCTCAAGTGGTCATTGTGTCTGAGGTGGTTGCTCAGGTATTACCAACTGGTTGCCGTGGGAAAAGAAAATCTGTAATAATTCATTGCTACGTGGAAATCCCTTGATTTTCTCAGTAAATCAGGATAAATGCATAATAAACACAAAATCGACACTCATAAAAGCGATAAAGCACCGCATGAGTGGCTTTTTACGATGTCCCATCAAGCACATTGGATACGTGCTGGTAGGCACAAATGAAGATCTAAAAGCTCTTAAATTCTTAAATTACATTCTCTATGTTGATCTGCAGCCTTAAGCATGTTGTGGGATTTAATTGATTTCTCATTTCCAATACGTTATCGCCACTGAGTGTTTGAAGCCCCCCACCCCAAGACGTATTTGCTTTGAATAGTGATTTAACTCTTAGAACCCTACGGACAGATTTTCCGTTCAAAATCGCACCTTGTGTTTTAAGCTTAATTACTCAGGAATCCCTTCACACATCAACATAATCCATATATTATTAGAAAGGGCGGAACTTACTCTTTCTAAAAATACTGATGATCCCAGTGCAGTACTGTTAAATCTACAACCAAACCCATAGAAAACACCTAAAAAAGTGAGATCTCCTTCCTCAACCAGTATTTTTTACCTTTAGTGCTTCAAACATATTTATATGATGTTTCAAACCAAAACATATCAGTAAATATCAGACTCAAAAGTGTCCACAGAAAAAGAAAAGTGTGAAAATACCTGCTTTACTCAAACTAAAGCTAGGTATGGTGTGCGCACTACTTTATATAGTTTTTAGTATTTTACTTGCACATTTTTACTAAGGAGTTATTTTGCACTAAACATTTTTATTTTTTTAGACTAAAAAAAAGTTTACATTTTTGTATATAGTTTTATTTGTATGTCCAGACCATAATACTAAAAGGCATAGGCTGCTCTGAGTGTCAGGTTTTTTTTCAGTAATCTACATGTATCCTAGAGGTGTGATTACCAAGAAAAATAAATCCGCCTGATGCTGTTTCTCCATGTATTTTGTCAAAGTAATAACTAATAAACCATGTAATGAACTCAAATCATCAATATTCTTATGCTTTTTTAACTCATAAACACTCTAGTCTAAACATTTTTTGAATATATATCTTATATATATATATATATCTGAATATATTTAAAGTCTAAATAAGTAAAATAAGTAAAAAGAAAACAGGCAAATTTTGAGCAAAACATGATCAGTTCCAGAAAAATATAACAATTCTGCTTCCTTTTACATTTTAAATGCTTATATTTTTCTGGAGTAAAAAAGATCAGGGCATGCGGCTGTCTGATATACAGTAATTACTGTGTTATAAGACCTCAAATAGAAAGAGGAACTGACAAAAGCGAAGAAAAAAACACACCAAAACAGCCTCGAGTTCAAAAGGTTAATATACAGGGGTTTGACAATGAAACTGAAACACCTGTCATTTTAGTGTGGGAGGTTTCATGGCTAAATTGGAGCAGCCTGGTGGCCAATCTTCATTAATTGCACATTATTGTACTAGTAAGAGCAGAGTGTGAAGGTTCAATTAGCAGGGTAAGAGCACAGTTTTGTTCAAAATATTGCAATTCACACAACACTATGGGTGACATACCAGAGTTCAAAAGAAGACAAATTGTTGGTGCACGTCTTGCTGGCGCATCTGTGACCAAGACAGCAAGTCTTTGTGATGTATCAAGAGCCACGGTATCCAGGGTAATGTCAGCATACCACCAAGGTTGAAGGACCAACCACATCCAACAGGATTAACTGTGTAGGCTGTAAGAGGAAGCTGTCTGAAAGGGATTTTGGGGTGCTAACCCGGATTGTATCCAAAAAACATAAAACCACGGCTGATCAAATCACGGCAGAATTCAATGTGCACCTCAACTCTCCTGTTTCTCAGACACTGCCCTACCCTTCACTCGTAGTAAAACACTCGATTATCTGCCTCTTCTAACAATCAAGCTTCCAGAAAAACAGAACACAGTAGGACCAGTTTCCCCTGCTAAGATCCCCGCTGTGCTTATCATTAGCAAAACCTCCCAAAACATGTCCTCAGTTCAGCAAAACAGAACGATTGCAATCGGCAACGACACCCACGGGAGACATTTTTGACCATCAAATGTGGATTTTTCTTTTTTTTATATATAGTATTGATCAGAGAGAAGGCAGGCGCTGGTTAAAGTAATGCTCTTTTGGAGACTTGAGAGAGTGTTCGGAGGGAGATAAATTACGACACGGCGTTATGAATGCTCTGTGGAGCCCCCGTAAGGTCACTCCAGCAACAATCTGTTTGCAGGATGTCAGGAAAAAATATATACAATCGAGAACATGAATCATGAGCCTGTCAGGAATTCACTCTGCGGATTCAGTGATGTGTTCAGAATATGTCTGTTTTTTTTATTGTGTGAAACATTTTAACTAATGTTTTAGCTAATAAGTCCTGATGATACAGTGTATTTACTGTATGTCAGTAACACGGAAACACTTTCTAGGAGTGTAATGTCTATTAGACTCTATATTCATACTCACAATGCATTATAACACATTCATAAAGGCTATTAATAGCTGTAAGAATGTTTACCACATTTAAGCTATGTTTTCTATGCATTTTGAATCGTGATCGTGATGTGATCGTAATGCATAATAACTGTGTTTATAAGATATTATACAGCTCAGGAAAAAAATGTAAATCTGAAAAAAAAATCTGAATCAGTTTCCCTGATTTTGCTATTTATAGGTATATAGGTAAAATGAACATTGTTGTTTTATTCTATAAATTACAGACATTAGTAATAGGAAACATTTCTCCCAATTTTCAAATAAAAATATTGTAATTTAGAGCATTAATTGTCAGAAAATGAGAAATGGCTGAAATAACAAAAAAAAAAACATAAAGATGTAGAACTTTCAGACCTCAAATAAGTTCATATTCATAAATATTCAGCTTTCATGTCTTGGCATGTTCTCCTCCACCAGTCTTACACACTGCTTTTGGATAACTTTATGCTACTCACTCCTGGTGCAAACATTCATGGGACATTCCAGGATTTTTGTACATTACAGGGATGGTCCCTTCTAAAACTTTTTTAGATATATATTTTTTCAATACAGGTAATAGACTATCAAAAAGTTTTATTCGTCAAGCTCAGGTATCAAATCCGTTTTTTTTTTATTAGATTATGCAATATATTTGGTAACTTACAGTAACAGGCTTGCGAGTAACAGGGTTGCAAATCTAGGCTAAGTTGTGGTTTACCCCAGGAACAGACGCTAACTGTAAAATTAAGCTATGTATACAAGATCAAGGACAAACATGGTTCTATAAGTATATAAAGTAAATTTTGACTCTACTCATTATTAGTCTTACAATATGAGTAACAGGGTTGTGTTCACTGAGTGACACACACAACTTGGATAAACATATTTGGAAAAAAATTGTTAGAGCACTTACTCTTGGTCTTGCCATGTGGGCACAAAATGTCTTTGTGATGTAACTTCCTTTGTGCCAGTAGACAAATATTTTTAACTCTTTCTCTACCAGGTAAAATTCCTTATGGTAACAGGGTTGCACGCATGTTGTGGGACACGACTTAATAGCATAAAAACTGTAACATGCAATACAATGTAGACCAAAGAAGTTGTTTTCATAAGTAAAGGAGATGCATATCAATAATATACAAGAGGAAGTCATTTATTTAGAGATTATTTTAATTGTTAAATTTGCCAAAGGAGTTGGTCACCCAATGTGTGGGACAAGAGAAAACGGCCATTTTTTAAGGTGGTCCAAAGGTATTCGGTCTTTTGGATAATATCTAAGGAGCTTATTATTCCACCATATTTTACAGTTTGTCTTATAACAAGTACATTGTTCACAAAAAATAGTCATTTAGATATTTTGGATACGTACATTTGAAATTTAAGTGGTGGGACAGGAAATGTAACAAAATCCTGGAATGTTCCTCAAGCAGTTCAGCTTGGTTTGTTGGCTTGTGACATTCACAGAAGGTGTTACCATATACCTTTTTTTTTTTGGTAACACTTTCTGTGAATGTCATCTCCATTAGACTCATATTATAACCACAATCATAACATATTATAATGCATTCATAAGGCATTATAAACATGGCTGTAAATATTTAGAAAAAATGCATAACCCATTATAGCCATGTTAATTAAGCATTATAACTTGTGATCATTATACATTATAAGCTGTGTTTATAATATATATGTTAAAATAGAATATATCTATCGTTAATAATATAGTCCCACAATGAAAGTCTGGCACTTTACTTAGAGCGCACAAAGACCTGTTATAATACATATATATATATATATATAATTGACTATAACTAATTGTATATTCAAGACAAGAATACTTTATGAGTAGTTAAAAATATATTTATAGGATTATTTAGGGTGTGTTTATAAGTTGGAAGCTTTTTTAGTCATAATAAATGATATGATGAATATATAATGATGAATTATAATTTTTTATTTTTTTTAAATGTATAGCCATGTTTATAATGCCTTATGAATGCATTATAATGTGTTATGAGTGTGTTTATAGAGCCTTATAGAGATGATATTCATAGAAAGTGTTACCTTTGTTTTAATGTCCTTACGTACAGACATTATAAGGCATTATAGCATCTCTTTTCATGAAGCTATTATGAAGCTATCATGTAATGCATTATAAATGCATTTATAACATATTTTTGTTTGCTTATTAAAAAAAGTCTAAGAAAAAAGGTCTAAAACTAAAACTAAAGTAAAGAAAAAAATGAAATGAAGGCCATGAATACATTTCTCCTTAGAAGTGTTGCTCATATATTCGTACAATATATTTTTAAAGTCTAAATGCCGCTCGACTCATCAGCAGTCCCTCCACATCCATTTCTGAGCTTTCGGGGAATATCTTTAAGATATGCTTTACCTTACTTGTCATAGGAAGAGCATCACCAGTGAAATGAAAGTCATGCGAGTCATGCAGGGGATTAGCGCGGCCGCTAATGCTAGCAGGCCCCCGTATCTGCTTCCCGTCTTTCGTTTTTTTTTTTTTTTTTTGAGAGACAGTATCTGCGGGATGAGTCGCGATGGTGATATGCAGTCCCCCGCAGCTGCAGGTGTGCTATCTGAAGCAAAACTAATGGGGCCGGCTGCGACTCCGCGAGCGACTCCGCCGGCTCTTCTGCTCAGTTAGAAATCAATAGCGCTTTTACAGCCGTACATAAATTCTAATACCGACAGCCGGGGCTCCTAAGAAGATACTCAGGCCTGACGTTGCCACAGCGAGCCTGCGAGTATTTCACAGTCTATCTCCAGTCTGCCCGGATTTGTCATCCTAAATTCAAAACAAGCATAAAACACCAAGTATGACAGTTGACAGTTAGCAACATGAAAAAAATGAGGATGACATGGGGGTGGGGGGGGTGGGGGGGGGGGGGGGATCACTGTGATAAAGACCATCTGCCCATAACTTGGCCACTGCTTTCCTCCCTTCCCTTGTGTAGGCCTGCCACCAGTTTGATGACTGCATAACTCAAATAGATCATAAAATTCAACTTCCAAGTTGTGTTGTTCAAAGCTTAAAGCTCAATAAGTATGTGCTCCAAAATGAATGGAATAAACAACCTATATATATGTATATAAGAAATATACTGTAAAAAAAAGAGAGAGAGAGATGTACGTTCAAACCACTATAAGAAAGAGGAAAATACAGTATATGTACAGTATACAGTATATATATCAATATGCACCTGCAGCTTGTAGCATTAAAACGTTTTATAGTCATCAATTTAAAAAAATAAGAATTCCTATAATCAGTATTAAAACAATAAAGTCCTTTTTAATTAGGAAAATGATCAGAACGGATATTGGTTGCATAGAATCGTTGATAGTATTTCAACAGAAGAAAGGTTTAGCCGTCAAAAACTGCCACTATGTTTCATAGATCACTGGTTCAAATCCTGGTCATGCAGCTTGCCATCAGCTGAGAGAGAGCCCTGAGAGAGAGCACAATTGGCCTTGCTCTCTCTCTCTGGGTGGGTAGATGGCACTCTTTTCCCTTATCTCTCCAAAGGGTGATGTCGATCAACACGAGGCATCTGTGAACTGATGTATCGGAAAAAAGAGTCGCTGCGCTTTCCTCCAAGCGCATTGTGACACTACTCAGCAATGCTGTATCAGCAGCAGTTTAAAAAGAGGCTGTGGCTGACTTCACATGTGTGCTAATCTTACCCGCCTTGTCTTCTGGCATCACTTGTGATGGTTGATATACAGCTGAATAGCAGCTGAATGGGTGGGGCAATAGGCCTAGCTAAACTGGGAAAAATATATAAATAAAATGAAGAGATGCTCTCATTTTGAAAAAGTTTATGTGGCAAAAAAATGTGACGTCTACTTAATTATACTGTGTTTCCTGTTCATATCATGTAGCTCTCCTTATAGGATTCGAAGGACTCAAGCCATGCTTTTAAAGTCTTACTTTAGATGTGAAGGGTCCTGATGACTAGGAGTGGAGTACTGATGCTGATCCACGTAAACACAACAGCGAGTGGAAATGGAGGAGCTACTGAACGCGATGTCATGTCACCAAGAAAGCCAAAAAACTCACTGGTCCTCCTGTTTTCTCATTTGCAGTCCAGATGAAAGAGTTTTATCACTGAGAAGAAGTGTGAAATACTTTTCATAGATGTCCCCCTGAAAAACTAATCCCGTCCGGATAGGGCTGTAGACAATTTGACTCATTGATTTGCAGTAGGCAATTTCCTTTTCTTTCCTTTTGTCTCTTAAAAGGTAAATCAAACCAAAACACCATTGACACAATTCCAAAGAAAACCCACCAGAAGTGAGCTACGATTTTCACGTTGCATTTTTTGCACTGGAATTTAACATAAGCTTAGCAGCCTAGCATCGCCCCCTCTGCGTCTTTGTCTGTCTGCATAGTAATTCGGTGTAACTCTTACTTGCATTGCATCTATAAGTTGAAGCTCATCTTAAATGGCCCAGCGAGAGATTTATCACACCGCCCGCTGTCGAATGAGGAATATATTAGCGGCGAGCAGCAGATCGGGCTTTGTGATAAATGCCATATTTATAATGCCCGTGGAGCGATGACGGCCACTGATAATTTGCTCCCTTGAAGTCTGACCCACTGCAGTCCGGCCGGGGCCACGGTGATGGATGCTTTCTGAATCCATCATGCGGTGATTGTAATGAGGAACGCTTGAAATACTACAGAGACGTGAGGATTTACAAGTTTGGCCCGCGTTCTCCAGTAAACAAAAGCTCAGAGCGACTTTACGAAAACTCCAAAGGTGCGGCCGGGAAACTGCTTAGACATCAAGCGCCCGCTAAGGCCCGCCGGGCGGCATTTAAAGCAGACAAGTGGGTTTTTGTTCCGTGGTTAATAAGCCTTTGTTGCCAGTTGCTTAATTTTACAGCTAATTACACAGTTAACAAATGAAACTTTTTTTTTAATTCATAGTCTGGGAGAGGAGCGTGGGACAAAAGAGTGCTGTTAAGCAGGAGGAACAAATGGAAGCCAAAGATGCTGAATCCGCTCACCACACTTCTGCGAGATGAATATTGCGGCGGAATAAAAAAAAAATGCTGCACGTTTGTCCTTGAGCTACTGTAATCACCGTTATAAATTATTTGCCTGTGCTTACCGCCTATATTCTTTTTTTCCATTTACAGTGCTTGAGTTATGCGATCAATTTCGGCCCTAACTGTTGAGATCGCAGCCACAGGTTCCGTCCACTGCTTCCCTTCTCTCTGGTTTTGCAGGAAATTAGCTGAAGCTAGCAGTTTTAAAGTTTAACAGCCAAGCTAAACCCTTTATCAGCCTATCCCTTTAATGTTTCCTCCAAAACACATGCATGCACACTGTAAGCCCGGAGAAGTAATGGGTAATGAAACTCATCAGGTTATTACAAGTAAAAAAGGAGAAGTTGATTTAATTGTTTAATTTTTGTTATACAATAAGACTGGGTGAGTTAAATTTACTTAACTTTTTTTAAGTAATGGGGAATAAAAACTTGAGTTAGCATAATGTCAAGTTATTACAACTAAAGGGGAAGTTGATTTATTTCTAAGGTAGCCCAGGGGGAATCACTACACACTGATGGTGAGTGTCTGTCAGAAACTGGTGGACACACCCAGTATGCAAATAGATTGTGACAGAAGCCAATGGAAAAGAAGCTGCCAATGGCAACAGACTAAACTCAGTTATTATAAGTTGGTTTAACTCAAAGATCTCAGTTTGAATGTTTATATGTGCCCACAAATGTTCAACTAACTCAAAATGGTTGAGTATTGTTTAGAAATTTACAATTTTATGTAAAACAGACTTAAATCATTAGAGTTTAAACAACGTATGGGTTTACAGTGTAGCTTTTACTGGCAGCTAGCTTTGGATGGTTCAATAGACAACTGGTCATCCAAATGAGAGAACTCTCTATACTCTCTATACATTGTAAACCCATTTTGTTGTTTAAACTCAAATTAATTAAGTGTGCTTTACATGAAATTGGATATTTCTAACTCTAAATTGGATATTTGTATATCTACACCAATGGGTGTGGTGGTCTTGAAATTAGGTGTGCTTGGGTACATTTCTGGCGTATTGCTACAGTGTCTTGGCAATGGAAACACAGGTGTGCAACTGACTAAAAACTAGAATGCTTAGATGCATTCTCAGGCCTAGAGTTCGGAGTCTGAACCAGAGTCCGGTTTAGGCCCAATTTTTCAAAAACCTTAGGGCCAGTTATTTAAAAGTTTGAAAAGCCTAGGCCAAGGGTCGGCAAGCATGAAACAGCTGGCGGAGGTTCTGAAAAATACATAAATAAATAAAATGCCTCTTTGGCCAGCTTTTGTTTACAGCCTCCCCTTTAGTGTCCAACTGTTTTCATTTTTCAGCTTGTTCTCAAGCTCCCTATCTTCTTATAAGGGTATTTTTTCCCGGCCGCGTCCCAATTCACTAGCAGGGGCAGCGATAGGGGTTTGACATGGGTTTGATCCCGCGTGAGGAACGGTGTGTTTATTTATTTATTTATTTTTTTTTTTCCTTTCTTCTCGGGTTTACTAGCTTTGAGATCAACTGTTCTGCAATTGGGTTCAACAACCCTCTGGGCTGGAGAGCTACTAGTCTGTAGCACTTCATCACATTACACTTCATTTTCCAAAACAGATTTTTTTTGGAAAATGACTTGATAAATATCTCGCCCGCGGCCAAACTTAAATGCCGACCCCTGGCCTAGGCTAACTACTGAAGCATGTATTTGATTGATACAATAGCTGCCAAAATGCGAAGACTTTTCACCAGCCCTCACTAATGACTGACCCCTGTCCAGACCTAATGTCTTTTTATTTATTTTTTTTAGCACAAACCAAGGCCAAGGCAGAGTAGATGAACAGGCAAGTCGCTTATTACGTGTCCTCTAATCCCTGTTTCGCGAAGAGCTCATCATTTTCATCAGCTGGAGTGGCACTTGAAACGAAAAGGACACTCGATTGTCCGAAGGTTTGTCATTTCCCGTGCCTCGCCTGAGGACGGCCATCTGAATAAGCGCGCGTCGTCAAATAATGATCTCCATTGTAAAAATAAATAAATAAAAATAAAAATCCCGTAGCTCATTCGGCGTCAACAAGATAACATTTCTTACCTAATGGCCATTTCTATTTAGAGCAAACAATCAATGTTCTTTTAAGTGGAACAGATTGCTCTTCTCTCTGCTGGAATATGCATCTCACACTCTCTCTCTCTCTCTTTCTCTCTCTCTTTCTGTTGTGGTGTATTACAATGGTAGAAAACGCTGTGTTTCATATGTAAGTGTATTCATATGGAATACTGTCCATACAAGTAGAGTGAGGGGTCTTGGGGTTCATTGGGCCGGGGGCCGAGAAATGAGAAACACCCCACATCTGTTTTACGTTAAAAACTGTTGGACTCAGGCCTGAAAACATACATGTCCGTTTATGGTAAAGAAATGTGATACGCGTTGATCTTAGCGTATAAAAACTCTGGGAGAGAAAGAGAGAGACAGAGAGCTACAGAAATTTGGGAAAAGAGCTCTCTCCCTGCAAAACCGGTTTGCTTGTTAATGATGCTGTTATCTTTTGTACTAATTATTCTTTTTTCTGTAATAAATTTTCTTATATACAAAGAACAGTATCAGCGAAGACTTATTTCATGCATCTACATGGCATCACAGCTCAAGATACTACAGAATGGCGACCACGAAGGGACTCTCGTTGTGGCCTGTGCTTTCGTACTGCTTCAGTGCTTCCACCACTGCTACAGCCGGCAAAGGAAGGTGAGCATTTTTCACATGTGCTCTGGTGGAAGTGGTGAAGTGTGTGTGTGGCTGTTTGGGTCGCAGAGAAAAACCTGCTCCATGTGTGTCTGTCATGCTGTGTAGATGTATGGGATAATGCTTTGTTCTAAATTGGGGTAAAAAGTATTTTAACTAGAAGGGGTATAACTGCAGTCAGGAAAACATGAGAAAGAGTTAAAGAGAAAAAATGAAGAATAAACAGAAGTGAAATAAAATAGTTATCTGTAGGAAGTTTAGGGGATGAAGCTTGATAAATGGTCAGTTACTGCATGCTAACTTCTTATACTGGGCCCGGTCTTGAAAGTTGTAAGACATGAGTATTTTGGGGTTTGTTAAGCGGACATGGGCTTTCTCTGTAACTAGAGTTAAGGTAACAAGGGATTAATGACCCTGGCCAGGGAGCCAGGGGAGAGTAAAGGAAAAAAAAAAGCGACTACTGCTGTGGGTGAGCGTGCGTTATCCATGTGACAGAGTTGGCTGAGGAACAGAGAAAACTATAGAGTAGTGTATCAAAGGAATTGGAAAAGCATGCTAGAAAAAAAAAAAAAAGAGAGGAAAATGTCGACTAAAATGAAGGAGTTAATTCTGAAAAGTCCGGAATGCGCATTCGGGTTTTCTATGTGTGTGGGAAAATACATGGAAGTGTGTGTGGTTTGTGTATGTTATGTTTTTGTCTTTGTCTTTTTATTTTATTTTGTCTGTTCTGTGAGAGCAATGATGCTGGTTGTAATTGTAGAAAACTTAGAACTAGAGAATCATAAGGTAATTTAAATAAACCACTAAATGAGCCACAGACAAGATGCAAAGACGGATGATACAGTACTCGAATACTGGTAAATGAGCTTTGCATTGTTGTTCTAGATAGATAAAGCATTAATATATATATATATATATATATATATATATATATATAGATAACGGTGGACAAGAAAGTGGTGTTTTTTAGGGCATCCACAATATGTATTGAGAAGTTAATTATATGTGTGAATGTTGAGAAAAGCATGTGCGATGTGTGATTTTTGTCTGTGAGTCTGTGTTCGCTGCTGAGCTCTGCAGGGAAAAAAAAGTGTGTGCGGAGATTTTGGCTGCATGCCTGGAGTTTGAGCTGTGTGAGCTTTGGTGTGTGTGTGCTCTGTTTAAAACTTACTGTTAAACTGCTGGAATTTGTTAGACTCGCTGACAAATTCTGGAATGTCACTGTAACTATTGTTAGAATAGGTCTATATGATTAGTATTAAAGAATTAGATTTGATATTTGCTGAAGGTAGATTATAATTAATTAATAGGAGAGGAAAATTAGGAAGATGGAGATAGTGTGAGATGGAGAGTTTTTGTAACATAGAATATTAAGTGCTTTATATCTGTGTAAACGCAGACTAATAGTTAAACTGTATTGAGGGCCGTTGGGGGTCTGAGGTGTTGATGGAGAATTTTAGGTAGAAGCTTAAAGGGCCTGTGGGTTCACAAGGTATGCGTGGAGAGGACGTATGACGTCAAAGTTGGCTTTGGGTCCTGCAGGCGTACACGGTTTTCTCTTTCTCTCTGATAAATTGATAAGAGAGCATCAGCTCTAGTTTAATATACTGCATGTTGGCAAAACTGTTTGCATGATGGGATTATAGTGAAATGTAGAAGGAAAAAAAAAATGTATTTTATGTTTCCTAAAAGAAATAAACTAACTTTCCAAGTTTAGTAAGAATAAAATAAATATTAATGTATAAATAATGCATGTTCCTGCCACAAAACTAGGAAAACTAAAAAGTAGTATGATAAAAGAATGAGTACTTTAAATGTGCCGTTTTTTCTCTCTGTATTGGAGAAGCAGAGTGAGAGAGAGAAAGAAAGTGGGGGCTAGTTCTGAGGCTCTGCTGAGCTGTGGGGTTTTTGTTGGCAGGAGGCCAAGAGTCCATGGAGCTATGTGCAGTGCTTACATATGGCAAAGTTATATAATGAAGAAGAAAAAAAAAAACAGTAAAACTGTGGAGTATATAAGTATTGTTAGAAGACTGTGTTCGTATAAGTACATTGTAAGGGTTCCAGATGTCTCACTGTTCAGAATCAAGAGAATGTGCGGCCGCCAAACAATTGAACATGAGAGATTCTGAAAATATTCAGTCACTCTACTGGCATGTGAGATCTCTGGAATTATAGTAGGGAAGTAACAATACAATTGAGGAAAGAATTCTCAGTAAAATAAAGGAGGAAGATAAAGAGCCAAAATCATAAAAAGAGAAGAAAAAAATTGGATTAGGAGGAATAATGTCGGGAAAAGAAGGACAATATAAAATCAGGAAACATAAGCTGTAACATATGTAAGATTGATCGAAACAAACTAAAATGAAGCTAAGATTCAGCAATAAAAAAAGAGAGCTATGTGTGATAAGAAGATCATGGGTATTATAAACAAAAGAGGAGAATATTAACAGTGTGTCAGAAGGTGTTTAAAAACTAACTGAAAAAAGGTAAAAGTTTAAAAGGATTGGATGAAACAGAGAGCTGTTTCTGTAGGGGAATTTGAGTTTGCTAACTTTGAAAGATTAAAGGGTGGTGAAGCTCTCTGGGGGGTATATAGCATGAGTATCCGTCTAGTAAATTGAACACAGATGTTCTTAGTATGTAATGTTCTCATACTGAGTGAGCTGGCTATTGTTTACATAGTTGGGATAACATATACTGGCTGCAAGCCAACAGCAGTTTGCTGGAGCTTGCTTCTTAAACATAAGACCAAAAGAGAAGAACAAGAAGGAAAAGATAATAGTTAAGGGAAAAGTCATTTAATGCATGATGAGTTAGTCTTTGTCACAATTTTTAAAGTATAGTAAAGCTTATCGACTTAGATTTACTGTTAGTTGTTTTGTTGATTTTACTCATTTTGGACTTTAGTTTAATGTAAGGTGCATGCACTCATTATGTATTTAGTTATATTTTACCTTAAGTGAAGCAGATTTGATACTCTCATAGAAAAGAGACTGCTATAGTGTTTGTAAACAGCAGGAAATAAAAGAAGTATTGGGAAAAAAAACTGTGTAAAAAATTATAACTTAATATTTGGACATGTGGGAAAAAATATAATTACTTGGTTGCATCACAATTGCAAATAACGGTGAAGCATGTTTTGTTTTAAGTGTGTTTTTGCAGGACATGGGAAAAAGTTACTCAGAAGTACCTGAAACACCTGCAACTCAAGCACTATGTTGACCCTGATCCTGTAGTGGATGTCCTGTTCCAGCTTTTGAAAACACCAGACAACATGGGTTGCTTCTGATGTTCCACAAAGAATAAGTCTTCAACTGGATAAACACAAACAACCGCACCAGTAAAGTTCTATTTGCCAAGTGAACTGAGCTCAATTATTTTTGTGTAATTTTGTAATGTTTAAATTAGGACGATATAGACTAGCTTTCTTCTGCACTCACATGTATTTCTTACTCAGTTTGTGAATAAATACTAGGATAGTATAGTCAGCATGACCATTCTCACTAGAGTAATAACAGTAAATTGGAAGCAATTTTGCTATGCACTGTGGGGGACAATGCCTTAGAGAACATTGGTGCAATCAGAGAACATGGGTGACTCAACTTCAGATTCTGAGGGAATCCGGCTTCTGAGGGAAGCTGTCAGTACTGGGTCCATGTATAAATTTGGGTGTGATACATATGAAATTGTCTAAAATACCATTCCTTTGTGGTCTGAGAGGGAACTCCTGGGTCCTGGGGAAAGGTGAGACCTTTGACACCTGTTATACTGACCTGCATCATTTGAGTCAAGGAAAAAGTTTGATGGCTCTCTGAGGTATTGACACCTGTCTATAATTTGGATTGAATATAGTTGTTTTAGTTAAGCTCTGTCTGTTTGGTACTGCTGACTAAACTTGCTGACTAAATTAAATTTAAGTTCATACTTGTCTGTGGGATTATGGGGCCATTTGTTCTCTTGGCACTGACATGAGGTGATTAGATTATGTTAGCTACAGCACTAACTTGGAGCATTAATAAGGTACATCAGGCTACTATATTACCTACGACTTTGAAATAAGCTAAGATAAGGTTAAATATGACTTGCTTGAGGGAGTGTTCACATACTACAGTGCAACCTGCGTGGAACTTTCATGGTGCAACACGATCTGTTTTTGGGGTTTACGAGGACTTTACGTAGATGTAGACCTACTGTGAAAGCATAATATTTTTGATGTTTTGTTTGTTTTTGCACAAGATACTGTTTGGTGTTTTCTGTTTTCCCATTCAGACTACTATTGGGACAGACCACTGCGAGGGTGGTTAAGTGTTCGAGGACCCAATGGGGCTGATGGGATGTCATTGCTCAACCAAGGACAATAAATACAACAGTGCAATGCATGAGGACTGTGACCCAGGACACTGTGAGACCATGCCCATACTCAGCTCATCATCGTTCATATGAAGACTCATTGCTGCTAAGGAGTTGCAGTGTGACACATCATAATGCTTTGCATGAAGTTTTATTAAGGTGGATTCTGTTATTGTGCTTTGCAATGTGGTTAATGTCTGTTGTTAGTGATAATCTGCATAGGCTGCAGTTTCTTTGACTTAGTCTGTACTTACGTCACATTTGACTCATTTGGCGGATGTTGTGTGCCACTCTTGAGTATGTCTCTTGGGACCCCAGTTGTTTTGTTCTTTTTCTCGCATTAGGGACAGTGATGTTAGGCAGGGAGAGGTTCACTGGATGGTCCGATGGGTCGACCAGCCTGAAGGTGGATGTTTATTTTGTTTTCTGGGGTTTTCTGTTGTATTTGCTTGATTTGTCATTATACAAGTGTTTCCTATTCCTTGAACTACACATATAGGCTGGATGGCTGCTGGTTATATTTTTGCTCTCACACACTGTGTAGTTGCAGTGTGCTTGGAGGCATTTTTTGCTTCTGTCTCTGTTTGGGGTGTTTTTTCTTTTTTGAGGCTTTTCAAGCCTCAGAGGGGGGCATATATTGAAGTATATTTGAGCATACATATTTGCAAGCAGGGTTATTTACCATTAAGCAGGGTGATTCACCATTATCATATATATTTTCCACACAGAATGGCCACTGGACCACAGGAAATAGATGGAGTAAGCCCTAACTTAAACACATTTTGTTTGTTTCATGGGGTTTCATCTGTATGTTACTCACACATAGCTCGTCCACAAGTAATAGTATCTTTGACAAACCCATTCCTTATCCTTTGATTGGGCTGGAGTACTGTTTTGGTGGTCGCCTAGGGCAGAGGGATCGTGAGTGAGTTTTATCCTACCTTGAGTGATTGAAGGTATTTCAGAAGTGTAAGCTGCCTGGTAGGTTTTCGCTCTCACACTCCACAAATTTGGTGTTGCAACCAACGCCACTAGAAGGAATGGTAGGTTGTTTTCTATGTTCCATGGCATATGTTCTTTCTCTTTGGTCCGAGCCTCTTAGGAGTCTCGTCAGGGGGGAATATGTGGTGTATTACAATGGTAGAAAACGCTGTGTTTCATATGTAAGTGTATTCATATGGAATACTGTCCATACAAGTAGAGTGAGGGGTCTTGGGGTTCATTGGGCCGGGGGCCGAGAAATGAGAAACACCCCACATCTGTTTTACGTTAAAAACTGTTGGACTCAGGCCTGAAAACATACATGTCCGTTTATGGTAAAGAAATGTGATACGCGTTGATCTTAGCGTATAAAAACTCTGGGAGAGAAAGAGAGAGACAGAGAGCTACAGAAATTTGGGAAAAGAGCTCTCTCCCTGCAAAACCGGTTTGCTTGTTAATGATGCTGTTATCTTTTGTACTAATTATTCTTTTTTCTGTAATAAATTTTCTTATATACAAAGAACAGTATCAGCGAAGACTTATTTCATGCATCTACATGGCATCACAGCTCAAGATACTCTCTCCCTGCAAAACCGGTTTGCTTGTTAATGATGCTGTTATCTTTTGTACTAATTATTCTTTTTTCTGTAATAAATTTTCTTATATACAAAGAACAGTATCAGCGAAGACTTATTTCATGCATCTACATGGCATCACAGCTCAAGATACTACACTGTCTCTCTCTCTCTTTTTCTAGCTCCCTAGCCGCGAGGCGCAGCATTAAGCCTGTGCTCGGCCGGCTGTCGCTAGCTGTTGCTACATCTAAAAAAATTTGTGATACTGTTGAAAAAATCGAGGGCTTTTTTTTTTTTTTTTGCTGATGTGGAACAGACCTGGCTGGCACACCTCCTACAACATTAATTAATACCCCCCCTTATGATGGATCGCCCCTACTTTACCTCATTCATCACTTCCAGGATGAGGCTGCAGCTCAAAACCTGCTCTGGCTGGCTCCCTACCGCTCTCCCTCTCTCTCTCTCTCTCTCTCTCTCTCTCTCTCTCTTCTCGTCTGACAAAACACGGCTACAGTTGTTTTCTTTTTCCTTTTTTGTATTTTTATTTTTACCCACCTTGCAGAGCGTCGCTGTAAACATGGCGAACACAACGAGCGACGAGGTGCTCTGAAATTCCCTCCCCGCCCAAAGTTAAATGTGTTAGTTATCCTAATATAGATAAATCTTCAGCAATGGAGACCATTTGTCGCCGCCTGTCAAAAACGCAGCAGTTTTATACGCTGCTATATATCGGTGTTAGAGGGCTCCCATTGCTTTCTGTCTGAACTGTGCATGTACCTACAGCATGCTTCTGCTTTTGGAGACAGTAACAAAATAGCTATGCCTTTAAGGGTCTCGGTCTTGCCAGTATTGTTTGATTGATTTCACGACAACTGTTCAACTGGAAATTGAATGCAGAAGTCATTATTGCTGCTAATGGAAGCAAACAGATATAATAAAGTTCCTTTAAAGCTAAAATTTGTAGCATGTGTTACATTAAAGGAGAACTCTGGTGTAAAATGGTGACTTTTGGTGTAGTAAAACATGATAAAAAAAGTACCTACCTTTGATTAATAGCAGAAAGACACAAATGGAATTCCGCAATCAATCCACAGCTCAGAAAAAAAGTTCTGTTTGTCCCCCAATGAACCCAGAATTAGTCCCGGGTGCAAAATCATTAGTGATAACACTCCCTAAAACTCTGGGACAACGTGAAAAAAACTTCAAGAGCAGTAACTACAGCCCTATTTAAATATAGCTTGTATAGTAGCTTAAAGGATAATATTAATAAACACTGAATTGAATTTATTTGTTAACTGGAGGAAGAAGGGAAGGGAATTGTGGCAGATGGTTTCAGTTATAATTGAAATTGTGTCTAAACAAAACTGTAATAAAAAAATAAATAAAACTTTTCCAGATTTCCTCTAAGGCTGGGTGCAGCAGCATTAGCATTAGCAGCTAATTGCTAGAGCTAGCTGCGGTTAGCGGCTAATGTCGCCCGACCGCACTACACGGAGGAACGATATAAGCTAGTGGTTCTAGCGGTTCTATCGACTACAGTACGATATACTCACCTCAGAATGGCGAAAGAGCTATTAGTGGGTGATGCTAATGCTGCTCCAGCAGTGCTAGCAGGAGTTAGCAGCAGGATACAGGCTGATAATACTCACCTCCGAATGGCGAAAGAGCTAGTGCTAAGCGCAATTAGAATGAAATGAAACTGTCAGAAATGTGTGTATAACACTGGTCTTCAGCAATTTTTGAGAAAATTAAAGGATTTTAAGTGCGCCTTACTGTGCATAAAAATACGATAGATGGACAAAACTATACAGACACACTTCCTAATTTCTGAAATCTACACAGTCAAACATTGGCACTAAAATGGGTCATACTGAAAAGCTCAGTGATTTTAACCCTTTCAGACCCGGCATCCTTTACAATGGACATCATGCATTTCCTTTATTTTTTTCTTTAGTTTTGTTGCACATAACACTATTAAAGAGCTGTTGTCCATCAGCATTGATCATGAACCAGTGAACCAGTGAACAAGTTTATAAACCAACAAAACAGTATCTTGGCCCCGCCTACTGCACAGGAACAGCTAACAGCTAATTAGTAACTGCTAATTTTTTTTATTGGAACACTTTTTAATCATGTTTAGGGATGATTTATCATATAAATAAAAAAGGTCAATATGAAATATAAGATGTTCCACACAGTCTTCTAATGCAATGGACATTTAAAAAAAAACTATTCAACATTTTAGTTAACTGGATTATTTATTATTTATTATTTGCTGTATAGATTTTATAGTAGAATATTAGAGTTTCCTTTTTTGGGGGCATTCCTACTTTTTCCCATCACTGGAGATAATTCAGGTCTGAAAGGGTTAAACTTGGCTCTGTCATAGCTCCTAGACTGTTATTGAGAATTTTGCCCTACTGGATCAGCCCTGGTCAAATGTAAGCCTCTATTATCATGACAGAGAAGCACAGAGGAGCAACAATAGCTCCGACACAAAGTATTATAACACTGTTATAAAACTCACAGACTGGAGCTGCCAAGTGCTGAAGTGTGTTGCATCCTCTGTAGCATCACTGACTACAGAGATCCACACGCTGCCTCTGCAGTTAGGATCTCAACATCAGCACCAGAATGGTACATTTGGGGCTTTATGGGATGGGCTTTCTTGGCAGAGCAGCTGCACTGAAGCTTAAGATTACTATGGGCCAAAAAAGCAAACAGCGGCGGGAGTGGTGCAAAAGAGGAGGGGAGGAAATGTGTGTTCTCTGGAGGGATGAATCACGTTTTACTATCTGGCAGTTTGATGGACAAATCTGGGTTTGGCAGATGCCAGAAGAATGCAACCTACTGGTCTGTGAGTGCCGGCTGTAAATTAAAAGGGGAGGGATGATGGTAAGAAGCTGTTTTTCAGGCTTTGAGCTCAGCAGCTCAGTCCCAAAGTTTAGAGAAAGTTTTGATAACACTTTCTATGAATCAGGTATCCATAAAACGTTATAAATGCATTCATAAAGCTTCATAAACCACTCATAATGCTTTATAACAATTGACATAAACCTTTCTTACTATACGTAATTGTTTATAATCTTTATATATATATATATATATATATATATATATATATATATATATATATATATATATGATGCAACATTTTTGCAACCTTATTACTAAGTAATGGCACTTTAGGATTTTTTGTAAAAATTACCAAAAAATAAAGATATGTGGGTTAAGCTTAAAACTTAAAACAAAAATATTACAGCATTTTTTTTTTATCCCACTTTCTCCTTAATTTACACGGCCAATTACCCAACCCACTCATTAGGACTCCTTCTATCACTAGTGATGCCCCAACACACCAGGAGGGTGAAGTCAGCCACCGCCTCTTTTCAAACTGCTGCTGATGCAGCATTGCTGAGTAGCATCACAGTGTATCGGCTTGGTTCCGATACATCAGCTCACAGACGCAGCCTTGTGCTGATCGACATCACCCTTTGGAGTGATGAGGGGAAAGAGCGCCATCTGCTCACCCAAAAAGAGCAAGGCCAGTTGTGCTCTCTCAGGGCTCCGGGGCAGCTGATGGCAAGCTGCATAGTAGTGGCAGTGCCTTAGTCCGCTGGACCACCCAGAGCCCTTTGCATCATGTTTTTAAGTACAACTAGCACATCATTTTTTACAGTGTAAAGCTGTGAAATGTTGCCTTCAACACTTCAAAACCCAATACATACTATTCTTAAATAAATGATTGACCTGCTGAAACCTATTACAAATATTTGCAGTCAAAGTGAAACTGAAACATAACCAGAAAAGTTTAGAAATCTCAGAAGCAAATAAGCGGCAGTCAGTCATTCAGGCAGTCGTTTCGACTCCTCATCAACCGCTGAAAGCAGATGAGCTTTGACTTCCTCGTGAGGCGATGTGGCGCTGGCTAATCAGCTCCAGCAGCCCCGCGACTCTGTAATGCTAACTGCTAACTACTTGTCGATCTTCTCCCGCTATGATTTGTGAGCGTGTGCATTCCTGTGACAGCGCCTTTGACCTCGGGGAGAAAATGAAGTCGGGGCGTTTTAATTAAAGGCGCAAGGCGATGTCTGCCAATGATGAGCTGTTAGCATCGGCAGCCTTGTATAGATCCCCCCTGCTCCTCGGGGACGGCCGGGGTAATGCATCGCCCCCGTGTTTGTGAAGCCCTTCATCTGCCAAACTAAAAGAGTCCTAAGTGGAATTAATATGCAGAGATGGCAGTCACTGCAGGCCGTTTCACTCATCTGGATAACCAAGTGTGCGCTGGCATCGGCGTGCGACGTGATGGAACGCTTCTTTTACACTCTGAAGAGGAGAGATATGATTAAGGGCCGGCAGCTACGACTGGGGAACTTAGTGAAGGACACAAGCCTCAAGAAGCTGCTGTGGTGGAAATGTTACTGTATGTTTGCCTTGTTTACTTGTGTTAACCATGTCCAGAATCTCTGTTGCAATCGCTTCTCCGGGCAATGGACACACTTTAAGACTTTAGGAACCATCCAGATTGTTATCAGGAACAAGTCCAAAAGCCAGAACCTGTCACGGTACTAGGTTGTTTTCTATACATTTCTGTGATGCAACATTATCTCAAAACTAGTTTGCCTTGTTTTGACAAGGTTTCCAGGGACATCTCTGCATTGTTTTAGATAGATAGATAGATAGATAGATAGATAGATAGATAGATAGATAGATAGATAGATAGATAGATAGATAGATAGATAGATAGATAGATAGATAGATACTTTATTGATCCCCGAGGGGAAATTCTACACAATGTAAAACCACATGCTGCACACATCACTTAGGGATGGTTGTGGAAGACAGGTGAAACATGAAATGACAGAAAACATACTTTTTTTTTCAACATTCTTCCAATCAGTGTTTAAAATGAAAAAAAAAAAACTTAAAATTTTTTACAGAAAAAAGAATTTTTTAGAAAATTGACAGAACAAACTCATAAGACTCATAAAGCTCATAAGACTCATAAGGCTCATAAGGCTTTTTTTTAGAAGGTCCAATGCTCAAAATAGCAGCCAATGATAATTCTCTAAGAGAGGCGGGAAAATGTTTTGGCCAGAAACGTTCTGTGGGAGAAAGGGACAGGTCACAGAAGATAAGAGTGCTCAGCTCAAAGTACTTGAAACACCATGATTCAGTGTTTGTAGGTAGTGAATAAATCACTATCTGTGTCTGCTGTGAGGGAGAGCGGTTCACTTGTGGTGACCAGTAAAACTTTCCTGGTTGGCTGTCCTGGCTAATCTGAAGACAAGGGAGAACTTTGCGCTAAATTGCCCTGTGATGCAGTACAGTGAGTGTTTTACACACTTTTACATGTGTCTTGACCAAAATGGCCAAGTAAATAAAAAATATATATAGTACTAGTCAGCCTAGCGGCTAATGCCTCTCGCTAAAGCTAAGGGAACACCATTGAATGTAATAGGAACTTATGCTAACCTAACCCTACTGTATGCAGTGTTGGGCACGTTACTTTGAAAAAGTAATTAGTTATAGTTACTAGTTACTTCACCAACTGAGTTACTGAGTTACTAACTGAGTTACTCCACTATAAAAGTAACTAGTTACCAGTAAAAGTAACTATTGCATTACTTTAGTGTCCCTCGCCCCGTAACCCGTAACCTTAGCCAATCATTGCTTAGGCGGTTATCTCATCCTCCCCTCCCTTGTGACTCACTCACACAATGCACACAGATACACACAAGTTAAAAAATAATAATAATTGAGCGGCTAAAGTAACTGGTAAATGGTAATGGCGTTATAGTTACAGTCAGAGTAATTAGTTAGATTACTCGTTACTGAAAAAACGTAACGGCACTAGTAGCGCAGTTTATTTCAACGCCGTTACTCCCATCACTGACAAGTGTCTAATCTAAGCTAATACTGCTAAATAATCTCTGGATAGAAGCTGTATCCATGTGTATGTACAATTGTGGGAAAATAGCACATATTAAGCTGTATTTAGAGTATTTAGGCACATTTTTGTGGCAATACTGCTAAATGTAATGCTATTGCTAGTCCACAGTCATGTGAGTGTATTTGTGTGAAAAGCAGAGGAGATATGAGTTACTCAGTTTTTTTTTGGTTGGAAACATAGACTGTATATAGCTGGACAGAGCATCGCCTCTCAAAAGTGAAGCCACCACAGGTCGGACGCCCCCTGCTGTTCCGTTTCAGAAAGCTGTGTAACCCCACCCATCCCCATAGGTTTCAATGGCAAAACAGACAACTTTCAATCACGTTTTTTTCAAAAATACTGTAATTCTACCTCCATTATTTAAATGCAACAGCTAGTGTAACCTCTGCTTATATTGTTACATTTTTATATCCCCACAGAACTCGTTTTTTAAAGCGTTATTCGGCTCTATTCAAAAAAAGGTGTGGTTATTGTAAAAGGACTGGTTATGGACGGGACCGTCAGCTCCGCTCCACTCCGCTCTGCAGCCTGTGACCTCAAGGCAGCCCTAAGGGCGGAGTTATTCAAATGAGTAGGCTGTCTCAGGATCGCCAACATGGCGGAAGATTTTGGCTTCATTTTCATTGAATGAATGGGAACGGTGACACGCCGTCCATCTTTTTTTACAGTCTCTGGTTGGAAATAATTCAACTCTTCGAGAACACTCTTCACATCGCTCAGCTGCACTTTTTTTCCTATTTGAAGTTTTGAGAACTGTGAAAAAAGGTTATTGGTTACTAATTTATTTATTTAGTCATTTGATAAGGGGTTTTGATACACATTTGTTGGTTTATTTTTTAATTGATGCTGATATTGGTTTTACTGTAACAGTAAATGTTTATGGTTTTGGTTTAAATGATCTAAAAGTTAATTAGTAGACTAGTAAACTAGTACCTAGTACAATTCCTAAATATACCTTTCTTAACCCTAAAACTAGACTACCAACAAGTATAGTGCTTACCCTAATACTTACTTTTACCTCCTAAATTAAAGGGAACCTAGAAGAAAAAGAAAAAAACTTTAATTAATTTATTAGTTGATAAAACAATAAGTAAATATATAAAATAGAACACTGGCGATTAGTTGAGAATAATACTAGTAGTTAATAGCATTGAATAACATCTAAATACAAAGAAAAGTGAATACTTACCATTTTCATTGGGGACCAAGGTTAACCGAAGATTTGTTTTTTAATTTTTTTTCTGGAAAATGAGAAACTGTGAATTTTAGTCATTTATTTTTGGTTAAAGTGTTTTATTTAATTACAGACATTGATTCACTGTCCTTTTAATATAATTTATTGTTGCACAACTCCTGGTTTCATTTCTTTCATGTGTTTTGCTCCTCATGCGAACCTAACTGGTCCATTGGTTATTCGTATTGTTGCTTCAGGTAACCTTAGTGTGTTAGTGTTTAAGGTATTAACCGTGTTCAGAAGCTGTGTTGACTTCTCTGAGCTTGGAGGCATTTTGGACGGACCATCAGACTGTGGATGGTATGTTCTGGTCAGACAAAAATCAGATAAAACCGAATCTATTTTATAATTTAATACAAAAAGAACCATCCAGATTGTTATCAGGAACAAGTCCAAAAGCCAGGGCATGTCATGGTATGATTTCTGTGATGCAACATCTCAAAATCTCTTCCAGGGACATCCATGCATTGTTCAACATGACAATGCAAAACCACATGCAGCACCCATTACACAGGCATGGCTGTGGAAGATAAGGGTACGGGGTCCTAAGTGGAATTAATATGAGATATCAGGGATGCATATACAGTCACTGCAGGATGTCTCGTTCATCTGGATAACTGGTAAATGTGTGAGTATGTATGTATGTGTGTGTGTGTGTGTGAGTGTGTGTGTTGGTGTCGGCCTGCGACGTGATGGAACACTTCTTTTTCACTCTGAGGAGCGATATGATTAAGGGGCAGCAGCTATATGACTGAGCCACTGCGTTAAAGTTTAGTGGAGAACACGAGCCTCGGGGAGCTGGAAATGTCATAAAGGAAATGGCATTGAATTTAAAGCACTGGGTATTCCTTCATAACGGCGCCTCACGCACACACCAGCAGCTCTTTAAATATTCTACTCAGTCGATGGTTTCCGTTGATACAGGGTTTTCAGGGAAGAGATATTTGTACACTTACAGGTTCCATATGATTTTAAATGATGAGAAATAATTAGCTTTAATTAAAAGAATTAAGCATATATATTTTTTTTTATTTTAAAATATTGAGACACCTGTTAATCTTTTTTTTCTTTTCAGATCTGTTCAGGTCTTAAATAAAATAAGTGACATTTTGTGGATATAATTTCCTGCTGAGGATATACAAAATGTATGTTTTGTAATAGTTATCACAAAAGGTTGGTGTGGTGCAGTGGATAACAACACTCTCTGCTAATGAGCTACAGGACCACATCATGTGGGAGATTGGGGTTCAATTCTGTGTCTAGTCTGTGTGACAATACTGTGATACACCAATAAGTGACTCCTAACACTGCACTGACCCAGAGTCAGCCAAAATGCCCTAAATGTAAAAGTTGTCATATGACCAACACATGACCAATATTAACAATTTCCTACATTATTCCTTCCTATGTTTTTTATCGCCTTTTTAAATGTATGTAATTATGTTGTTTTTAAAGTGGCAATCCATATGATTTTGTTTCTAAACTGAAAGCAGAAGCATTTCTGAGTGGAAGGGGACAAAATATTGTGTTTGACGGTACTAGTAAACTGGATATTTTATAATATATTCATTCTAAAAACTGGGGTGTCGGGTCGCTTTTTGCAGGAGTTCTTCTGGCCACGTCACGTACTTGCGTCTTTATGTACTTACGCCATATGTACAGCCTCTATCTATCTATCTATCTATCTATCTATCTATCTATCTATCTATCTATCTATCTATCTATCTATCTATCTATCTATCTATCTATCTATCTATCTATCTATCTATCTATCACTATAATGCCAAAGGTATTTACCTACCCATTCAAATCACTGTTCTGATTACTTTCGTGGCCACCTTAATACATAAAATGTATAGATCAAGTACCTAGGCATGCAGACTGCTTCTGCAAACATTACTGAAAGAATGTGTAGATAGAGCGCAGAGCCAACTTTCTGCAAAGTCGATCGCTAAAGGCCTCCAAACTTCATGAGACCTTCAGATTAACTCAAGCACAGTGCATATCCAAGCCTTACATCACCAAGCGCAATGAATGCCAAGTGCAAATGCAAAGCATGCAGTGGTGTAAAGCACGATGCCAACGGACCCTAGAACAGTGGAGATGTCTCTTGACGAATCACGCTTCTCCGTCTGGCAGTCTGGTTGCCTGGAGAACAATACTTGTCCGACTGCATTTTGCCGAGTGTAAAGTTTTGTGGAGGGGGGGATTATTATTATTACTATTGTTGTTATTGTGTGGGTTGTTTTTGGGCTAAGTTGAGCATGGCTTCTTCCAGTTTCAGTGATAGGAACTCTTTAATGCTTCAGCATACCAAGAGATTTTGGACAATTTCTTGCTTCCTTACCACAGACTACACAACATTTTTGTCCTTCATGATGTACAATGTCAGATTAAGCAGTTATCTTCGTTTCATGTCGTACTCGGGGACTGGCACCACTACACATTAGTCACCGACCAATTAGAATCTGACAATCATGGCTACAGAAGCGCTATGCATGTTGGTAGCGCTTTTGTGCTCAGAGAAAAAGACGCAAAAAAAAGAAGAAGAAGAAGAAGCGACTGTGGGCTTGTTTCTGCATGACCCAAACAGAACATCACAGGCTTTGTGTAATCCAGAGAGAACTTGAGGTAATGGTAAAGATGTAGCTAAACTGTAAAATCCCTTTATCCCTTTTCTTTTACTGTAGTCTAATTCTGTAAAATTACAGACTTTTTCTGTTAATTACAAGCCTCTGTTCTAATTTCACCTATTATGACATTAATGAGAGATTACAGATAAAAATATTACTTTTATGGCTATATTGCTATATTATTTTTATGGTATTGTCAATGTCCGTAAATTACATATATATGTGCAAAATTATTTATTATTATCTGTAATTATATGTGTGTGTTATTATTTAAAGGTTTATTTCTTTTCCAACAACTAAATGTTTTTCTTCATAATTGGAAGGTAAACTTATTGGTTTATGTTACTTTAACTAGATTTCAGTGCATGTAAACAGAATAGCTCATGAATGAAGTAGATTATTAGATTATTTTACTGTTTCGCTGGTCCAGCGAACTGTAGGAGCACCACCCGGCTTTCCTTTTGCCATGTTTACATATGTGCGCCACAGTACGCTCTGTGTTCCTATTGGTCAGGGTCACAGAGCACGTCAAATTAGGCGATAAAATACAAAACATTCTAACATGCTAGTCTTTCTTTGTTCACGTCAAATTACTGCTCTTTGACTGTGTCACACTACACAAACCTTTATCTCTCGCGATACTGAAATTCAGATCTAAAATAAAGTCAAAATTGGGCATGCCAAGCTTGGGTATTGAACCCACAACCCTGTCCTCATCTACCAGCAGATAGAGGAGGAAGAATATGCTCAGGGTTGCAGGCAGATATCTAACCCGGACAAAAAGCCATTTATAATGACACTGACGTGACCCAACAGTATCCTCAGACCACAGTATCTTGATTTACTACAAGCACTGAAAAAATATCCATAAATAATATATATTACCATACTGCCTGGCACTACTTGAATAATAATAATAATAATAAGGCCACAGTTTAAGGGGTTAAAACGGCTAATGTTTATTTTGCAGCTCCCCAAGAGGATTAATCATAGTTTCAGCGGCTAACTCTTTAACAGACCAGAACATATTGGCGGAATTAAAACCATTATTTTCCCAAATTAGCGCATGAAATAAAAACGGCTATTACGGCATGCGCTAATTGATATGAATTATCTTACTCAAGCACACTGGTGCCGGAACAGGGAAGCGCCAGGGGGTATTTCGACGTTTAGGGTAATGAGAGATTGATTTACCTCCTTTTTCGCATGCTTTTTTAAATCCGACCGGCGATGACAAGCGGTGCGATTTGGCTGTGGGTTCTGTGAAGGGTACAAAAGATCTAAGACGATGCATCTGATTGTCGCTTACAAATTAAGCATGAATTATGGGTGTTATTTTTTCTCCATTAAGGAATATCCATGCTGAATCTCCTGGAATCAATGAACTCGCGATGTGTATCCAATGCAATCTCCACATTGGGAGATAACATCTTTGCTCAAGTGGCTTCACCCTTTTCCGCAGATAGTGCTCACAGTGGATGACAGTGCTTGATCAGAGGAAAGGCTTTTATATTAGTTATATTTGTTACAACAAAGAATAGGTATTTATCTTTAACTATTTTGTATATTCTATTTTTATTGTATTCCTTTATTGTACTTTTATCTATATATCTATTTAATAACAGCTCCTGGGTGTAAACTGGATCGTGAGATCACATTTCGTTCCACCTCATGTACCACATAAGATGCGAATGACAATAAAATCTCCTTGAATCCTTGAATCCTTGAAAAACATCTTTATTTTAGGCTTTTTTTCGGGCATTTTTATTTTGTTTTGGTTTGTAGCACAATGAAACGCTGTTTTTTTCTGTATTTAAATGTTACATGAATAATTATGAATTTGCACACAAGCAAGCTTTCTAATTAGACTTTTTCTGTACTGTTTATATAAGGATGACTGTACTTGTTTTGCCTTCAGTCCATGATTTTTGGTAGATTCACCACAACCACAGCCAAAGTCTTCTTCCCAGTTAAAGGCTTTTGCCTGTTCACAGGCTTCTGTCCATTTATAGGCTTCTGTCCATCCACAGGCTTCTGCCCATTCACAGGCTTCTGTCCATTCACAGGCTTCTGTCCATCCACAAACTTCTGCCCATTCAAAGGCCTTTGCCCATTCACAGGCTTCTGCCCATCCACAGGCTTCTGCCCATTCACAGGCTTCTGTCCATCCACAGGCTTCTGCCCATTCACAGGCTTCTGTCCATCCACAGGCGTCTGCCCTTTCACAGGCTTCTGCTGATTCACAGGGTTCTGTTTGTTCACAGGCTTCGACCCATCCATAGGCTTCTGCCTATTCACAGGCTTCTGCCTATTCACAGGCTTCTACCCATTCACAGGCTTCACAGGCTTTTGCCCATCCACAGGCTTTTGCCCATCCACAGGCTTCTGCCCATTTAAAAATTCTGCTCATTTAGAGATTTCTTCCCATTCACAGGCTTCTGTCCATTCGCAGGCTTTTGCCCATCCACAGGCTTCTGCCTATTCCAAGGCTTCTTCCCATTCAGAAATTTCTGCCACTCCACAGGCTCCTGCCCATTAACCCGCTTGTGCCTATCCACTTCTGTCCATCCACATGCCTTTGTCTATTTACAGGTTTCTTTCCTTTTA
Source organism: Astyanax mexicanus (assembly GCF_023375975.1). Taxonomy (NCBI): domain Eukaryota; kingdom Metazoa; phylum Chordata; class Actinopteri; order Characiformes; family Acestrorhamphidae; genus Astyanax; species Astyanax mexicanus. Next base: position 24,204,903 of record NC_064428.1, on the reverse strand, counting down.
GAGACTTCTGCCCATTCACAGGCAACTGACCAGCCACAGGCTTTTGTCCATTTACATGCTCCTGTCAGCTTTTTCTTAGGAGTAGCGTAGTGTCTGGCGAAATATTAGTGGTTTTATTTAGTAATGTAAACACATTTTTGCATGTTTAATCATGATAACTTACAGAATATTGTTGATTAATGCTATTATATTTGACAACTGAATTCCAGTTTCTTTATTAAGTCTTTCTTAGTCTTAAGAATAAAAGTGTGATCAGTCGCGATTAGTCACAGAATGTTGTCGGGATTAATCTTTTTTTTTTTTTTTTAACGGCTAGCCAGCTTCTGTGTGATGCGCATACTGTACACAACATGAAGGGGAGTCAGATTTCAGCACAGAAGACTGGTTCTTTTTTTATGTATTATTTAATGGCTGCTGATAGCCTGCCTCAGCTTTGTGTAAATGGTCTGCAAGTCCAAACCAAAGTTTTTTTTTTACATTTTTACATTGCAGACAAACTGACAGACGGAAAAACAGTAGAAAACCAATCAACTCCAGCAGCTGAAAGATTTTAGCTGACTACAACAATATAAACGTATACTGTAATATAAGATTAGTTTGAAAAGCTGAGACCCAAAGTCCACAGAGAATATGGATTTTTTTTACTGTTTGTTTACCAGTATATTGTGTCAACATATAACGTTGAAATGGATCCAAATAATTTAGCAGAGGGTGTTATGAACAAATAAGTCCAAATGCAAAATTCATATTCACAGAGCAGCAGAGCATGTTTTCCCCATAGCAGGCTTTGTGGTTTCCACAAAAGAAAGGTTTAAAAATGCATTGAATGTCATTGCTAGCCTCAGCCTTAAAGCTCTGCTTACTTGAAAGGATGTTTTTAGTTATTGAATGCTGGCCAAAAAAATAGAGCAAACAATTACACACAAGTCTGGTTGACCACTCAGGTAATTACTGCTTTTTATGTGCTGAGTATTTTCCAACCCTGAATTGTTGCAAAACCTGGCATGCAGTTACTGTATGTCTGAGGTAGATATTCAAGTAATTACAGGTGTGGTGTGATGAAACTGGGTCTGAAAAGGAGTAAGTCTGTGTATTGTCAGAAGCCTGTGAATGGGCAGAAGCCTCTGAATGGGCAGAAGCCTGTTGCTGGTTGGGGGTCACCAAAATATGATATGGGCTGGCTCCTCAGATTATCACACCGACAGTTGGGGTAGTGGTCTGAATGGGAAGAAGCCTGAGGCTGGGAAAAATTTGGCTAAGAAAAGAGCTGACAGAAGACTATATATAGGCAGAAGTCTGTGAATGGGCGGAAGCCAGTTTCTGATCAGAAGCCTGTCGCTGGGCAGAAGCTGGTGTGCTTTTGCCCAGTCAAAAGCTCCTTCCCTGGCCCAGGCTTCTGCCTATTCTGTCGATCCACAGATTTCTGTCCGTTCACAGGATTCTGCCCAAGCACAGCCTTCTGACAAGCCACCAGCTTCTGCCCATTTACAGACTTCTACCCATTAACAGGCTTCTGCCCATTCATGGGCTTCTGCCTATTTACTGGCTTCTGCCCATCCACAGGCTTCTGATGGGCCACCAGCTTCTGCCCATTCTTAGGCCTCTGCCCATCCACAGGCTTCTGCCTATCCACAGGCTTCTGCCCATTCACAGGGTTTTGGCCTTTTACAGGATTCTGTCCATCCACAGGTTTCCACCCTTTTGCAGGCTTCTTCCCTTCTACAGGCTTTTGTCCATTCACAGGCTTGTTCCCATTTATAGGATTCTGTCCATTCATGGGCTTCTGCCCTTTCACAGGCTTCTGCTCATTTACAGGTTTTTCTCATTTACAGGCTTCTGCCCATCCACAGGCTTCTGCCCATGGACAGGCTTTTGCCCTTTCACAGGCTTCTGCCCATACACAGGCTTCTGCCCATTCACAGGCTTCTGCCCATCCACAGGCTTCTGCCCATTCACAGGCTTCTGCCCATCCACAGGTTTCTACCCATTCACAGGCTCCTGCCCATTCACTGCCTTCTTTTAGCTTTTTCTAGGCTTGAGATGGTTGAATTTCTTTTATTCACTGTAGGGTACTGGAGTCCAAATAAACATATTATTTTTTTATGTAATATTAGAATGCCAGAATTACGTATTGCATCATTTCCTTCACACATATAACGTTTCATTTGATTCAAACAGCTCCTTCTCTGGGCATTATTATTTTCTTTGGTCAATGAACAGTCAGAAAAGAAGCGATAGCTTTCTGTCTAAAGGCACTAAAGGGTAACTTTCAATATGGCTTTCGTTTTGCTAACACGTTGAAACACCTGGGCACCATTTTGGCCTTTCGAAGATGCATTTCACCTGTCAGACCCTGCAATAATAGCTGGTTCAGTAGTGTAAATGATCGTGTTACTCAGCAAAAGAGAGCGTGAATGCTTAAAACACTACTTACACCTCTTTTTAGCTTCCCATGGGCTTGACATTTTGACCAGTGGTTTTTTTAGCGCTGCCAAAGTTCTCACTACTACAGCACACGCTGTCATACACGGCTCTCCTCCTGTTAGTTCTAGCCAATTATCCACTGGCTCTTTTTTTGACCTTCTCCTCTGTGCCAATTAACACATGTGACCCTGATGCCCTTCTCCACTAAGCCGGACCTCGCTTGTAATGAGAATCTGGGACTGTTCCATTAAGCACTCACTGTGGCAGGAGCAGAGGCAGGTGACTCCTTTTTTGTATGTAATCCCTGACAACTTCTTTAAAGGTGGTGTGCTTGGACCTCGCATATGCTTTGGTGGTGGATTTTCAGATAGTGTAACAACATTAAAATAGAAATCTTTTGCCTTCAGAACTGCCTTAATCCTTTGTGGCATAGATTCAGCAAGGTACTGGAAACATTTCTTTGAGAGTCGGATCCAAATTGACATGATAGCATCACGCAGTTGCTGCAGATTTGTCAGTTGCGCATCCATGATGCGAATCTACTGTTCCACCACATCCCAAAGGTGCTCTATTGGATTAAGTTCTGGTGACTGTGTTGGCCATTCGAATATAGTGAACTCGTGAATTGTCGTGTTCAAGAAACCAGTCTGAGATGATTGGCGCTTTATGACATGGCGCATTATCCTGCTGGAAGTAGCCATCAGAAGATACAGGTATACTGTGGCCATAAAGGGACGGACATGGTCAGCAACAATTCTTAAGTAGGCTGTGGCGTTGACACAATGTTTAGTTGGTACTAATGGGCCCAAAGTGTGCCAGTAAAGTACCCCCACACCATTAAACACCACCACCCCCAGCCTGAACCAGCCATTTATACAAGGCAGAATGGATCCAGACTTTTATGTTATTGATGCCAAATTCTGACCCTACCATCCTCCAGAATGTCGCAGCAGAAATCATCAGAGATTCATCAGACCAGGTAACATTTTTCCAATCTTTTATTTTCTCACAAGTTTGGTGAGCCTAAGCGAATTGTAGCCTCAGTTTCCTGTTCTTAGCTGACAGGAGTCAGGGCACCTGGTGTGATCTTTTGCTGCTGTAGTCCATCCGCCTAAAGGTTGGACGTGTTGTGCTGTTGTTCAGAGATGCTCTTCTGCAGACATTGGTTGTAACGAGTGGTTATTTGAATTACTGTTGCCGTTCTATCAGCTCGAACCAGTCTGGCCAGAACTGTATCCGCTCAACGGATATTTTTTAATCTCTTTTTCTGATCATTCTCTGTAAACCATAGAGATGGTTGTACGTAAAAATTCAAGTAGATCAGCAGTTTCTGAAATGCTCAGAACAGCCCGTCTGGCACCAATAACCTTTCTTTCCCATTCTGATGCTCGGTTTGAACTGCAGCAGATCGAATTGGCCGTGTCTACATGCCTAAATGCATTAAGTTGCTGCCATGTGATTGGCTCATTCGACATTTGCGTTATTGAGCAGGTGTACCTAATAAAGTGGCAGATTAATGTAAATTGACATATAATACAATTGTTCAGGAAAGGAGAGTCTTGAGATCTGATTGAACCAAATTACTTGGTACAAATATTAATGTGTAAAACATTTTCTATTTTCTTTCATATTTAATTTGCACCAATTTACAGACAGTTTTGTCTCACACTAAGATCTCAATGCAGGATACAATACAGGACAAGGCATGTTACGGGGCTAAGTGATTGCTAGGTGGTTGCTCTCTGATCTGTGGTGGTTGCTAAGCTGTTGTGTGGTTTTGCGTGGGGTGCCCAAAGCCTTTGCCCAGAAGCTGGTTTATCCAGTAGCTCCTCCATACAGACACAGAGTTGGTCGACTGGCCTAAATGTCCTTAAGTGTAATTTTTGATGCATGTCTAGTATTTTATGATCTCTCACCAAGAAGTACACTACCCAAAATTTGCATTTAATAGATTTTTTATAGCACAGCTAAGGAAGAATGTTTTACGCTGTCATGTTGTACAACCCAGTGTCTAATCAGCCAAACCTGTAACTAATTATATATACTATATACCTATCTACCTGAGAAAAAACTTATTTATTTATTTATTTATTCATACAGAAAAGCTGTGTATTCACCCTCTATTTGTTTTTTTTTTAGAGTTATTTAATAAAGGTTAATGATTGTACGTAGAATCATACCAACACAAAGAGCCATTTGAATTCCCAGCATTTTTTATACAACAGATATTACAAAAAAAATCATATAATTACTGATATTCATCATTAAAATGTTCTGTATAAGAACGTTTGAAAAAAAAAGCAACAAAACAAATGACATTTAGATATGTAGATGAGACCTCAGCTGCTTAAATATGCATACATTTGCATATTTGTCTAACCACACACACCAAATAGTCGTTGGTTGATATTGAAATTTAAGTGTTATTATTGTTATTTAATTGTAAATACACTCTCCAGAAAAAGAGTGTTTCAGGACACATTGCTGAAATCACATTGTGTTCCCAACTCTTTAATTAAGAGGTTATTACAGTGCAGTTTTTCTTCCAGCCTGAATCTAGTGTCTAGCGTGGTCTGGAATTTTAGAAATAGAGTACCAGTTAAAAGTTTGGACACACTTCTTGTGATTCAGTGTGTTTTCTTTCTTTTTATGATTTTTTTATATTGTAAATTTAATATTGAAGGCTTTATTAAGGAACACATGCACATTTAAAATGTTTTAAACTAAACAGAATATGTTTTATACTTTAGATTTTTCTATGTAGCACATTTACACTGAAAAAAAAGAAAATATAAAAAAAAATAGAAAATATAATGGTAAAAAATTGAAAACACTTGGTGGGGACAAGCATTGTCTTGCTTTCAAAACCTATTAAATGTTTCAAGAACAGTAAAAAAAAACTGTAGATGATGCTGCAATAACTAATACGTTCTATAAAATAAAAAGTAATATATATATATATTTTTTTTTTATTTTTTTTTATTGGCTCAACTTAACTTAGTCAAGTTATCATTTTGCTTGGACTCAGTTAAGTTGTAAATAAATACAATTTTAAGTTTATTTAACTTAAATGAGTCAAAGCTAGATAACAATTCGAATCAGTGAAATGTATTCAACTGAGTTTTGTTCACACAACAACAGTTTAATTAACTCAACAGTTTTTTGTTTCTGATATTGTGAGGTTAAGGAATTTAGGTTATTTAAGAAATAAACAGATCTGGAAAAAAATAGAGACCAATTAAAAGATATAAGTTTTTTTAATTGTACCCATTTGAAAACCTCTAGAATATAACCAAAATGAAGCAAATGATCAAAAGCAATCAAAACAAACTGCTTGAAGTTTTGGACCAAGAATAGCACAAAGTTATCTAAAATCGGTGTGTAAAACTGGTGGAAAAGACCATGCCAAGAAAAAATAAAAACAGGATTGCAACAACCCCCAAACATTGATTTTCTTTTTCTGGCAAACAACAAATATATTACACTAACTCATGCCTAGGATAAGGTAGCTTTAGGCAACAGACAACACAAAGATGGTAAGTAATGGCGAGGCCACATCCAATATGCAAATATATGGTGCCAGGAGCCTTATGGGAAATGTATGAACAAACACTGTAGAAAGAGCATTGTCATGTGTAATATACTAAAATTTGGTTAAAAATCACCTTTTGTTTTTGATTGGCTCAATAAGCATTTTTAAGTTTTCAGGTTGTTTGTTTTCATGTCTTTAATATTAATCTACAATGTATAACATAAAATAAATAAAAAAAGACAGTAAAACAGTATATAATAAAAAAAATGAATGAGATGTTTCCAAACTTTTAAATGGTACACTAGATCCATTTTCAGGAAAACATACACCTTTCCTAATGGCTCCTGGCAACATCTATTTGCATATTGGGTGTAGCCTCACGCCTCTCACTCACCATCAGGGTGTAGTCATTCTCCACAGGCTGCTACCTTCTATTTGGGGTTGTATGTAGCATGTGTTTATAATTGTTAATTAATTGGTCTCAATATTGGAGGCTGTGAGAGCAAGTAAACATGGTTTGTATATATATATATATATATATATATATATATATATATATATATATATATATATATATATATATATATATATATATATATATATTTATATATATATTAGCGCTAATCTTGTTTATAATCAAACATGCAGTGTTGGATTAGCTGCGTTAAAAGTAGTGCAAAATTATTTAGTAGACTTTACTTAACTAATGAGTCAAAATGGGTTTGTGTGGAGTATTTGGCCTTCTCTCAACAAGGTTAACCCAACTTTTAACAGCTTTTAAAACTATAGTTTATATTTTGCTATAGCTTACAAAGCAGTTCAATATGTTTTGTTCAGTTGACTTTAATAAAGTTTTGCGCTTTTACAGTATAATCTTCAGAAAATGTTTCACTTAAGCCCTATATGAACTGGATTAGTTTCTCAGGGGGTACTGTGGTAATTTTCTTTTTTATAGGGGATCCTCTGTGATTTTATTCCCGTCTGGGAACGATCATATATGTGTTTTTCCCAGAGGATGTCTGAGGAGTACATTACAGTCTGAATTACCTACTGTGTTTCACTGAACTCCGTGGTCCTCCGGTGATTTTAGTCCCATCTGGATGCACATCTTTGAGTTTTGTCCCCTTGCTTTTAATAAAATAGCTATTTGTCCACTGCTACGCACCATAATTACACTTTGACTGTGTGTTTCCACGGAGATCCTCGTAAAAACACAACAGCGACTGGAAATGGAGGAGCTACTGAACTCTGCGATGAAAAAAAACTTAATGGTCCTCCTGTTTTTTTAATTGCAGTCCAGATGCAAAAGTTTTATCGCTGAGTAGAAGTGAAATATTTTTTTTTTAACAGATGTCCCTCTGAGAAACTAATCCCATCCAGGTAGGGCTTTAGGAAACTTTTAGTTTTTAGCTGGGTATCTGCTTGGTATTTGTATTTTTAAGGTGTATTTTTTTAAGGGACACCAGCACTTTTGTAGGCATGCTTTGGGACACTTTTGTAGACACTTTTGTAGAGGCTTTTGTAGACGCTTGGGAAGGAATGCACAAAACGAAGTCATGTACGAGTATGGTGGTCTGAACATGCTTTCTAACCACGCTTAAGCTTCTTAAGGCAGTAGAGGAATAATAGGAGGTTTAAAACAACAACAGCAGCTCTGTCTCTTGCCCATTCTTTCATCATTGGCCGTTGCAGCAGCTTGGATGGTGGCTGTACTGCTTCGCTTCGGGTAAGTCCTTCACAATATCAAATCGATTTCCTTGCGAGGGAGATAATTATTCTTTCTCTCAAAGGAAACATGCAAATAGCACTGTCACTCCCACTGCAGTGACAATTTATCTCCACCAGCCCTTTCTCTCTCTCTCTTTCTCTCTCTGTTTCTTTCTCTCTCTCTATCTTTCTGTTTCACTGCAGCTGAGGAGCTCAGCCATAGCCAGGCTCAGACGCAACAGTAAAGGACGAAAAAGTGCCTAAAAATACACCAAAAAAGAAGCTCTACTGTCCTTTTAAACAGTGAAACCCTGTTGAAACCCACAGGAGTGCATCTAGGCTCCAGCGTGGGCCCTAATTGATTTCGGCTGCATCGGTAACAAACAGTTAATTATTGCCATTAATGAAAGCAGCGGTTTTATAGCCGTTAATGAGCTTTCGCTTTCATCGTTAACCGTTAGCCGAGTGTGCAAGCGAATGATTGTGTCTCTGAAAATAGCCAATTGCTTTCTGCAGGCAGAAGCTTTATGATGGAGCTCGGTATGTGTGTGTGTGTGTGTGTGTGTGTGTGTGTGTGTGTGTGTGTGTGTGTGTGTGTGTGTGTGTGTGTGTGTGTATTTCTGTGTGTGTGTAAGTGAATGAGAGTGAGGGAAATGGACAGACAGAGTTTGCTGACGAATTTCTCAGTTTGGCAGCCAGAAGCTTGGAGCAGAATTTGAAGAATTGCACTGAATGCCACCTGCTGAAACTGTTATTTCATCTTCATCTTCAAGTCTCCAATGGAAAATGCTTCCAACAATGTTGTAAACACCATATGAGAAACTGGAGAGCGGAGGGAGGGAAAAATTGGAAGATTGAAAGAAATAGATAAAACTGCAGTTTCAGTAACAGCCGGCAGTGAAGTGCGGTTTCATCGAGACACCGGGTTTGTAAAAGTAAAAAGTGCATTGAAGTTTATTTTTAAAAAGTATACTTAACATAAGGAAGTACCTACTTTTAGCATTGGAACTTATACATACTTAAAAACTGCACTAAAAAAAATAATGTGCTTGATCTACTTAAAAAAAATCATGTCAACTTTTTGCATCAGATAATTAGGTAGATCAAGCAAGAGTAGTCATTGTATTTACTACTTTTCTCTTTACTTAATTTTCTCCAGTAGTGCTAACATACTTTTTCAGGTAGTGTCAACTTAAAAGAGTCCATTGACACTACATGGGAAATTTAAGTATTTAACTTAATGTTCTCTTGTACACTGCTGCCTTAAAAAGCTGAGTTAACTCAACTTAAGTGTTTCATTTGTCCTTTTTAAAAAATGATCTGTTTAGTCAAATAAACTAACAAATCGTTATTTTAACACACACTTTCAAGATAATAAAACTTCAGTAATATTCACATAACTTATCATTTTAAGTTAATCATGGGTATTCTCAACATATTTAGTATATTATTTTTTAACTGCCAATACTGACAGTATAATAACAGATTAATACAGGAGCAAACTCAGTAAAGAGTGAACTCTGCAGCTTAAAGGCAGCATACTGTGATCACTAGAAACACAGAATAAAGTTAATCTGCTCTTACAGCTCTACAACACTGAGACCTGCCAATCAACATGTATATTATAATTACTGCACGCCCAGGATAAGGTAGCTTTGGGCAACAGACAACACAACGATGGTAAGTAAGGGAGAGGCCACACCCAATATGCAAATATATGGTACCAGGAGCCTATAGGAAAGCTGCATGAAGCAACACTGTAGAAAGAGCATTGACACAGGTAGTGACTAAAACCCTAGTAAATATAACAGGACTTTTGTTTGTTGTGCAGGTGCACCTAAAAGATTTGTTGGGATTACATAAATAAATTATATTGAGGAAAAAATACACAATGTCTTGTATTTTGAACAAATGTGGAGTAATTAAAAACTAGAGATATTCATGTAAAGGTAGAAGCATATTTTTTTGTGGTTAATAACAGATTTAATTATGTTACGTTTACTAACGCTCAGATTTATTTTTTTCAGTGTACTTAAGTAATAAATGTACCAGAAAAATTAAAATCATTAAATAAAATTTGTTTATGTTTTAAAGGAAATCACAGACAGTTGCGCCTACTAAACATCTATAGCTCAGATTACTAATTGTTCATATGTGCAAAAAATGTTTTGGAACACTTTGCAATAAGGGTACATTAATTCACACTACTTAACACATTATTAATAATTACAACATGTTTTAACTAATGTCTTAATACAGTATCATTTATAACGTACAAAATCATTAAAATTGAATGTTTAATGTTTAATAACGAGAAATGGCAAAGTTTTCATGCATCTTGGCATGTTCTCCTCCACCAGTCTTACACACTGCTTTTGGATAACTTTATGCTTTACACTCCTGGTGGCAAAATTCAAGCAGTTCAGTTTGGTTTGATGGCTTGTGATTCATCCATCTTCCTCTTGATTATATTCCAGAATCAAAGAAACCCATTATTATTATTATTTTGCTTTTTTAGAACTTTTTGTCCATATATCCTTTTTAGTTTAATTTAGTTGTTGATGCTAGAGCACAGTGATATAGGCTGGGATGTGCTGGGTTATTTTATATTTAAAGAAGCAGTAGTTCCTATACCTTATTTTGTCTTCAACAGCTAAAATTTGATCCTTGTTGCGAAGCGGCTTCACTTTTTTTTGTAAACCTTTTCTAACACTTTTTTGCAGTAATTTCTGCCTTTGCATTGTACTTCAACTGTGCTATGGGTGTGAATAAAGTGTCCAGGTACTTTGGTAAGTGGACTCTCACAATATGCAAATCAGTCAATCAATAATACTGCCCTCCTGCTGACGTAGAACCATCTGCGTCTCACTGCTTTTAAAAGGCACACAGCAGCTCAGCCACTCTAAACCCATACATCACCCAGGGTAGAGTCAGCAAAAACCATGGGGTTTAGTGCCCCTATATTAAGAGAGTTAAAGGTGTGAGGTGCCCTTTTTTCAAATAAATGATGGCAGGTGCCGATAGGAAAGGTAACATACTGTTAAAATAAATTACAGCAGAGGAAGAATTCCTGCCCTGCTCCCAGTGATTCTGGGTAGGCTCTGGATTACCACAACCTTGACCAGGAAGAATCAGATAGGAAGATGGATGGATGTACTGTGCTGCACTGTCTGCTTTCATTTAGATCAGTCTATGGTCTGCTTGCTCGTACAGTATGGTGCTGTAAACACAGACTCTGTCCTTTTCCTGTATGTTACAGGAATCTCCTGGAGGGATGTTATTTCATTCTGCTGTAGACTTGTTTACCAGCACCGCCAGAACACAACACTGTATCTCCATTTTTTTGCTGCTGTTCTCTTCTTTGTTTGCTTTTTAAAATATAATGTTAAATCATGTAGAATTAAATGTATCAGGTTTACCGACCTATAAGCTCCCTTTCAGCTTCAACTGTATTATAGGTGTGAATAAAGTGGCCAGGTACTTTGGATTATGTTACATTACATTACATTTCATTTGGCAGACACTTTTGTCCAAAGCGACTTACAATAGTCAAGTACAAAAGTAATAGAAGTTAAAGGTAAAACATCTGTGTTCTCTTCTTTGTTTGCTTTTTAAAATATAACGTAAAATCATGTAGAATAAAACCAGGTTTACCGACCTATAAGAAAAAAAATAATAATAATAAAAAATAACTGCATATTAAGAAAGTTACAGTGAGTAAAATAGCAAAAATGTGGGGTTTTTTTTTCAGCCAAATGTAATTTTTCATTTGCCTTAACAGCAGACCTGTTCTCTTACAAAGTGTTCTTGGTCTCCCAGAACTCAGCTTGATGTCCATTCCTTCATTCCTATTAGCTGTCATTTCTTCATTACATCATGGGCCGAGGGATGTTCTACCTGACAACACCTTGCTATATTTTTAATATATATTCTCCAGCATCAATTATAGTACTTCATTTCATCATTCGGTCTTTCTTAACAACGATTGTGAACGAGCCACAGCCCTAACAAGCCCTAATTAAAGTGATCTTTTGGAGATTACTTAATTTTCTACTCACAATTTTTTAATGTGTAAAGTAACTACATTTTTTAACATGGCTGCTCAAACTTTTGCATGCCGGTGTAAATTAGTTGTACCTTGTAAACTCTGAACAACAGGAGGTTCTTGGTGATTTTTTTTCTCTTCTACACTGAAAAAAGGTTAAGAACCATGTCATTTATTTAAAGTGCATTTTTTTATGTTGGTCTAATGAAAAATGATGATTTATGCTTCAAACCTGTTTTTCTCAAATCCAGTCCCTATTAAATTAACTTCAAATTAATAATTTAACTCAAGTAATATATATATATATATATATATATATATATATATATATATATATATATATATATATATATATATATATATATTTTTTTTTTTTTTTTTTTTACTTAATTTCAAAGGTTATGACATCATCACATCAGATCTCTCCTCCTGGAGTTTTTCTGTCTCACACTCTTCCCATTGGTTCTCGTCAACACTATTACACCACTAGTAAAGGGTGTGACCTCCCTCACCATCATAGTGAAGTTGTTCTCCTCAAGGTATCTTCTCTTATCTACTGAAGCAAAATATGTATATAGTGAATAAATGCTTGTATGCAGAGTTACAGGCTGTAAGAGCAAGTTACTGTTTTCTGTGTTATTCAGTGTTGTGTCACAATAGTGTTTCTGCACAGTTTTACTGCTCTAGTGTGATCAATTAAAAAGTAATAGCCTCATTACAGCTTCAAATGTTACTTTAATAGTCATTTTTATAAATTATAATTTAATTCATTACTTTTTATACTTGTAAATATTGAAAATACATAAATAATGCATTTTAGCTTACAGAAAAATTCTGGAAAGTTTATAAAAGTAACTAACAGAATGTTAGCTCAAAGATAAAACTATACATGGCTGTAATAAAAAAATGCTTTTTTTCCAGATTAAAAAAAAGGGTGAAAAAGGGTATTTATTAAAATATATTTTAATATATTCAGTTTTAAAGGGACTTAAATAATATATTGATTGGTTTTAAATCAAAATATTCGTTTTTAACTAAATCATAAATATAAGTAAAAAAAAAAAAATATATATATATATATATATATATATATATATATATATATATATATATATATATATATGTAAAAAAATAAAGTATTTTTTTTAGGTTGGTCTTTTTTCACTGTACACTGTAAACCCACTATTTGTCTGAACTCAAATATATTAAACCTACATAAAAAATGGTATTTCCAAACAATTCTTAACTATTTTGAGTTATCTGAACATTTGTGGCCACATATATATTTAAACAGAGATTTTTGTTGAACCAACTTATAATAACTGAGTTTAGTCTGTTGCCATTGGCAGCTTCTTTTCCATTGGTTTAAGGAACAATCTATTTGCATACTGGGTGTGTCCAACAGTTTCTGACTAACATTCACCATCAGTGTTTAGTGATTCTCCATGGGCTACCTTAGGTAAACTTATTAACAGGATGAATGATGTTCTGATTGGTCTTTGTGTAGGCTGTTTTTTTTTCCTTAATAATAAAACGCTTGATTTAAGAACTGCGTTTTGTTGAAATATATATATATATATGTATTGATGGTCTCAAACATTTAAAAGTAAAGAAAACTTTTTCGCATCACTGTATATACCAACAGAGCTCCAGAACTGCCTGTTGATAGTCGGCTGGGATTGGTATTAGCATAATAGTTTATTTATTGTTGAGTCACTGTCGCCCGCTTGCATATTTCATTAGAAATACTGAATTATTATACATAGAACGCTTATTAAAACATGTACATCACTTCCTCATAAATAAAACACCACATTCACACCAACATCATGAAGTTATTGCATCAGCAGTCAATGCCAAAAGTAAGTAAACCAAGTCTGAAAACCAAAGTTGTTGGATGTTGTGAATGGGGATGTGATGTGTTTTTCTTTTTACTATAAATTCCACACATATAGACCTCTACACACTTTCCACATTCTTTACACTGCCATACACAATGGGGACTATTCTGCACTCTTTGCATTTTCTGGGTTGATTCAACTTCTTGTAGAATTACATTGATCCAAAAAAGTATTTTTAAGTATGGTGAATTAGTTTTTCAGTTATTGTAGAAAGCATTTTCAATTAGGTTCAATAAGCAGGGTAAGAGCACAGTTTTACTCAAAATATTGCAATGCACGCAACATTATGTGTGACATACCAGAGTTCAAAAGAGGACAAATTGTTGGTGCACGTCTTGCTGGAGCATCTGTGACCGAGACAGCAAGTCTTTGTGATGTATCAAGAGCCACGGTATCCAGGGTAACGTCAGCATACCACCAAGAAGGACCAACCACATCCAACAGGATTAACTGTGGACGCTGTAAGAGGAAGCTGTCTGAAAGGGATGTTTGGGTGCTAACCCGGATTGTACACAAAAACTTAAAACCACGTCTGATCAAATCACAGCAGAATTCAATGTGCACCTCAACTCTCCTGTTTCCACCAGAACTGTCCGTCTAGACAATAAATTATTTTGCTCTAAAAACAGGTGTTTCAGTTTCATTGTCCAAACCCTGTATGCTCTAAATGCGAGCTAGCAACTGAGAATTCATGACTACCTCTTATCCGTTTTTTTTGTCAGTTATTACAAGTAGTACAGTAACACAGACATGACCAGCTGAACCCAGATAACATATAATCTATGTAAACTCAGCAACACTAAACACAGCAACTTGCTCTTACAGCCTACAACTCTGAGACCAGGCAGTTACTGTATAACTCATATACAAATCCAAAGAGGAGGCAGCAGCCTGTAGGGAATGACTACACACTGATGAGTGTGAGTGAGAGGTGGGAAGACACACCCAATATGCAAATTGCATAACCAACATCAGGTGAAAAACCCCTGCATGATTGCTCAGATGACCCTGTTTAAGTAAAGAGTAGAACTGAGCATGTGCAGTAGTGCAGAGAAAATAATTTAATTAGGCCATCTTTTAACAATAAACTTAATAATGTTAGTTGAGGCAACTAGTTTGCGATAGCTTATGGAGCAATCCAATATTTCTTGTTCGACTCACTTAAATATCACCATAAGGAGAACAATTTAAATTTTGGTTTTTAGTGAAACCTGTCATTGACAAAAAAGGATTTATCCATTTTGTTGATCTTCTTTATTATCCCTATAAAGTCAGTTTTGCTGGAGCCTCACATACTTAAAACTGATGCCTTGTGTAAACCCAGAAGTTGTTTGAAATCAAATAGATTAAGTCTGTTTTACACAAAATTGGAGATTTCTAAACAATACTCAACTATTTTGAGTTAGTTGAACATTTGTGGGACATAAACATTAAAACTAAAATCTTTGAGTTGAGCCAACTTATAACAACTAAGTTTGGTCTGTTGCCATTAACAGCTTCTTTTCCATTGGCTTCTGTCACAATCTATTTGCATACTGGGTGTGTCCGACAGTTTCTGACCAACACTCACCATCAGTGTGTAGTGATTCACCCGGGGCTACCTTAGATAAACTTGTTGATCACACGTTATGGTTAAATGCTTGGTCTCTGTGTGGTAGCTGTAGAACAAGCCTCATTTACTGAGCTGCAGTAACTCTGTGTTCTCACTGTGCTCTTAGTACTTAGTAAAAGACTAAATACAAGTTCAGGGAAATATTAGTTTTATTTATATATGTATTTGTTAAGTTCACTGTACTTCAAAATTATATTATATGAACTTAAAATGTATTAGGTAATTGGTTACAAAAAAAGTTTTAGTCAACTTCATCAGGTTTTACAGTGTACTTTTCCAGAGTGAAATCTAACATCTCCAAGTGAGCGGGAGATAATTCAGATAGATAAAAAAAAATTAGTTGTCCAATACAGATAATTAAGTTGCCAGAAAATGTATTTTGTATTTTAGATTTTTAATGGAATATATTTAGACTGTGTTTAGTTAGGAAAGTGTGTTGAAACAACACTTTCATTTTTTATGTCCCTACAACTCAATGAAACAATAAATGAAAACAAAAATCCTTATTTTATATTATATTATCTTACAACAGAGTATTTTTTAAGGATTGGCTACAGGCCATCAGAATAACTTTTTAGAATGTAAAGATCCCATCCATATAAAGTATATCTGTTACACCTTAATACTTAAGTACCCAAGGTTTGACTATACCGTATACCCGGATAAGTTGAATTTATTAAACAAAATTGAGGAATTAAAAAAGTAAAGTAATGGGGAATGAAAACTGGAGTAAGATAAGAATAACTTAAAACACCTAGTTATCACAACTAAAGGGGAAGTTGATTTATTTGTAAGGTAGCCCATGGGGAATCACTACACACTGATGGTGAGTGTTGGTCAGAAACTGTTGGACACACCCAGTATGCAAACAATTGTGACAGAAGCCAATAGAAAAGAAGCTGTTAATGTCAACAGACAAAACAATGTATGGGTTTACAGTGTATCAACCAATGCAATGCACCATTATTGCACGTGATTGGTTGTTCTTACAGGAAATAATAATAATAATAATAATAATTTAAAAAACTGTGAACCAGACACAAGTTAGCTTCATTTCAGCTTGGAAAAGGGAAAAGTTCCAAAGTGAAAAAACAAGTTGACTACCAGTATTGTGTATATAGAGTGCCATCTGCTGAGAAGACTGGGAAACACAACAAGAAAAGAAAAAAAAAAGGAGGCGCCCGACGGAAACACATCATCCCTCAGCTCTCAATGGCTCTAATTACCTTGAAATAAGCCAGTGGCCTTCAAAAAAGTAGCTCACAGCACCCGCATATTGGCCCAATTTGAAATACAGAAGAGCTCATCTTCCCTAAGGACTTCCCACCTGAAATGATTTTGGCCGGGAGTAAAAGAGTGCGTATTTTTAAGCGGCCCCGGTGTTGAAAATATGATTCACGCTGTGCTGTTTGTCTGCGTATCCAGCCCTTCCTCGCTCGTGCTTATAAATAACACTCACTTTCCCTTTTTTCCCTTTTCCTCTCATCTTCCTGGCAATAACTACAATTGTTCGCCGCCTAACAAAGATGGATTTTTGTTTATTTTCTCCGTCTCGCTCTCGCTCCCCCGCCAATGGAAAGAGTGGCCAAGTAATTGTGGCCAATACTACATGCCTGGCCTGGCCTGGACTGGCCTTGGTTGGAGCTGAGATTGGGAAGGGCTGAGATTTGTCTTTTTTTACTCGTCTCAGGGCCATGTTTTATTTTCCTTGTGCTGAATCACCTGCATGTTAAAGGGGCCATACCGGAGAAATCGTTAAAATAACCACTTTAAAATGAGATTAATGTTATAAGTGGTTTAAAAGTGGTTTATAAAGGAGTTTATTAATGACGTGAAGTATTGTTCTTTCAAAAAAAAAATCCACCCTAATTTAGATGGGTCGATTGTCCAATAATTTCGGTTGCTACTCTGTATATCTCCCCCATCACTAGTGATGTCACAACACAAGGAGGGTGAAGACTAGCACATGCCTCCTGCGACACATGTGAAGACACAGACTCCGCCTCTTTTTTACGTGCTGCTGATGCAGCATTGCAGAGTAGCATCACAGCACAGCATGCTCGGAGGACTCGGTTCCAACACATCAGCTCACAGATGCAGCCCTAGATGCAACCCTAGGAGTGATGAGGGGAGAGAGCGCCATCTACCCACCCAGAGAGAGAGCAAGGCCAATTGTGCCCTCTCAGAGTTCCAGCCACTGATGGCAAGCTGCATAGCTGGGATTAGAACCAGCAGTCTCCCCATCATAGTTCCATTTTTTTAATTATTTAATGGAATATACTGTAGCTTTGTAGGCAGTGAAGATGGCTGTGTCTCAAAAAATGTGCCTATTTAAATTCACGCCCCCAGTGGGTTTTTTGTTGTATAATGCTGCATGTTGTTAATGTCTCCAGAAAGTATACTTTAAGGGGTGCACCCGGTGCAAGGTGCAGGGATTGATTTGGGATGGGGGTCTGTAAACACAAATATTCTTATTCATTCAGTAATTATTTCCTTAAAAATATATACAATAGCTTCAAAAACTCCTGCACTAGACTTTAATACATTCAATTTTTAGCTTATTCAGCTTAAGTGAGTCAAAGCTTGATGATAACTTAAAACAGATAGGTTTATTCGACTTATTCAGCCTACAACACTGAGGCCTGGAACTCAACTAGCATATTATACTAATACATGACCAGGATAAGGTAGCTTTGGGCAGCAGACAACACAAAGATGGTACATAAGGGAGAGGCCACACCCAACATGCAAATATATGGTGCCACGAGCATTATGGGAAAGCTGTATGAACCAACACTGAAGAAAGAGCATTGACACAAGTAGTGTCTAAAAGTTGGTTTAAATCTCAGTTTCCTCAGTGGCTCAACAAGCATTTTTAAGTTTTCAGGTTAAAACTCTGAACTCGTTTTATTGAGTTATACTGGCCAGTAAGTTCGCTCAACTTGATAATATTAGTTAGCCTGACTAAAACACAAAATCACTTGTCCACTCAAACACTCAAAACACACCAGTGAGAAGCAGCAGCCAATCGCATACAGCATACTCTTAACCAGAAACAACCGTCCAACTATTTTTTTTCCATATCATACCAACTTTTTTTTATTATTTGGAATCATATTTTAAACCTGGTTCCCCTTGTAGTTCTGCTACTCTATAATACTGCATGTTGTTGATGTCTCCAGATAGTACACTTTGAGAGGCAGTGCAGGGTGGAGGGAGTGAATTGGGACGGGGGTCTATAAACACTAATATTCTTTTAAAAAAATCACTTTTTTATTTCATCGCTTCATAAGGCCTGGACTGGCCTTGGTTGGAGCTGAGATTGGGAAGGGCTGAGATTTGTCTTTTTTTTTACTCATCTCAGGGCCACATTTTTGTTTTCCTTGTGCTGGATCACCTGCTTGTTAAAGGGTCCATATCGAATAACTCTTTAAAATATGTTTCGAGGCTGAAAGGCAGAATTGAATGTTTAATAATAAATTAAATGCAGTTAAAAATATAAAAAAAATATGTCAAAATGTGAAATGTCTCAGGCTCATACTTTCTGCAAGAAAAAAAAAAACAACAACACTGCATATTTTAAAATCTTTTTTTATTTGCATTTTCTTTACCATCCCAAATGTTCTAACTTAGCATTGTATACATATATTGGCTTCTTTAATAAAAATAAAGCTCCAAGATATGCAGATCTAAGTAGCCAATCAGATATGAGAAATGATCCTCTAACAAAAAACAGAACTTGAATCTAGATAAAAATATCTGACCAGAACTAGAAACTGAGCTTATTGGTATAATTACTTAAATTTAACAGGCTTATAACAAAGAAAAGTGTAACTTGCTCTTACAGCCTTAAACACTAAGGCAAAGCAGCTATTAAACTTCCACATAAGGGAAGGTAGTCTGGGGGGAATAGCTGCTCCTGAATGGTGAGTAATTAAAGGTGGGCGTGACACCCAGTATGCAAATAAATGGGCGCAGGAGCCAATAGGAAAGGTGTTTTACTCTTTAATGCTGCTCTACACAAACATAAGACACACCCTAAAGGTTACCATATTTAACTGAACTGAATCACTGCTCTCAGTGTAACACAACTCAGTCAATCCACCTTAACTCAAACTGCTTAAAAGTTGATCTGATACAGATTATCTAAATGTGTATACAAATAATTATTTTTGAGTTAGTTTGATTGTCAGGTTAAGTGTTTCCAATTTTTTTATTTTCTTAATATATTCAAGTAGTCGAGCAGTTCGATTTGACCATGTTCTTATTCCATTCAAAATATTGTATTACTTTAACTACTGCTCAAATACACTTTTTTACAGTATATTGATAGTCATGCAGTTCATGCGTTGTTTGAGTCACTGTGGCCTGCTTGCATATTTCATCAGAAGTTCTGAATTATTAGATAGAAAGTTTATAAAAACATGTGCATCACTTCCTTATGAATAAAACATCACATCAGCTTATTGCATCAGCAGTCATTGCCGAAAGTAAGTAAGCCTAAAAGATAAACTCTTAGTGTTGTGATGCGTTTTATGTTGAAATATTAATGTACATATTGAAGTCAATACTCAAGTCAATTCTGTACACACTTTTTTTTTTTTTTTTTTTTTTAGAAATTCCACACATACCTATTAATATATATCCCCATTGTCTGATCCTTTGGTCTGGTAATTGTGGTTTTAACAATTAGCATTGTCAATGATACACTGTAAATACAAAATAAATAAACTCAAATGATTTGAGTTAACCAATTGCCTTAAACAATTTAAGTTTAACAACTCAAACAATTTGAGCATAAATTATTTTAGTAGTGCATGTAATAATTGTTAGTGTATTTAAGTATATTCGACTCATGTGCACTGTCAACCATAATAAGTTAAGTCTTCTCAAATATTTGTTTTAGGTAATTCATTGCCTTAAACAAATTAAGTTTTCAAAATTTATGTTTTTTAGTTATTTTTAATACTATGTGGAGCTGAACAAATATTTATTCTCAAAATTATTAATTCACATAAATTAGCTGTAGAGCAAACAGCGTTGAGAGCACAACCAATAAAGAGCTTCTACAGCTCAGAAAAATGAAGCTTATATAAATGGTGTACGAGTGGTTCATAAAGATGTCTATTAATGGTTATTAATTACACTGTAAAACCTGATAAGTTGACTAAACTCAAAACGTTAGTTGTAACTGATTACCTAACAAATTTTAAGTTCATGCAGTATATTTTTTAAGTACAATGAACTTAACAAATATTTAGTCTTCTTTTGGGCTTCATTCAACTATTTTTTTTGAAATACTCATAGAAAAGTAGATGAAAGAAAACAGTAAAGAATTAAAAGTACTGAGAGCAAAGCGAGAAAGTAAATGATGCTTGTTCTACAGCCAACAACACAAAGACCAAACATTTAATCAAAATATGTGCTCTACAAGTTTACCTAACCTAGCCTGGGGGGAATCACTACACACTGATGGTGAGTGTTAGTCAGAAACTGTTGGACACACCCAGTATGCAAATAGATTGTGACAGAAGCCAATGGAAAAGAAGCTGTTAATGACAGCAGACTAAACTCAGTTATTATAAGTTGATTCAAATCAAAACGAAAGGGTCGAACTGAGCATGTGCAAATAATCTACCAACACAGATGATTTAGTCACATCAACTTTTAACAAGAAACTTAATGTATTTTAAGTTAGGGGAGACAATTAATTATGTTGAATGTTTACGTGTGGTTGCAAAACCTATTTTGGCATGACTGACTACCAACCCCATGTTTTATTGCTGTTTTTTTTTTTTCTTTCTTTTTTTTCGGTTGATTCATTCTAGGTGCAGCAGCTATTTATTTTTTTTAACAAACAGTATATTATATACAATGTAGATTATATGTTCTGCAAAATATACTGGTGTGAGGATGCTCAGTGGGTTGCATCTCTCTGTACTCTGTATCTTCTGGATCACGGTAGACGTGTCCTTGAGTGAGGTGCGCTCCGAGGGGGATGGGGGGGGATTGAGGGGGGTGCTGCTTCTTCCTCCCCTGCCACTTATCCCAGCATGGCCGCCTCGCAAAAGAGCGACGCGCTCAATGGCCCTGCCATGATTAAAATAACAGCACAAGGGAAAAAGGCTTTCTGACCCCAGGTGCAGACTGGCTCAGCATGGCTTTTTTTTCCTTTCACTTTTTCCTTTTTTCCCACTTTTTTCTTTCTCTCTTTCTCTTTTTCTCCACTGTCTGAAGTTTCTGTACTAAAGTTCTGTAAAAGTCCTGGTTTTGCTTGACGTCACTCCTCCTTCTCCTCCTCCTCCTCTTCCTTCCCCTCCCGTCCCCCAGCTGGAGGCCGCTTTCAATTCAATTCAATCCTGCCCAGGCTTCATCCAGGCCCATCCATCCGGCTCCAGAGCAAAGAACGGAGGCCATGTTTTGTCATCCCGTTCTGCCCACGCGTCCACCTAGCTTGTGATTACGGAGTCACCTCGAGCCCCGGCTCAGACGCCTCGTTTAACGCCTCGGTGTTGCGTCTATTGTTATCTGCCGCGTGGCGCTTGGCCCCTCCGGAGGGGGTCTCCGCCCGCACTTATGTTTTTCCACTGGTTAAGCAGAGCGGTGGGTGTCTGATTTGACAGTAATTGTTGTTAAAACAAAGGACGATGTATTCATAAGACTGGGCTGAAGGAGAAAATGAGGCAGGGTTTGTCGGTGGCGTCCGCCGCTGCTGCCGCCGGTGGTGTCTGTCTGTTCCTTTTGTTGGACTGTCGCTTGCTTGGAATGTTAGAAGCTCGTGGACCCATGCTTCCCCCTGTTGAGGGTAAAGGATATTGCAGAGCAAAGGAGAAAAAGAGATGAGGGATGATACATAAAGACTAGAAATGGAAAAAAAATGCACTGCCATTCATTTGCTTTTGTAGAAACAGGTTTGACATGGGGGGGGGGGGGGGGGGGGATGCACATTTACTAATATGAATCAAAGCCCACCCTATAGTGACTTCGAACAACATTTGTAGAATTACAGTTAATCACAAATAAACTTTTTCTATACTTTTTTCTGCACTGTGAAATTTCTGAATTCTATACATATATGACAAAAAACATGATCAGTTATTACCTAATATTTAAAACAATATGACAGATTTGGTTGTTGTTACTATTATTATTATTACTATTATTATTATTATTATTATTATTATTATTATTAATTTTATTATAATAGTTTGGCAAGTCAACTCTGTTGTATAATTACATTTACTCCACTTTCAAAATAAAAGAACTTCAAAATAAAAGTTTATTTTAAAACAATTTCTGCTTTTTTGATGGGGGACCAATCCACCTATTTCTGATCCCCCTCGGTTCCTACGCCAATGTATATATATATATATAAGGAGTTGGAGGGACCGGTAAGGGAGATGCAATCTGGTATCATTTGCTTTTGTTTTTATTACACATCTGGGTTAAAATATCAAATATCTGTCACTATAAATATTTTCCCATGACGGGCATGATCTGTCACTTTACTTAGAATGCACAAAGACCCACTATAATACATCATAATCTAATATACTGTAAGCTATTATAATGTATAATATAAGTATAATTCAGTATAACATGTTTAGGCAGCTTTGTTGAGGCTCTCAATTTTGACGTATAACATTTTATTAACACATTTGTAGATGCATTATGGTCACAATTCATAATGTAGTAACGATAAATGTGTGTATAATGTGTTTTTTATAAATGTATTTTCCATTTTGCCTAAACTTAAGCTAGACCAATTGTCCCACCAGATTAGTTGTTAGTTAGCTGTATATCCCATCACAGGTGATGCCACAACACAAGGAGGGTGAAGACTAGAAGAAGTAGTTTGAACTCAAATGATTAAAGTCTATTTTATATAAAGTTGGATATTTCTAAACAATACTCAATTATTTTGTGTTAGTTGAACATTTGTTGGCACATATAAACATTCAAACTGAGATCTTTGAGTTGAACCAACTGAGTTTAGTCTGTTGTCATTAACAGCTTCTTTTCCATTGGCTTCTGTCACAAGCTATTTGCATACTGGGTGTGTCCAACAGTTTCTGACTAACACTCACCATCAGTGTGTAGTGATTCCCCCTGGGCTACCTAAGAAATAAATCAAGGTCTTTTTCAGTTGTAATAATTTGATGTTTAAATTTACGCTGACTCACGTTTTTATTCCTTATTAGTTAAAAAAAAAAAAAACTAAGCAAACGACTGTACTGTAAGTAAACTGAACTTATCCGGTCTTATAGTTTAACAAAAATAAATAAGTTAAATCAACTTCCCCTTTGGTTGTAATAACTTGATGTTTTAAGCTATGCTAACTTAAGTTTTCATTACCCATTACTTAACTTTTTTAAAGCAACCGGTTTCCTCAAATTTTTGGGGGTAAATTCAACTTATCCGGGCTTACAGTATAAAACAGAATTAATTCATTTGAGTTCAAACATATGGGTTTACAGTTTAGTTGAGATGTTTTGAAATGAATTCTGGTTCAACATAATTTACTGCATTCATTTATATTAACAAAGACTGAACCACAGAATTAATCCAGTTTTTTTTTTTTTTTGGTAACACTTTCTATGTTATGTTGTGTGCACATTCAAAGTAGAACTGTTATGCAAAGCACTGGACACAATAAAACATAACATTTTTTAATGAAATGTCCTTTTTTTTAGTATGCTTACGTAAAATAACATCCTACAGGACAGTGACTTTTAGCAGCCGGGAATAAAAAATATTGGAAAAGCAATGACATTTAAAGTAATGAAATTCTGCTGTGTTCAGATCATTTGCATTCCCTGCATCATGCAGCTCATAAACGAAGGAAATAAGCCGCGCTGCCTAACGAACATGAGCTTGAGTTAATAGACCGTCGTTCTTAGTTTGCTTTCCCTTTTCTTGCCTTTCTTATTTTACAAGAAATTACCATAAACTTGACTAAAGAATTACGAGTCAGGTTTTTTATTATGCATGCGTGCTTCGGCTGTGGCGTGTAATGGCTCGTAACTAGAGGAACTCTCGCTGTGGCTGATGTTGTATTTGCTACAGAGGGGTAAGTTCCTCTGGAAGGATCATTAGGGTGAGTCGTTTAAAGGTGTAAACATGCTACCTGGGTTTGACAGCGTGCGAGTGTGTATGGAAATCACGCTTTAGTTCGCTTTGCCTCTGGGATGTTGTTATCTGTGGAACGTGTGTGGTGATTTAACGCTCTTGCAGCATGTCTAGACAGATTGTTTTAGGCATTTTTTGATCTTTGCTGGAGCAAATCGCAATTCTACTACATGTGGTGAGAGGAAGTACTAATTTATTCAATTTCACTCCAGAGCACAGATGTAGTCAATCAGAAAAAGCATGTCTGCTTTCTGTTTTTCGTTTTTTTTAAAGCTTACTCTGGAGATACAAGAGTGAAATAGCTAAAACATAATGCTCATTTTAACCGAAAGCATCTTCGAGTAGAGCTCAGATTTATATCAGTCTACTCATGCTTTAGTAAAGCTCAGATTCATCAGTCTACTCATGCTTTAGTAGAACTCAGATTTATCAGTCTACTCATTCTTCAGTAGAGGTCAGATTTATCAGTCTACTCATGCTTTAATAGAGCTCAGATTTATCAGTGTACTCATGCTTTAGTAGAGCTCAGATTTATCAGTGTACTCATGCTTTAGTAGAGCTCAGATTTATCAGTCTATTCGTGCTTTAGTAGAGTTCGGATTTATCAGTCTACTCATGCTTTAATAGAGCTCAAATTCATCAATCTACTCATTATTTAGTACAGCTCAGATTTATCAGTCTACTCATGCCTTAGTAGAGTTTAGATTTATCAGTCTACTCATGCCTTAGTAGAGTTTGGTAACACTGAAATAAATAACTGATAAGAACAGTTATTTATCAGTCAACTCATTCATTAATACTGCTCAGATTTATCAGTCTACTCCTGCTTTAGTAGAGCTCAGTAACACTGCAATAAATAGCTGATCAGTACAGTGATTTATCAGTCTACTCATGCTTTAGTAGAGGTCAGATATTTCAGTCTACTCATGCTTTAGTATAGCTCAGTAACAGATCAATAGCTGATCATATCAATGGTTTATCAGTCTACTTATTTTTTGAGTAGAGCTCAGATTTATCAGTCTACTCATGCTTTAGTAAAGTTTAATAATGTGTATTATTACATCTGGCTACATATTATGGATTGTATAGTGTGGTATTTTTTTAATAGACCTATTTTTAAACAGGAAATTTTACAGTTTTTTCACAGGATTAGCATGCATTTGATTAATGAGGTGGGCAGCTGAGGTTGTGCTATCTGCGAAGAGCACAATAACATAATATTGCATAACAACTACATAATGCAAAACGGCAAATGCATGCAAAAGATGAAAAGGCCTTTATCCAGGCCAGCATTAATTACAGCTCACAGAACCATGATGTCAGCATGGGCGCTATGCACTCTGCCTTGTGTAGCATTCAATATATTCTGTCGTCATATTAGAAGTTAATTATACTGTATACACCCAAGTAAATTACAAGATGAAAGCACAATGCATAATAAAAAAAAAACCCCACATTATACAGTCCTTCCTTCTTTTTTTTGTTTAATGTAACATGAGAGTAATTGGGATGGGGGTGCACTGTGAAATGTATTTAAGGAATATCAGCAATATGGAAATGAATCGTTTGAGCTTTGCTTCGGCTGCAGAAGTGTGTGGAGAGGTAATCAATGGCCAGCCTTGTTTGCGGGGTGACGAGGCGTCGCAGGCAGCAGGCGTGGAGGCATGGAAGCATGGGCTGTGCAAGCCTCTTTTTTATTCATGTGAAACATGGAATTAACGAGGTGTAAAGTGGATGTCGAGGGTGTTTAGTTTCATTTACTGCACATAATCTCTTTCTCTCCAATAATAGAAGGCAGCGTGTGGCTTTCCCAGCTTAGTAATTGACTTAGGGCTGAAATTAAATAGCTCACTGCCATAAGGTGTGTTTTAATCTTATTACAGAGAGTAGATATTAAGGCGAACAGAAAGTCTTTCACTTGCTGAATGGTAAAACCTCCCTTTCCTGGGAAGGAAGGTTAACCTTAGAAATGAGATATTGAGTCATTTCTCTCGTTTTGGGATAGTTTTGGTAGAACACTAGGAATAAATTGTAAGAAATTACAAATATGGTAAAAAAGCCCCTGATGTCTATCGTGTTGTCGGCCCCAATCCTAGTCGCAGATTGTGTTGTATTTTTATCAGTGAACAAACATATTGTCATCTTGTCTTCTTTAAATTCACCAGTCGTTCTGTTGTTGATGATAATGGAAGAAAGAAAAGTCTATGATATGGAGTGAATTTTGTGATAAAAAATTAAAAAATAAAAATCCACAATCAAAATGTTAAAAATCAAAATAAAAAATGGTACCACTTTAAAATAAGACTACCTTCATAAAGGGTTTATAAATTTCCTAAAAAGGGTTCTAGAATTTCCCCTCGGGGATCAATAAAGTATCTATCTATCTATCTATCTATCTATCTATCTATCTATCTATCTATCTATCTATCTATCTATCTATGTATCTATCTATCTATCTATCTATCTATCTATCTATCTATCTATCTATCTATCTATCTGTCTATCTATAATGGTTTAGTTTATTAATGGTTACTAATTAGGTTGTAAATGCCTTAAAAATCATTAATAATCAGTTATAACACATATGTAGAAAGGGCAACAATATAGATGGCTGTGGGTTCCCTATTTGGCAAACAACAGGTCATTGTTGCCCTTGTGTTATAACTGATTATTAATGATTTTTAAGGCATTTACAACCTAATTAGTAACCATTAATAAACGAATTGTAAACCATTTATAAACCATTTATAAAGGTAGTCTTATTTTAAAGTGGTACCGCAAAAATTGTATGTTGCAAATTCAAAAGAGAAAAAATATACAGCAAATATATATTTTTAAATATGCTTGGTTACTTTATTATCCTTTACAGTTATTTGAAAATGATTTCAGTTTGGATTTTGCCAGTCTTTGCTTTTATTTTTTGTGTTTTTGTGAATTTTCTGTGGATTTGTTTTGGATTTTTTCTGTTAAAGACTTTTGCTTCTGGAATCTCTCCTTTGCTTCTGTTTCAGTTTTTTGCTTCTGAATTTTGGTACAGTTTTCACGAGTGGGCGGGGTTAGAAGAAGGCGTTCGACTTGAATCTCTATTGGCCAGCTTCTTTTGGACTGACGGGTTTGCTGAACCCTTGTCTGTGACTGACCACAGTAATCGCACTCTGGTGCGAATTAAAGCTGGACTGAGGCCTGCTAGTGGAGGTGGTCTTGGTCCAGTTCTAAATGAACTCTGGAGCGATTCGCTTGTGGTGGGAACGTGATCTGCTCTCGAGCCGGCCCAGCTATCAAATATTCTCCATTTATTTAAGCTAAACTGCTGCTGTTCAGGTGCAGTTTAGACTGATATATTATTAGCCAGATAACACTAATTACCAGAGCTATGAACAAATGCTGTCTCTGCTGCTCCATGCTGTTTACTCACTGATACACTGGTTGGTATGTGCAGCGTTCACTGCTTGCAGTCGCATGGCTCTGCGCTGCACATCCTATTGAAAACTCTGTGTTTAAAAGCGAATGGCAACTTTTCAGCGTTTTACATATATATAAGATATATATATATAGATATATAAATGCTGGAACACAGAATCTCCTCACAACATTTACTTTATTGCTCCTGAGTCAGACAGCTCTGACCAATCAGAGGAGAGAAAGTGCTCGCAATGTGGTTTATTGGTGTGTATTTGTGTGCGTTTAGATTTCATGCAGAGGGAGAAACGCTCCACATAAACAAACTTATCAACTGATCCGCATCATAGAAACCAACTACAGGTGTAAAACCGCTCTCAGGATCTATTTAACTATTTAAATACAAAGGGTCCAAGTCGATACCTTTTCCAGAGACGTCTATGCGTTTCTCCAACAAGACCATGTAAAACCACATGCTGCATAAATTGCAAAGGCATAAAAATAATGTCATTTAGTTCATGTATTTAGTGTATGTAGTGAGAAATGGCTGAAATAACAAAAAAAAGTTTTATATAAACATTTAAGAGTTCAGAAATCAATATTTGGTGGAATAACCCTGGTTTTTAAACACAGTTTTTTTCATGCATCTTGGCATGTTCTCCTCCACCAGTCTTACACACTGCTTTTGGATAACTTTATGCCTTACACTCCTGGTGCAAAAACTCAAGCAGTTCAGCTTGGTTTGATGGCTTGTGATCATCCATCTTCCTCCTGATTATATTCCAGAGGTTTTCAATTTGGTAAAATCAAAGAAACTCATCATTTTCAGTGCTCTCTTATTTTTTTTACAGAGCTGTAAATAAACTGAAGGTACAGGTTGAACTATAAACAGGGTTTCTGGGCTCATTTCAGAGAGCTACAAGTGATAATTAATTCTTATAAAATATAAGAAGCATTTCAAGGCGTATAAACCATGGGGGACCTTTGAAAGTTTGGAGCTAAAGCGTTCTGCTTTTCCACCGCTGAGGCCGGCCCGTCTCCCACCAGGGGTTCGCTAATCAAATAAAGGCTCTCTTGGATGCTATTTGACAACAGGCCATGCAAATGAAGTTGGGAAGCAAAGTGACTTTGGAGTTCAGCAGCAGATCCTCTGGGACGGCGAGCTTATGAGTAAATAGAGCCTAAAAGTAAATCTCATTTCATTTAAGTCCTACTTTAATTACTGACCTGAAGAAAGAAAGAAAAAAACGCTGCAATCCATCTTTTGTTTCGAAAATGATGTTTTTTACACAAAGAAAAGGGCAACAATTAAAAAGATTTAATTGTTTATACTTTCTATAAATGGACGTGAGGAGGTTATGGGAATTTTAAACAATAAATGACATCATACGCATAAATGGTACCCTGGGGGAACAAAACATTCCATCCCCAGGTGTGAAACATCCCCTAGGCAACAATATATCTATATAAAGGATGCAACTAATTGCATATTGTAGTGCTTTATTAGCATTTTCCAAGTGTGTGATTTGGATCATTGTCTTGTTGCATGACCCAACTGCCAATGAGCTGAAGCTCAATTTTAGTTGACTGCTAAATATTTTTTCTTTTTTTTTTAAATAAAATTTAAATTCTAATACATCAAATGCTAATTCTGGAAATCTAGAATTCCAAAGCCAGACAGAAATTATGTTACATAATCTGTTCATTTCTTGTGACTGTTGAGGTTTATCATTTTGTTTTAGGTCAACAGGGTCCAAGAGAAGAATACTCTTCTGAAAAATTCAGCTTAAGAACAGTTGTTTTTGTGTGGTAGCTGATTTCAGGTGGTCTAAGCTGGTTTTTGATGGTCAGGGTATTGGGAAAGTTGGTCATCCAGGTGAAAACATATCCTATAGTGGTAAACTAGCTGGTTAATAAGCTATAGTGCCCAGAACCTGATGCTGGCTAATGTCACATGTTAGCTAAGGTTGGCTAGCTTTTTTTACTCCCTCTTCATAGCTAAAAAAGTTTAATTATGTACTTTATTTATTGTAAACTTGGCAGGTGCAAGATGCTCAGATGCAGTTTTAAAAACCTATTTGCAATCCTCTTAGTTTGCTTTACAAGAAAAAAAAATCCTGATTCTCCTTTTATGGTAGGATTTCTAAAAAAAAAAACAAAAAAACATATTGGTGTCAGGGTGGAGCAGGAAGGAGACAAGGAGAGTGGATGCAATTGCGAGTATTTATTGAAAATAGACTAAATCAAATGAACAAGAACCAAAAACTAAAGAAACACAGAATATGTGAGGACTAGAGTACCAAATAAAACCTGACTGACGTTAGACGTACAACCAGGGACGAGGAACACAGGAAAAATGAGAACCATTTATACACACAGATGGGGACAAGAAACACGTGGGACCAGGTAACAAGGGGGCGGAGCTACAAACAAACAAGTAAGCAACAGGGGCAGAGACATTGGATAAACACAGGGACAGACCAGAGAGATGAAAAACAACAGATTAGAACGTGACAATTGGCTAGTTTGTAGCATAGTAGCATAGCATAGTTTTAAATAATGCGACAAGAACAATGGAACAGTTTTTCTCATTATCCACAAGCCTTACCTGATATCAATCCTTACAGTGTTCTCTTGGTGTCCAGTCGGCAATGCTTGCTGCTACAGTTGTGATGAGTTGTGGAGTTTGGGTGGAGGTGGGGTAGTGATCATTCATCATCCTGACCAAAAGCTTACACTTTTTTGCTGGATGCAATCAAATAAGTACTCTGTCTTTGGACAGTTGAGACAATTACTCCAACAAGAGCAGGATAAACCCTGTTTATTTTAATATCACTGTTTTCAGCGGCGTCCCAATACTTTTTTCCAACTACATAGAGCTAGAGGAAATATTGTAAATGCTGTCAAAACTTTATTGATATCTAGAAATCTCAAATGCAGTAGGAATGAGTGTTGAATATCTTAAAAACTACTAATCACATACTTCCAAGTGCAGGTAGACCTTGTTTGTGTGAATTGGGCCATTGTCTTGTTGCATGACCTAACCCCCCATTAGCTGAATCTTGATTTTTGCGGATTGTAAAAGGAGGCAATTACTTTTTTTTTTTTACAAAGTGGGACTGATTGTTGAATATCTTTGCTTAAAAAAAATCTTTAAACATCTTTAAATCTAAAAATCACATCCTCTCAATGGAGGTAGACCTTGTTTGTGTGAATTTGGTCATTGTCTTGTTGCATGATCTAACTGTCAATGAGCTAAAGCTCAATTCTAGTGGGTTGTAAAAGGAGGCAATCACTTTTTCACAAAGTGGAAATGAGTGTTGCATATCTTTTCTTTAACAATTCTATAAACATATTCAAATCTACTAATCACATCCTTCCAAGTGCAGGTAGACCCTTTATTTGATCTGGGTCATTGTCTTGTTGCATGATCAAACTGTCCATGAGCTGAAGCTCAAGTTTAATGGGTTAAAAATTGGGCCATCACTTTGTTTATAAAGTGAGACTGTGTGTTAAATATATTTGCTTTAAAAGTATTTAAACATCTTTAAATCTACAAATCACACCCTCCCAATGGAGGAAGACCTTGTTTGTGTGATTTGGGTCATTGTCTTGTTGCAGGATCTAACTGTCAATGAGCTAAAGCTCAATTCTAGTGGGTTGTAAAAGGAGGCAATCACTTTTTCACAAAGTGGAAATGAGTGTTGCATATCTTTTCTTTAACAATTCTATAAACATATTCAAATCTACTAATCACATCCTCCCAAGTGCAATTATACTTTGATATTGTGAATTGGGTCATTGTCTTGTTGCATGTCCTAACTTTAGTTGGTTGTAAAAGGTGGTAATCACTTTTGGAAACGGGAATCAGTGTTGAAAATCTTTTCTTTAAAAATCCTTAAAAATGCTTTAAATTATAATATTTTAAAAGTTAATTCTGGAAAGTAAAACAATATCATAACAATCATGTGTCCATGTGCATTAGCTGACATTCTTACTTTCTCTGAAGGTGATTAAGCTCAGTGAGCTGTCTACTCGCTGGAGCTGCTGTCACTTTTGTTCACTGTAGAGGGTAAGCATGTGTCACAGCCTGTGGCTAAATGATCTGGAGCTCTGAAACTATACAGCTGAAGGTAAATTAAACTGGAGATTTAATTCAGTGTTATTGAGGAAATAAATAAAGTAATCAAATGTATGTAGTAAGTGTATACAGTAGCTTCTAGTCCTTAAAAAAATATTGTCTTAATCCTCATAGAGCCTAAAAATCCCCAGTTCCTCAATGCTTTGGCTTTAAAAAAAAAAAGCCACTTGAAACATGGCAGACCTTTGTGTTGAGTATTTTGGATTTTCTGCAAAGTATGCGTTGAATTTAAACACTTCCTCCTATTTATTTCTATCTGTAAAGATGATTGTACCCATAGAAATTGTAATGTATGCTTCCCCTTTTTTATTTTTCCTTTCTCTTTTGCATTCACTCTTTATGCCTGTCTGCTGCTCCCCCTCCCTTTGTTGTTGTTTAAATATTATATGAAAAATAAAAATTCTTGATCACAAAAAAAGCAACTAAAAAAAAAAAAAAAGTATTTTTTCTTTTCTTGGGAGTCCTAATGAGTGCCAGTTTCATCATCATGTTTTTGATGATACTTGAGGATATATATTTTTACAAAATAATTTAATACGTTTTTCTTCATAGTTTGGATGACGTTAGTGATAATCTAAACAATGAAGAACATTTTTAAATAATTTGAGGTGAATTAGATTTTTTATACTGTACATTAAATCCAATACTTGAATTGCTTTAAATATAGATATATAGCTCTGGTAAAATCTAAGAGACCACTTCAGTTTCTGAATCAGTTTCTCTGATTTTGCTATTTATAGGTTTATGTTTGAGTAAAATGAACATTGTTCTTTTATTCTATAAACTACAGACAACATTTCTCCCAAATCCCAAATAAAAATAGTCATTTAGAGCATTTATTTGCAGAAAATGAGAAATGGCTGAAATAACAAAAAAGATGCAGAGCTTTCAGATCTCAAATAATGCAAAGAAAACAAGTTCATATTCATAAAGTTTTAAGAGTTCAGAAATCAATATTTGGTGGATTAACCCTGGTTTTAATCACAGTTTTTTCATGCATCCTGGCATGTTCTCCTCCACCAGTCTTACACACTGCTTTTACATAACTTTATGCCACTCCTGGTGCAAAACATCAAGCAGTTCATCTTGGTTTAATGGCTTTGATAATCAATTTTTCTTTTGATTATATTCCAGAGTTTTTCAATTTGGTAAAATCAAAGAAACTCATCATTTTTAAGTGGTCTCTTATTTTTTTCCAGAGCTATATAACCAGATAATTGTTGGTTGGGATATTGGTTGATTGTTTGTTTGTATGTAATGTGACAACTATACAGTTTGTGAGTGTAGGTGAAATTATATAGGCAAACACAAAAAACACTCACACCCAAAAGAAAACAGAAGAATTCAGCTACAGCTGTAATACAATATATGCAGCTATGCTGTATATGGTCCTGTAGGTGTAAAGATGAAAATCATTTTATTGTCATTAGCACCAGAAATGTAATAAACTGCGATATATATATATTTTATTTCTAAGTAAAGTTTCAAACAGGAGTTATTGCACAAAGGGAATAAAATGGCCACACTTGATTTGACACTTCATTTGTCTTTATCTATACGTCGTCGGTTACTTCAGCAAATTACATCGTGTATTTTCTTTTTTACAAATATTGTAAGAAAATCAGAACACAACAACATATATACTCCATTTAATAAGAATAAATATGATTGTAAATGCATCGAATGGAGAAACAACGCCACACAACACAGGGTCGAGGTCGAAGAAAGAAAGAAAGAAAGAAAAAAAAACATCGTACACCTAAATTCATTATAACTTTTTATATAAAAGCTTTACAGTAATAAATCTCTCGTCTTCTACAAAAATAATCTCACTAACTCTTGAGAGGGAAGAGAGGGCTTCTCATTGGTTGGCTCCAACTGCTTGTTGTCCAGTTGCAGCTTTTTTTTTTTTTTTTTGCAGCGTTGCGTGATGTTAACGTAAAAACGCATAGCGCAAAACGTCTTCCCTCGCAGCCAAATACACTGGCCTGGATGTTCTCCATCAGCTTGGTTTAAGAATAGTGGACCTGTAGGGGTCCAGTCAGAGTGAATATGATGGGGGGTGGGATGGGGGAGGGGCTGTTTGAGTGGGAGGGGTTTTGTTTTCAGATTTTTTTAAGCTTGGTGAGGCCTAAACGGTTGGGACGGCCAATGAAATGTCTTGAAATACCCGTCCATATGAACGTATAAAAGTAAGTAAGTAGAGGAAATGAATGAATTGTACAGTATTTCATCCAGTCAGTTCAGTATCCATCCCATTGCTGGTGTTCTTGCTTGGCTTCTTTAGTATTAATACCAGTACAAGCCTTATTAGTACTATTCTGATGGGATAAATTACATTTTCTACTCCCTAACATCTCATAGAATCCTATAGAAATTCACTGCTGGTTAATTGAATGAATTCCAGCCCAAATTAAGCCCAAAGTTGTCATCAATATTGATCAAAATAACTTTTTTAAACACCAAAAACTTTAGATTGCTGCAAAAAGAGAGTGTAAAAGAAAAGAAATAAAATTAAATAAAAGAATAAAAAATAAAAAGGTAATTAAAGGACAAGTTGAGAAATTAAGGAATCGAAAGGCAGCAAAATAGAAAAATAATACATAATAAAACAAATAATACAGAGAAAAGAACAGAACATGAGTAAAAGTAGAGAAATAAAAAAATAGAGAAATAGAATAATAAAAAACTAACAAAAGAAGAAAAAGACAAGAGCTTAAAAAGAGAAAGAGAAGCAAGTAAAAGAAACATTGAGAAAGAAAAATAATAGAAAATGAGCAAAAGATTTAAAAGAAGCTAAGTGGGCTGGAAAAAAAATACAAATAAATACAAAAAACAATAAGGGGAAATAAAAAAAGAAAAGATAGTGAACAAGAGAAGTATAGACAATCATGAAAAAGGAAGAAAAAAGCATAAAAGGAAGTAGAAACAGAAAAAAAAATAGCAAAAGCAGAAAAGGATAATGAGCAGGAAGAAAGTTCTAGTAAAACAACTAGAGAAATAAAGGAATATAAAAGAAAAGGAAGAAAGAAATGCATTATAAGGCTTTATAATGCTTTATATTTCTTGCAGTGGGCCTTTATAATTCAGTGTGCAGTATATATGTGAATTCTACCAGTTAGGTATTAAGGAGCATTAAAGCCACTCCACTGAAGTACAGCGTTATAAGTTTATAAGTTTATAAGAGTTTTCAGTAAAGTTTCTCCAGCACTAAGGCTGGAGCAGCAGCATTAGCATTAGCTGCTAACCGCAACGCTAGCTCTTTCGCCATTCAGAGGTGAGTATACTAGACTGCACTCTGCGTGTTTACCGTGTTAAAACACTCAGAGTTTCTCAGTCTAAGGCAATATTTACGTCCCGCTAGCGCTGCGGTTAGCGGCTAACGCTAATGCTAACGCTCCAGCCTTAGTGCTGGAGAAACTTGACTAAAAACTCACCCTTAGAGAAAATGTTAAAAATCTATTCGTACTGTAGCTAAACGGAAGCACTTTTTTGAGGAGATAAATCTGTGTAGATAAACATCTATCGCTCGTTTGACAGTTGTGTTTACTTAGGCGCTTCCCCCAGCTTCCTTCCTTTCTTTAATACATTTGTTATAAAGCCAGTTATTGTAATAATCTCTAGGGTTTTATGCATTGCAATACACATTCCATTTATTCTGGCTGGTTATGGATTGATTCTGATACATAATACTAAATCAGCACATCCCTATATTCTATATAGTACCAAAAAATACCATTACTACCATTAAAAATGGTCAAAAAACACCTTTTTATCATGGAAGTAGACTGAAGTTTTCATTAGAAGCCTTCTAGCTTTGTATGTAAGAACAGACGCTAGTATATATTACGCTTAGGTGTGTCTTTAAGCTTATATACACAAACTCTGGCAACCAGCAGATAAGCTAAATCATCAATAATGCTCATTTTATTTGATAATATTCTCATTTTATTAGATTTTTTTTGTATGGACTTACTGCACATACTTAAAAAATGTATCCCATCTGAACAGTACTGTGTTAAATAAGTCTTATTTGCTCGATAAGCACCTAATTATCTCTCAAGCTTGTGTCATCCTCCCCCATATCGCATTACAGATCACACAGCTTAAATATACAATGATATGATCTTTACAGAGATATCAGGATGTGGGTTATTATTATGGATGAAATTCTGATTTGATGTAATGAATTCACCGCAGGGCTACGCTTGTCAGAACGCATTGAAAATGAAAGATAAAGAAGAAAATGCCTCTTAAATTCCCTTTTTTTTAAACATGCAGCCTCTTCACACAGATCAGTGAGAAAAAGACATTACCCAATTACAGTACATTCATCAGCTTATTATGAAAATACAAAATAAAAGTAGTTCTATATACGTAATGAGTTTAAAACAAACGTACTTACACACTCAGAAGAAACTAGAAGAATCTGCAGTCGGTGTTATTATTATTATGCTCACTGTATATAGACATGTTGTACAGTACAGGCCTATGTTAAGGTAATGTATGATTTACGTTTATGACTGAATGTGTGTCTGTTGTTTACAGCAGGAATTAGGATGAAGAGTGTAAAATAAAAAAAAGAGGATTTATACTGACTAATGAAATAATTAATTATTTTATTATTATAATTTATGTGTGCAAAGTATTGGTAAGGTTTATTGATGCTTAAACTCCTAAAGGCTCAATAATCTCAATAAAAATCAATATTGGGGGTAAAAAAAATAAGCCGAAAATGGTAAAACAAAATCAAAACAAAGAATATAAAAAGGATATATAGTAATATAAAATAAAATAATAATAATAATAATAATAATAATAATAATAATAATAATAATAATAAACAGTACAACATAAAAATAGAGAAATAAAAAAGGAGACAAATGGAAGAAGTAGGAAAGAGAAAGGTTAAATTTACAAGGAAACAAATACAAAAAAACGAGAAGGAAAGTAAAAAAAATAGATCAAAATTAAGAAAAAAAGATTAAAAGCAAGTAAGAAAAGATAAGTGAAGATAAGTAAGAAGACAAACAATTAAAAAGAGAAGAACAAAAAATGGACAAAATAATGACACTAAAAATAAGAACATAAGTGAAAGAAATATATAGAAATAGAAGAATAAATAATGAACAAAAAGAAGAAAAAGATAAGTGCAGTTAAAAAAAGAAAAAGAAAGAATAGAAAAAAGAAAAGACAAAAAAATAAGTTTAATTGGGAAGAAAATAAAATAAGATATGTAAAAAAAGAATATAAGGAAAAATAAAAAAGCTTATAAAAAATAGAATAAAAAAATATATATGTAAGTAGAAAGAGAAGAATAAAATAGAAGCAAAAAAAGAAATAGATGATGAGTAGGAAGAAAAGTAGAGAAATAAAAGAAGAAAAAAAGAGGAAGAAAATAAAATAAATATAGTGAAGAAGAATGCAAATAAAAAAGTTAACAAAAAATAAATAAATTAAAAGTAAGACGACAAGCGAGAAAGAAAGGAGAAGAAGGGGTTCAAAATGATAAAACTGATAAGACATATAAGACAAACCAAGTAGCAGAGAGAAGAGCAGAATAAAAAAAAAGAAAGTTAAGGATGATTCAGAAAGAAAAAAAGAATATCTTGTTATCTATTGCACGTATTTAAAATTTTATATATATAAAAAAAATAAAACATGAAGCCACACATTCATATCTGTCGAATAGAGTGTACAGTTTGTACACTTTTGGTATGAATTCTTATACTTATTTAGAAGCAGAAAAGAAAAAGAAAGTGCATGCTGTGTGTGTATATGTGTGTATATATGTGTATATGTGTGTGTATATGTGTGTGTGTGTGCTATTGTGTGTTGAAGGGTTGAGAAGTGATAAAGCGAGTTAGCTTTGTTAGAAACTCTAAGAAGAAGATCTGAAAGGAGGAGGAGGAGGCGGTTATGAATGTCAATGAATGGCGACTTCAGCGAATGACCTGCTTT
The DNA here is from genome assembly GCF_023375975.1 of Astyanax mexicanus. NCBI lineage: Eukaryota > Metazoa > Chordata > Actinopteri > Characiformes > Acestrorhamphidae > Astyanax > Astyanax mexicanus. The sequence goes on along the minus strand of NC_064428.1, from coordinate 24,167,052 downwards.
TCCACAGATAATTAATTTACACTGTCCATCACCAGACTCATCATCATCATCATCATCATCATCATCATCATTACACTCGCCACACAGATCAGTTCACACACTTATATACAGTATCTCGCTGTGCGCTCGCGACAGGAGCGGAACAGTCAACCTGCTGCTGTTCCCAACTTTAGAATATTCACCAAAGTGTCCATGTTTTGTCCCCTTTTTTAAAAAAAGAAAAACGAACGAAAAACTCTAACTGTGCCTATAAATATTATATCACAACACAAAGACAACAAAAACAGATCTAAAACGAAAAAGAAATGAAAGAAAAAGAAGAAAAAAAGCTTTACAGAATAATAATAATAGTGATAATAATCTCTATATTTAATAAGGATACTTAATTCTACAGGAAATTGAATTTAGGCCATAGTGAATAATGAAAAAATATACAGATTGATTTTTTTTATTTTTGTTTTATTATAATCTAATTTTATTTTAAAGATTACAGCTTTAAGTGAAATAAAGTCAATTTAAAATCATGAATTATTAATTCATTAATATTCTGATTTTTGTTTGAGTCGTTTTCTCTCACTAAAATGTCCCCCGTCTCCATGTCGCACGAACACATTCATGTGATGTACAAAATAAAAGTCTTTTTTTTTTTTTTTTTAGTTTAATTCTATATACTGATGAGTACTGTAGAGTACTGTACTGCTGTACTCTTTACATTAAGTAAAGTAATACCGATACTGTAAAGTAAGAGTAAGTGGGTGTAAAAGCTTAAAAAATTTAAGCTGAAACCAAAAAACAAAACAAAACAAAAAAATAGTCTTATTATATTATATTTCCCCTTTTTCATCCCACCCCCCAACATTATTTTTTTTAAACGATAATAATACATGCTGGCCTTTTAATTCTATCTAATTGCGTATTTGTACTGGTCATTTTTATAAATAATAAACGTCCTTAAAAAGGTCCTCTTATTGGATAGACATACGTATAAAAAAACCTGTACAAAGTTTCTTCTGGTATTCACAAAGCACAGTAAAGTGTCAATGTCCAACATGCACAGGTACTGTATAAAGCTTAAAACCTTTGTGTCTGGATGTTCAATGTCCTTTGCATGAGAGTCTGCAAAACAAACTCAGACGTCGATGTATGTAGGAAGTTCCGTCGAGAATTTGACACGCGGGTGAGGCTTAATGCATTCTGCAACACAGATGAAAGAACAAAGATAAAGAAAATGAGTCAAAATATAATTTTTTTTTTATTAAAAAAATCCAATTTCTAAGAACATATTGAGCTCTATTTCAGCGATCTTGAAGCAAGACATCAACTGTGGATTGCGCAGCTTGATTTTAGGGCATGTCAGTGCATCCTTGCTATCGTAACAACGGGAAAAGTATCCCAAAAATTGTCAGTGAGCCTTATAATAATCCGGTGCGCCTTATGCACTGTATTAATTTTACCAGTCAGATTGTAATAAGCAGTATAATAAGTCACTCTGCTGAAGTGCAGTGTTATACAGGAGTTTCTGTTTAGTTCTCCAGGAGTATTAGTATTAGCCGCTAACTACGCTAAGCACTCGCTCTTTAACCATTCAGAGGTGAGTATGTCAAACTGTAGCCTGCGTGTTTTCCATGTTAAAACAAGTTACGTGGGACAACCGCTAGCTATTATCGCCCTGTCTTTGCCAGAACACTCAGGGTTTCTCAGTGTAGCACTGTTGGGCAGCATTAGCCGCTAACTGAGGTTAGTACAAGAGTTTTGACTAATCTGGAAACCTAAGCTTACTGTAAATAAATGGAAGCGGTTCACTCACCCAAATAAATAAATACAAATTTCCGGAGAGAAATCTGTGTAGATTAACATCCAGTGCTCGTTTGACTTTAAAAGAAAGTGTTTTTTTAAGAAATTCTTACCAGAGGAACATGTGAAAGAGTATTTTTAATGTTGGTTAGTTGAAATAATTTGCTGCATGAAATTCAAATAAAAATTACAAGAACGCTACCAGACCACTCTTCCACACTTTTTATGTTTAGAATAAACACATTAAAAAATACATTAAAGAGATGGTCATGCCAGGACACTGATGCTATTAATTATACTATTTTGTTTCCTCCCAACTTAGGAATGGTAGTCATTTTAGTTTAAAAGAAAAAGAAAATCTTATGGACTGCTGCTTTAATACAGAGTGTCTGGATGTCTTTTTTTTTAAGTCTTAAAATGTCTAAATCTATGTAGTTAAAAAGGCCTTTATTTGTCTTAAATCCATTTCTCAAATGTCTTATAATGCTAAAGACAGAAAATACAGTTCTGGTTTTATTTTATTTTTATTTTTTTTTGTGAGCTAAATTATTTAAGGAATGCTTTTGGGAAATATTAGTTTGACAGAAAATAGAGATTAACTATAAAGTCTGTGAATATAGTAAGTTTTTGCACCTTTTTTGACCTTTATGTTTATTGTGAAAGTGCTCTTATTCTGACTCTTAAGGGCTAAAGGGTCTTTAAAGGTATTTCCTCGTACCTGCAGATATTTTGTAACACAGAAGGATACAGAAATTCATATTGTTTTAGTATTCCATGATATATCTACCAGATTAGGTAGATTATATTAGCACAATATCATTCTGAGATACACATAGTGCCTATTGTCATATCAGGTTGGGTTTTCTTGTGAAAATTCCTAGAGTTTTTAATATATATATCGCAGGAAAACTATTGGAAAATATTGTAGTGTCTGTTTTTTTTTCTTCTAATCATTCAGCCCCACCATCTAGTAAACCGAAGTACCTTAGAACACTTTAACACTTTTCATGGTAGCAAATTTAACTACAAAACCCTGAGTTATATATTTCAAGTAGTGCAACTTTAACATCCATTGAGCTTGTTGCCCCCCCCCCCCCCCCCATGCTTAACAGTTGGTAGAAACCTCTAGCAAAATATTGCTACCAAATTCATGTCAGTTTTGATTGTATGTACTTTCTTTTTTTTTTTTTTTTTTTTTTTTTTTTACAATTTCCTCAGGCAAGATGAGCATATGGTAAGAGCTACAAAAAAACGTGTGCAACATAAAAATAAAAAAAATATTGCACACACTTGCGGATCACTGCCTCCAACATATGTCACGGGAGCAGAGACTCACCGATGGGCTGTGTGTTGACCTCGGTGTCCAGAGGCTCCGGTGAGGTGAGAAGCTCTCGCTGAGAGCTGCAGCTGGGGGTGCTCTCCGTCGGGCTCACTGGACTCCGGATCATTTCTTGCTCTTTTTCGTCCTGCATCGCCGCATAGAGGTGGAGGCCTGGGATCTTCCTTGAGGAAAGAGTTACAATGAGATACAGGGGGAAGGTAAACGTCCGGCACTAATTAGAAATGAGCAAAGCAGCTCGCCAGAGGACTGCAAACCTCAGGAGAAGAGAAGGCTCATTACTAGATGACCTAATGGCATAAAGGAAGTTCAGATTTACTACCAGGCAAAAACGTGTATTTTATTGGGCATATTAGGCAATGGTACAAATACAAATTGCAGGCTAGAAAAAGTAAGTGAAACTTTCTTTAAATGCAATGACCTGGAGACCATTTAGTTCTGTTCCCAATCTGTAGATCCTCCAAACATACAAGTGTTTGTGCTAAAAACAACTCTGAAAATCAACTATGGTCTCCCCTACAATGCAAGCTAGAAAAAGTAAGTGAAAACCTAATGGTGCTTGACAAAGTTGTTATTAATGACAGTGTATTTGTGACAGCAGACACATTGGGATGAGGCCTGCGAATGGGCAAAAGCCTGTGTTTGGGCAAAAGCCGGTGCCAGAGCAGAAGCCTGTAAATGGGCAAAAGTCTGTGAATAGGCAAAAGTCTGTGAATAGGCAAAAGCCTGTGGTTGGGCATAAGCCTGTGAATGGGCAAAAGTCTGTGAATAGGCAAAAGCCTGTGGTTGGGCAGAAGCCTGTGAATGGGCAGAAGCCTGTGGTTGGGCAGAAGCCTGTGGCTGGGCAGAAGCCTGTGGCTGGACAGAAGCCTGTGAATGGGCAGAAACCTTTGTTTGGGCAGAAGTCTGTGAATGGACAGAAGCCCAGGAACGGGCAAAAGCCCAGGAATGGGCAGAAGCCTGTGAATGGGCAGAAGCCTGTGAATGGGAAGAAGCCTGTGAATGGGCAAAAGCCTGTGAATGGGCAGAAGCCTGTGAATGGGCAGAAGCTTTTGGCTGGGAAGAAGCCCAGGAATGGGAAGAAGCCTGTGAATGGGCAGAAATCTGGTGCTGGACAGAAGCCTGTGTCTAGGCAGAAGCCTGTACCTGGGCAGATGCCTGTACCTGGGCAGAAGCCAGTGAATGGACAGATGCCTGTGAATGGGCAGAAGCCCAGGAATGGGCAGAAGCCTGTGAATTGCCAGAAGCCTGTGAATGGGCTAGACAGAAGATCAGGAATGGTAATAAGCCTGTGGCTGGGCAGAAACCTGTGCCTGGGCAGAAGCCTATGAAAGGACAGAGGCCTGTGGCTGGGCACAAGGCTGTAAGTGGTCAGAGGTATGTGAATGGGCAGAAGCCTGCATGACTAAATGATTTACCTAGCTGAGCTACTTTGGTGCTTTTTTTTATTAAGAAATAACCTTGTGGCTATCATTCCAATCGGTGTCTGCCATATCTGTTATATATCATCAGGTAGAATGAGAAATAAGTAAGACATGTTTTTTCCCTGCAGAAAAGTAAACACCTTTACTTACAATCTTACGCTATCACAGAAGTCAAAGGGCCACTCCTGAATCACAAGTCCTTTCTCTTTTATCATAAACATATTTCTACTCTGCATCAAATTAATTGCCTGTGGATAAAATCAGGTCTGATCTGTCTTTTTTTTTATTGGATTAGAAGGTGTAGAAGTTTCACAGCATGGCCGCAGGCTGCATTCTTTTCAGGACATCATCTCGAAGATTTGTATTAAAAACGATCACTATCTCTGAACAGTGGTCGAAATAAATTTATTTACGGCAGGAAAGACTTTGATAAAGCTCAGCTGTCAGTAAACTTCTTTTGTTGTGTGTTTACTTCGCGCCGTCTCCCGTTTCGTCTTTGGCTCCCTGTCTCGGCCTGCTAGATCTTGTCTTACTGTTGACCCCTCCTGCTCTTTTCGCACCCATCCGACCGGGGGTGCCGCTGTAATAATTTAACATTTCATAAAGGTCAGCTCGCGAGGCCCAAAGGGCTAAATATTGATAATGTCTGCAGCGCTGACTGACATTTCCAATTCGCTGCGAGCAACTTAGACAAAAGGAATCTGAACACCTTCCAGGAACGCGGGGTGAGAAATATCACTCGGGCGCTTTGACGGACTGTCATATTTAACTGACAGCGGCCGTCATAGTTAACAGACAGGGCGGTCGGCCTGTCTAGACGGCCTGAGGGAAGTGCACCATCCAAATTACCAGTAACCCTGTGATCTCTGAGCAGTTTAGCCTTTGATCTTGTGATGGAGGAGGTTTGAGTGTTGGCTTCAGAGGAACAGGGTTGAGGGTTATGGGGCCTAATGGAAGCAATGAAGTATCACTCCAGATATCTTTGGATTTCTATCACTCCCCTGCAGTTTAATCTGCTGGTCTAGACTGGGTTCCACTTGGATTTGTGCATACAGACTTTACATACTGATCAGTGGTGCAATTAAGTTTGGTTAAAAACAAACCAGAATTAAATAAGGACTAAAAAATGACTAAAACAATCCTGTTCACACCTGGCCTATACCATGCATCCTGGTACACTAAGGAGCATGATACATTCAGATACAATACAGTTAAATGAATAACAGTAACATAATGCCAAAATGTCGTAAAGTATTCACTTTGTACAGTAGTTCTGATCCTTGAGAACTGAATCATATGTGCAGTGGTGGACCATGCAACAAGACAATGACCCAAACATTCAATTCAAAAGTTCACCAAAAAAAAAACATTCGCATACATACTTTACACACTAATCAGTGGTGCAATAACGTGGTGCAATAACGAGTGCCATTATCAGCTAGTAATATACTGCCCCTGAAGATCTCCATATATCACTCTGACACATACAGGTAACCTAGCAACAGTGCAGCACTTACAAACCAAATAGAGCAGCTACAAACAGAGCAGCAATGGAACTATTTTCTCGTTCTCTTTAACTCAAAATCTTTCAAAATCAGTGATAATGGAACTGTGGTATAATTAAGCAATAATACACTTGAATTTCATGCTATAACATGTAATATTGGCACTGCTGTGCAGTTATAGCATGTTATAGCATGAACCTCGTATGTGTTATTGCTTAATTATCACTTTAAAGGCCTTAGCATACTTCTTGCATCATCTACACTCAATATATTTTAAATAGATGGATGAGGCTAAAGTGAAGTGAAAGTACACTAAACATGACACAAGAGCAGGTTTGGTCACATTACCTTTTAAATTTATAGATGAGGAACACAGCTAAACCCACCACCACCACCGACAGGAGCATTAGCATGGCTGAACTGCTGTGGTTCTCACTGGTGTCCACTAGGGGTGCTATATTTTGGAGAGAAAAAAAGCAACATACTAGTCAACACAATCAACCTAAAAATATGTTTGGTTAAACAGCAAAGTGCCCTTTGCTCTTTCTGATTATTCATCTTGTAAACATAACCAACAGCAAATGTTGTATTTGAAGAACTATAACTTCAAATAATAGTATAAATAATGAATAAACAAAATGAAAAAGAGACTGACCTGCAGATAACTGTGCAGCGTAGACTGTGATTTGAACCCCTGGTCTTAAGGTGAACTGGACCTGGTTCTGGTTAAGTGCTCCCAGAACTAACTCCAACAGCTAAAAGAAAAAAGAAACAACAGATTTAAATAATTGCACTGTTTAACTGGTGCAATATTAGGCCAACAACTATAACATAAAGTATTAACTCCGTACAGTAGTTCTGATTCTTTAGAACAAACAATCTTATTTACAGTGGTGGACCATGCAACATGACAATGACCCAAACATTCAATTCAAAAGTTTACCAAAAAATAATTATTCAAAAATAGACTCAGAAAAACTCAGAAACGGACAGAATGGGCTCCAAGTGGTCCAGTGGGCTAAGCGCTAACACTATGATCAGGAAATAATTGGTTTGAATCCCGTTCATGTAGCTTGCCATCAGCTGCTGGAGCCCTAAGAGAGGTTTTATGGTGTTTTTTTGGATACAATACGAGTTAGCACCTGAACATCCCTTTCAGACAGCTTCCTCTTTCGTCCACAGTTAATCCTGTTGGATGTGGTTCGTCCTTCTTGGTGGCTCTTGATACATCACAAAGACTTGCTGTCTTGGTCACAGATGCGCCAGCAAGACTTGCACCAACAATTTGTCCTCTTTTGAACTCTGGTATGTCACCCATAATGTTGTGTGCATTTCAATATTTTGAGTAAAACTGTGCTCTTACCCTGCTAATTGAATCTTCACACTCTGCTCTTACTGGTGCAATGTGCAATTAATGAAGATTGGCCACCAGGCTGCTCCAATTTAGCCATGAAACCTCCCACAATAAAATTACAGGTGTTTCAGTTTCATTGTCCAACCCCTGTATATTTTTTTCACCAGGGTTCTTGAGGTATTTTCTAATGTTGATAGCAGGTGCAAATTATATCTAGCATACATAGACAGCATTTCACAAGGACGATGTTTATTGAAACGAATCCTCTACGAATACACTTAACACTACCTCCACCTTGAGGCTACCTTGACGCCAACCTTGAGACGACTGAGCTCCTCGGTGGACGTGAAAAATGACAGATTTGCTGTTGTGCATTAAGGCTGTATCTGAGTTGTGATGTATGGCGTCTTTACAGTGCGGACGAGCTGTATTTGGAATAGCAGTTGTGTCTCGCCAGACACGGCAGTGCCTTTTGACATATATCAAGCACGTCACCTTGAGTCAGAAATAAAGATATATGAGGTGGGAGGGGAGTCGTTTTGGTCTAATATCTCTGTCTATCGCACACACACACACATACAGGGGTTGGACAATGAAACTGAAACACCTGTCATTTTAGTGTGGGAGGTTTCAAGGCTAAATTGGAGCAGCCTGGTGGCCAATCTTCATTAATTGCACATTGCACCAGTATGAGCACAGTGTGAAGAGGGATCAATTAGCAGGGTAAGAGCATAGTTTTGCTCTAAATATTGCAATGCACACAACATTATGGGTGACATACCAGAGTTCAAAAGAGGACAAACTGTTGGTGCACGTCTTGCTGGAGCATCTGTGACCGAGACAGCAAGTCTTTGTGATGTATCAAGAGCCACGGTATCCAGGGTAATGTCAGCAAAACCACCAAGAAGGACCAATCACATCCAACAGGATTAACTGTGGACACTGTAAGAGATAGCTGTCTGAAAGGGATGTTAGGGTGCTAACCCGGATTGTATCTAAAAAACATAAAACCACGGCTGTCCAAATCACGGCAGAATTTAATGTGCACCTCGACTCTCCTGTTTCCACCAGAACTGTCTGTCGAGACAATTAATTATTGTGGTCTAAAACCAGGTGTTTCAGTTTCATCGTCCAAACCCTTGTACATACAGAGCCGATGATACTTGCTCAAGCTGAAAGCCTAAACTGTGGTGTTGTTTCATTTAGAAAGGAACCATCTTTTTCTTTAAATTATAGATATATATATATATTTTTATTACAATACCTGTTACTTAAGCTTTGTTTACTCCACTCCAATCAGGAGTGACCTTTTATCAAAGGTTGAAAGTTGAAGGAAGTGTGCACAGTCTACCAAAAGCTCCATTAATACCTTTTTCACAGCCTTCATATTTTATTCCCATTCCAAGCTTCATTAATTGTCTCTGCTTCATTTACCAATTGAATCTTAATGTGACTCATTTTGCATAACCCTCTCCCTCTCTCTCTCTCTCTCTCTCTCTCTCTCTCTCTCTCTCTCTCTCTTTTCTCTCTCCCTCCGCCACTCTATGCGTCTTGCCTGCTTAAAACGAGACCATTCCTTGAATAATTACTTTTCTCATGCTGTGTACCGAGGTCAGTAAATCTATTCGAAATTTTAATAAGGTTATCCTCATATCCTACTCCCTACATGGCAGCTCTGAATGAAGATTTATATTATGTGGAAGGTGCATTTTCCCCTCACCGATCAATGAACAGCCAGGTCCATTACCCTGTGTAAAAGTGGCGGAAACAGGCCACGTTTACATGCAGCCAGATAATCCGTTAATAATCCAGCTAACAGCGCAAGGCTATTCTGGCTATTGAAGCTGTTCTGAATACAATTTACAATGTCGGACTATACAAGGTGTATAATTCTTTTTTAAAATAATCCATTAAGTACAGCTCTTTTGCTATTTACAGGTATAAGTTTGAGTAAAAAGAACATTGTTGTTTTATTCTATAAACTAGAGACAACATTTCTCCCAAATTCCAAATAAACAAAAATTGTCATTTAGAGCATTTATTTGCAGAAAATGTGAAATGGCTGAAATAACATAAAAAGCTTTCAGACCTCAAATAATGCAAAGAAAACAAAATCAATATTTGGTGGAATAACCCTGGTTTTTAATCACAGTTTTCATGCATCTTGGAATCTTCTCCACCACCAGTCTTACACACTGCTTTTAGACAATTTTATGCCACTCCTTATGCAACAATTCAAGCAGTTCAACTTGGTTTGATGGCTTGTCTCTTATTTTTTCCAGAGTTGTATATCATGGGAAATAGGATTTTTTCTTTTGCTAAAAACAGAAAAAAGTAGTCCCCTGATGTGATAATTAGGATAATTAGGAAATGGCTGAAATAACAAACAATAATAACCTGGTTTTTAATCTGTTTTCATGCATCTTGGCATGTTCTCCTCCACCAGTCTTACACACTGCTTTTGGATAACTTTATGCCTGCACTCCTGGTGCAAAAATTCAAGCAGTTCAGTTTGTTTGATGGCTTGTGATCATCCATCTTCCTCTTGATTATATTCCAAGGGGTTTTCAATTTAGTAAAATTAAAGAAACCCATCATTTTCAGTGGCCAGATAATCCGTTAATAATCAGACTAATAGCACAAGGCTATTCTGGCTATTGAGGCTGTTCTGAATACAATTTCTTTTCTTTTTCTTTGGACTTTAGAAGGTGTATAATTCTTTAAATAATCCTTTAAATACAGTTATTTTGCTATTCATAGGTATATGTTTAAGTAAAATGAACATTGTTGTTTTATTCTATATATTATTTTCAACATTTCTCCCAAATTAGGGCATTTATTTGCAGAAAATAAGAAATGGCTGAAATAACAAAAAAAGATGCAGAGCTTTCAGACCTCAAATAATGCAAAGAAAACAAGTTAATATTTGGTGGAATAACCCTGGTGTTTAATCACATGCATATTGGCATGTTCTCATCCACCAGTCTTACACACTGCTTTTGGATAACTTTATGCCACTTCTGGTGCAAAAATTCAAGCAGCTCAGCTTGGTTTGGTTTGATGGTTGTGATCATCCATCTTCCTCTTGATTATATTCCAGAGGCCATCAAACCAAGCTGAACTGCTTGAATTTTTGCACCAGGAGTATAAGGCATAAAGTTATCCAAAAGCAGTGTGTAAGACAGGTGAAGGGGAACAGGCCAAGATGCATGTTTAAAAAACAGGGTTATTCCACCAAATACTGATTTCTGAACTCTGCAGCCATTTCTCATTTTCTGTAAGTAAATGCTCTAAATGACAATATTTTCATTTGGAATTTTGAAGAAATGTTGTCTGTAGTTTATAGAATAAAACAGTAATATTCATTTTACTCAAACATAAGCCTATAAATAGCAAAATCAGAGAAAGTACTACTAGTAGTAATAATAATAATAATGCATTAGTATGCTCAGTGCATCATCTAGTGGGCTGTACTGAAACACCCCTGCATTACATTTTAATGTCATCCATTATTTTTCAGGTTCAGGAGGGCTAGTTGGGAAATAGGGCACATATTACTAATGACACACACTCTGCACCCCCCTCACACACACACACACACACACACACACACACACACACACACACACACACACACACACACACACACACACACACACTCCAGAGAACAAACAGATGCTGCTGCTTTTTAATATAGAGAATGTTGTGTTATATTCCATCATGCTGTCGTGTTCAGAGAGGGCACACGCTGAACTGCATGCAATAAAAAAACAAACAGTACACTGCCCTCTGCTTTAAAAATATATATTAAGCACCTAAATCACTTGATTACGTCTGGAGCCGGAGTGGATTCGGTGCATCAGCATCGATTTGAATTGTGGATGGCTTTAAAACAGCCAGAATAAAATACAATAAAGTCCTCAATGTTTTGTACTTCAAGTTCCCTTCTTACATAACTGACATGCTGCGTTTCTGCTAACTGCTTGATTGAGCAGAAGTGTGTGTGTGTGTGTGTGTGTGTGTGTGTGTGTGCGCGTGTGTGTGCGTGTGTGTGTGTGTGTGTGTGTGTGTGTGTGTGTGTTTCTGTCTAATGCATTTTGCTAAAAGCTCCACAGCCCAACATTGACACCTGCTGGAGGAAGACTGTAATTCTCTGTACTTCTCTGTAATTCTCTATAATTCTGATGAGCTCTAACGCTTGGTCCTATCTGTAGAGGTTTATTATTGCTTTCATGTCCTCACGAGGGGAGTTATGACACATTCACAAGCAGTGAATAACACATTTATAAAGCAATACTTATGTCAATTTATGAACAGCTTATACTAGTACTTTCAACCTGATATTACATATTTTTTTATGACAGAAATGTTCTTATGAATAGATATCAAAAGCCATTGTACTATTATACAATATGTTCACACTTAAAAATGATGAGTTTTTTTTTTTATTTTACCAAATTGAAAACCTCTGGAATATAATCAAGAGGAAGATGGATGATCACAAGCAATTAAACCAAACCAAGCTGAACTGCTTGAATTTCTTTGAACCAGGAGTGTCATAAAGCAGTGTGTAAGACTGGTGGAGGAGAACATGCCAAGATGCATGAAAATTGTGATTAAAAACCAGGGTTATTCCACCAAAATATTGATTTCTGATCACTTAAAACTTTATGAGTATGAATTTGTTTTCTTTGCATTATTTGAGGTCTGAAAGCTCTGCATTTTTTTTGTTATTTCAGCCATTTCTCATTTTCTGCAAATAAATGCTGTAAATGACAATATTTTTATTTGGAATTTGGGAGAAATGTTGTCTGTAGTTTATAGAATAAAACAAAAATGTTCATTTTACTCAAATATATACCTATAAATAGCAAAATCAGATGATTTTCTGATTGTCAGACTGATTGTCCCACACATTCAGCTGCTAGTCAGCTAGTCACCACCTCTTTTTGAACTGCTGCTGATGCAGCATTGCAGAGTAGCAGCACAGCGTGTTTTGGAGGAAAGCGCAGCGAATCAGTTCTGATACATCAGCTCACAGATGCCTTGTTCTGATCGACATCACCCTCTGGAGTGATGTGGGAAGAGGGCGCCATCTACCATCTACCCACCCAGAGAGAGCAAGGCCAATTGCGCCCTCTTTTAGGGCTTCGGCAGCTGATGGCAAGCTGCATGACTGGAATTCGAACCAGCGATCTCCCGATCATAGACCACTGGACCTAATGCATTATTATTATAGGATTCATAGGAAGTGTTACCATCATACCTTAACCTTTACTTGTAAGTATATTTCTTCAACAGGATTATTTGTCTTATATACATATATACGTATTTGTGTCTATTTTTTCTTATATTTAATTTATCTTATCACTTAAAACAATTAAACCAATTGGTTTGTTAAGAGCCACAGTACCAAACAACATGCAGCACAAATCTGCTCAGAATTAATTCTCAACCACATGAGAAGAACAGAATAATAATAGTCCATATCTCTGTTGTGTGAGAAGCAAATGAAGGGGGGTGGGGTTTGTGGTGGGTACCTGATCTAAATGTGCCGCTGTTTTCTCTGGTTTGCCTTCTGTGATTTCTTTATCTGGCAACAAGAAGAATTCAGCGGCTGTGGGCAGTCCTGGCAACACCGTGACCAATAGCTGATCTGGACTTACGTCAGTGGCCTATGAAACAGAACAAAAGGAGGGGTTTTCATCAGTAAAGAAATCAATATTATAGATAGATAGATAGATAGATAGACAGACAGACAGACAGACAGACAGACAGACAGACAGATAGATAGATAGATAGATAGATAGATAGATTCTTTATTGTCCTCAGAAGAGTACATTTGTTTTCACAACCTGTACCATAGTATACATACTGCTTAGACATACAAGGTAACTTACATTAAATAGATTACAGTAAACGAGAAAAGCAATTTGATTGATGATTTAATGATTTTTAAACAATTAGAAACAAAACCAACCATTCAAGAGAAATATATGTCCTACTTTCATTCATGTTTTAAAAAGTAGATCAGAGATTTACAGTACCGGTTAAAAGCCCATCAAAAATGTTATGATGAAACTGGCACTCATCAGGAGCTAGTTTGCATTGCTTTTAGTGGTGTATTAAAAGTCATGGTGCAAAAAGGGTTAATTTACCATGTTTTAAGCAATTATTAGAAAGCAAAGAAACATTTTTCAAAATATGCAAATAATTTTGTGTTCTATAAAACAACAAAATAAAACAAAGAAACAGGTATTTTAACAAAGACTCAGATTGACATAGATTATAGTAGATTGTAAGTTCTAAAATGACAGAAAAAGCTGAAGAACAACAAGAATGAATTATGATGCAATGAACATTCAGACCTCATTCCACCAAATTTCAAAGCTAAAAATAAATCTTCAAACCACAGATAACGAATACATAATAAGGTAAATAGATATTTATCATCTATTAAAAGTCTTACTTTTTTTTACAAAGTTCTTGCAGTGCAGCATTCAATGAAATGTATAAGCATCCATTTTAACGTTTGGTTTACACTGGATTAAATTATAGACAGTGTGTACAAATGAAAAAATATAGACATTCAAATATAGACATTCGTCCTCCTGGACAAATGGGCGAATTCACGCATGAACTTGACATGCTACTGTCTTCTATCCCTGAGCAAGATTGTCCCATGCTCATTCTAGGGGATATGAACATCCACCATGACAGTACCAGCTTCACAGACTTCCTATCCCTCATGCAGTCTTTCGAACTGGAGCAGGTCCCCAGCCCCCAACACATAAAGCTGGCAAACATCTAGACCTGATCTTCACTCGTAACTGTGACACCGACTCTCTAACTGTCACTCCTTTGCACGTCTCAGATCACTACTTTATGAAACTCAATGTTCATATTTCAAATAAACCCACAGCTACTCCTACTATGGTCTCGTTCCGCCGAAATCTTCGAGATCTCTCAGCAGACCAGTACTCCTCGCTGGTGACTGACATTATGCCTCCACCAGGCTCATTTTCATCACTCAATGTAAATGATGCCACTGACACTCTCTGCTCCACACTAAGCTCCTTTTTGGACAACTTCTGTCCTCTTACATCTCGAGCCATTAGCTCAAACAAACCGCAGCCATGGCTTAAAAATGACACACTCAGGGAACTACGCTCCAAACTCCGAGCTGCCGAAAGAAAATGGCAAAAAACCCAAAAACAAGCAGACCTAAAAAATTACCAACTACTCCTGGCTTCTTTTTCAGCCAACCTCACTACTGCTAAAGCTGAATTTTATCACAATAAATTCAGCTCCCTCACAGACTCCCGGAAACTATTTGCTACATTTAAATCACTACTCAACCCTCCGCCTCCTCCTCCGGCTACATGCCTTACGGCTGAAACACTTGCCTCATTCTTTACTGGCAAAGTGGCGGCCATCAGCAACCAGTTTACTGATGCACAATGCAGCAGTCCTACTGCATCCTCTACTGCCCGGTGTCCCTCCACCGAAGGCGTTGCTTTCTCCTCATTCACTCCTCTCACTGAGAACGAGACACTGGCTCTCCTAACACGTAGCCGTCCTACTACGTGTCCTCTTGACCCAATTCCTTCAAACCTACTGCAAACTATCGCACCTGCAATCATTCCGGCTATCACTCACACGATCAATGCCTCCTTAACTTCTGGTGTATTCCCCACTGCTTTCAAACAAGCACATGTGACGCCTTCTCTCAACCCCGCCCAGGTTGACAACTACAGACCGGTCTCACTGCTACCCTTTCTCTCTAAAACACTAGAAAGAGCAGTTTTAAATCAGGTCTCTGGCTTCCTCTCCCAGAATGACCTTCTGGACCAGAACCAATCTGGGTTCAAAAAAAGACATTCTACCGAGACGGCTCTGTTGTCTGTGACTGAAGCGTTGAAAACTGCCAGAGCTGCAGGTCAGTCCTCAGTGCTCATTCTGCTGGACCTCTTGGCCGCATTTGACACAGTCAACCATGACTTTCTCCTAACTATACTCTCAAACATGGGGATCGCAGATAATGTGCTGTCATGGTTCAGATCATACCTCACTGGGCGCTCGTTCAAGGTGTCGTGGCAAGGACAGCTGTCCTCAGCCCGCTCCTTATCCACTGGGGTTCCCCAAGGTTCGGTACTGGGACCCCTTCTCTTCTCCATATACACCACCTCTCTTGGGCAGGTTATCCGCTCACACGGATTTTCCTACCATTGCTTTGCTGATGACACCCAGCTATACCTGTCGTTCTCACCTGAAGATCACTCAATCTCTGCACGGATTTCGCAGTGTCTCTCTGACATATCCTCATGGATGAAGGAGCATCACCTTCAATTAAATCTCTCAAAGACTGAACTTCTGGTTATACCAGCAAAACCATCTTTTCAACACAACCTCTCTATAAGTATCGACTCTCTCTCTCTCTCACCGACAAAGGTTGCTAGGAACCTGGGTGTTATGGTTGATGACCAACTCTCCTTCACGCACCATGTGGCCTCAGTTGCTCGGTCCTGCCGCTTTGCGCTCTATAACATCCGAAAAATTAGACCGTTCCTGACGCAACAGGCCACCCAACTCCTGGTGCAAGCGGTCGTCATCTCACGCCTCGACTACTGCAATGCCCTGCTAACTGGCCTCCCGGCCTGTGTAGTAAAACCACTCCAGATGATCCAGAACGCAGCAGCACGTCTGGTCTTCAACCAGCCAAAACGGGCACATGTCACCCCGCTGCTCATTGAGCTCCATTGGCTACCAGTTGATGCTCGCATCAAATTCAAAACTCTTACAATTGCCTACAAGGTGATGTCAGAACAGGCTCCTTCCTACCTGCACTCGCTCCTGAAGGCTTACGCTACCTCCCGGCCGCTGCGCTCCTCCAGTGAACGTCGCCTCACTTTGCCAAACATTCACACAAAGCAATCCAGACTGTTCTCATACAGAGTTCCCCAGTGGTGGAACAAACTACCTTCCACTACCAGATCAGGAGAATCTCTCACTATCTTTAAGAAACTCCTGAAGACAGAGCTCTTCAAAGAGCACTTACTCTCTTAACACCTCTAACACACTAACTACTTCTAACCCCATTTCCTTCTTCCTCTTCTCTACTCCTCTATCCTATTATTCCCCTTTGTCCTCCTTTTATCCCTATCCAAAGATGTTTTTCCTTTAAACTTATTTTACATTGTACTTGACTATTGTAAGTCGCTTTGGACAAAAGCGTCTGCCAAATGTAATGTAATGTAAAAAAAAAAAAAAAAAAAAGCAGGCTAATCCCAGTTAAATCACAGATTCTAAATTACTACAGTATATTCAGAAAGTTATTACTATGAGACATTTCTCATACTAAAACAGTAGTAGATTAGTCCATCATCAACATATAATCTACGTATTACCTGGTTTATTTGATATGCTTTGCTTGTGTCGTACTAATATCTCTTACACGTTTGAGTCATGAAATATGAAGGTCCTCCAGCAGGAACATGGAAAGCCATTATCCGGGCCTGAGATTACTATTAGCACATCATCATGTGGCCCGCTGTTATTTCACTGATATAATAGAGGCAGTGAAGCAATTACAGCAGACTGTAGACATTAGGTTCAGGTCAAATCACAAGGTTAGAGCACGGCTACCGACCTTCTGCACGGCCCCATGTGCTCGGTTGAAAACTCATTAGCCGCGTTATGACTCAGCCGGTGGAGCGTGGCACACATATGGCCGACACGACTACGGCGGGTTTCGGGTCCGGGAGCTTTCTTGGCTCTCCGCGACTTCTTCATACTTTCGGCATATGTAACGACGCATATTGGATGTTTCTGCATTTCAAGGTGATGACATCTTGGAGAAGGGAAAGACAGCTTGCGGGAGAAGTGTTACGTAACTCGGTGCTGCAATAACAGACAGGGTGAGAGCTGAGAATCCGGCATTGTGGCAAGTGAGTCAAGATCCTGCCAATTAAAAGCAGCGTGAGATCCTGGAGCCATGCTCTGCTGGTTTAGGGTTTCGCGGGTTAACCAAGGGACACATCAAAGGAGATATAGCATAGTTTTTCTGCACATGCTTGTGAATATTGGGGAGATTCTGAGAATCCTGTTGCTTAATAAGTCAGACTTTACAGCGGCATAAAAAAAAAAAGTTTAGGCACCCCTGATCATTTTCATAATTGAAAATATTTATAAATCATTGGTTGTTCTGGTCAGAAACTGATATAGGATTTACAGAAAGTGTGCAATAATTCGTTAAACAAAATTTATAAACAAAATTATAAATTTGGCAAAGGGTGAAAAAATTGCATCAATGTTTAGAGCCGATCCAAACAACCAATGATTTATAAATAAAAATTATGAAAATGATCAGGGGTGCCCGAACTGTTTCATGCAATACATATATAGCAGATGAACACAGTGATATTTGAGAAGAGAAATGAAGTTTAAAGGATTTGCAAATAAAGTAAAGTGTGCAATAATTTCTAAAAACAAAATTAGGCATGCGCATAAATTTGAGCACCCCAACAGAAAAAAATGGACATTGATATTTAGTAGATCCTCCATTTGCAGAAATAACAGCCTCTAAAGTGTGAGAGTCTGGCCTCTGGTTGAAGGTATTTTGGACCATTCTTCTTTACAAAACGTCCCCAGTTCAGACAGGTTTGATGGTTTCCACACCACAGATATTCAATAATATTCAGGTCTGAGGACTGAAATGATCTGAGACTATCATTCCAGAACGTTGTACTTGTTCCTCTGCATGAATGCCTTAGTAGATTTTGAGCAGTTTTTAGTGTTTAGGGTCGTTGTCTTGTTGAAGGATCCAGCCCCGGCGCTTTAACTTCAACTTTCTCACTGATTCTTGAACATTGTTTTCAAGAATCTGCTGATATTGACTGGAATCCATGTGACCCTCAACTTTAACAAGATTCCCAATACCTGCAGATACCAATCTTCAAATACCAATTGCCTTTGGGTATGATCTGTTGAAAGTGACACCAATTAGAGCTTAGATTCTCTGCCCGAACCGAACTCAGGGCTGGATCAGGCTGATATTTACCATTTTCTATTTTTAAACCATGTTAAATTATATTAGAGTAAAGAAAAGACATCATTCAGTCATCATTCTTGTAGACTAATTTACCGATGTTTAGGCCTGTGGATAATTGTTCGCATTGTTTATGTTTTAATCTTTCGGAGATCTGATTTAATCTAATTAAATATTTCACTTAAATAATAGGTCTATGCTTCTTCAGTGTTGCAATGTTAATTATCATCATTCTGAACAGATTTAGCTCGTTCAGACAGCCTGAAAATGTTTTTAAACAGCTCAGTTTTAACACTCTACTAGAGTTCTACAGGGTTCTTGCTCTATTATATAAGTCAAATTTAATGCTTTTTAAGGCCTTTTTTAAGACCTCAATAAATATAATTTAAGGCCCAAAAATGTAGATATTACTTCTTATATAAAAAATTGTAGATTGTATTAAAAAATTAAAACGTAACGTTTTCCATTTGTTATCAATTTTGTTTTTCAATTTTGAAAAGTTCCATTATGATGCAGAACATGTTAGCATGTTAGCTAGCTCACTGCTAATGCTAGCTAGCTCTCCGCTAACCTTAGTTTTCTTCCCGGTAATGTAGCTGATTTTCCACTAAAAGTAGTAAGTTAGCTAGCTTGCTGCTAATGTTAGCTAGCTCTATGCTAACCTTAGTTCTCTCCCCAGTAACTCGCCACTTATGCTACTATGTGCCCTTTCCACTGGCACTAAACGCACCATGTAAAAATGTAATACCTATACATTTACAGTAAATTTAAGACAATTAAAGAATCTAATTATTATTATTATTATTATTAATACATTAAGATTTCAATTTAAGACATTTTAAGACTTTTTAAGGACCTGCGGGATCTTGGTAATGCATCATCATGCAGAGCTTCTATAATGTTCTGTATCGTCTCTAAAATGAAATGTAAAATGTGCTAGGCATGTTCATTTTACGAATTATTGGTTAAATTGCAGGAAGTTGCAATAAAATTTAAATTCTAAAAGCTACATTTATTAGCTGATACCAATATATACAGTAGATGGCTGATCAATCCTTCCTTATTTATTCTAATAGAGAAATTTAGTCAACACTAATTACAGCCTGAAAGGTCATTGAGTTCAATTGCATAAAAAAAAAAAAACTAGAAAAAAAAACACTCATTAATGATATTCATGATTGCAAAAACAAATCGATTCCTATAAAAAATAAATGAATATGAATTACATAAGAATACGAAACAAAGTAGCCTTCAATTTGTAAGAAACCTTTACTTGATGTACATATATTTTTCACGTTAAGGTTCTTTACACTCAATTTTAAACTCAAAAAATAGGTCTTCTATGGGTTCTATCATAAGTCTATCAAAAAAATCAATCGTAGAACATCTATTTTAAAAGTGAAGGGCTAAAATCAATCTTATCACCGCAAGTAACCTCTAGAATCACGAAAAAATGTGATTTTTCATTCCCGAAACGTAACATCCAGTATCTCAGGCCATTCCCATGATGCAGTTTCTAACCATGCCTTGAAATGTCCATTTCATGTGAAGCTCTGTCTACGTGCACCGACTGATTCATGGCATCGACGCCCTGCCCACTGCTCGCCCTCGTTGGTCAGATAAAAAATGGCCGTGAACTTGTCGAGCAGAGTTCAGGAACTCAATCTGAGATGGACTTCAGGTGTACAGTAGTCACTGGAGCCCATTTGTCACGTAGCATCATAAAGCACCTCCTTCCTATGGCTGGTAAAGTCACATAAGGTTTATCAAAAGGGAGGGAAAAAAAAGAACCTGTTTTTGGAAGAACATGATGTTTTTATTGCTAAAGCGTGGCAGATCCAGGGTCAGGGAACAAGCTTTCAAGATGAAATACGGAAGTCTTGAACTGGTCATATGTACAATATATTAATACAATCTTTTTTTTTAGGTTGACCAGGTTCATACACAGAAATGTATGTTTTCTTCCATAGTATTGGAGTCTATAGTTAGCTCACTTGCTCAGCTAGCCTCTATTACAGCTACACAGAGTGTCATAAAGCTTAAGCACTGTCCAATAATATCCAAAGTAGCAACATATACTTGAATATGAATTTTACAAGGCCACAGGACCCTGCAGTTCAACCACTAAATCATAAATTGAACATGCCTCATAAGGGAGACATTACTAACGAGATAGCCCTCTTGAAAGAACATCTCTTAGCTTAGTACATTACAATTTTCAGCTCTGGAAAAAAAAAAAAAATTAAGAGACCACTTCAGTTTCTGAATCAGTTTCTCTGATTTTGTTATTTATAGGTATATGTTTGAGTAAATTAAACAATGTTGTTTTATTCTATAAACTACCGACAAAGTTTCTCCCGAATTCCAAATAAAAATATTGCCTTTTAGAGAATTTATTTGCAGAAAATGAGAAATGGCTAAAATAACAACAACAACAACAACAAAAAAAAATACAGAGCTTTTTTTTTCAGACTTCAAATAATGTAAGGAAAACAGGTTCATATTCATAAAGTTTTAAGAGTTCAGAAATCAATATTTGGTGGAATAACCCTGTTGTTTTTTAATCACAGTTTTAAACATGCATCTTTGCATGTTCTCCTCCACCAGTCTTACACACTGCTTTTGGATGGATAACTTTACGCCACTTCTGGTGCAAAAATTCAAGCAGTTCAGCTTGGTTTGATGGCTTGTGATCATCCATCGTCCTCTTGATTATATTCCAGATGTTTTCAATTTGGTAAAATCAAGGAAACTCATCATTTTTAAGTGGTCTCTCATTACTTTCCAGAGCTGTATTTATCAGGCTTGGTTTAAACGCATAACCTTGGTGCTGTGGGTAGAGTTGGGTCTTTGATGTTTTTTGATTATATTTCTGTTCAGACCAAAGTTTAAGACCCAAATAAGGAAATAAATCTCAATGCTCAGCCAGAAAAAAAAGAGTATAACAATCAACTCACTTGGACCATTGAGTTTTTGATGACTCTGCTGACGTCCAGCCTCCACTCAGCCACATCAGGGTTATGGTCGTCCAGATTGGAGGAAAAGGCTAAAAGATGAGACTTGAAATATTCTGGGGGAAAAGGAAGAATAACAGATAGTTAATTTGAAATATTAAAATATAATTAAATCAAATTAGAAAACTGGAAAAGTGAATGCTAAAAAAGATTTATAAACAGTTTTAGTAAAGGGAGGCACTAAGGGACAATGATTGTGTGTTTAATATAAGGCTGCGTAATAGTTGATAGATGAATAGTACACTGTTGCGAAGAAGAAAAGAATTAGAGAACTGACAGGTGATGATAAGCAGTAATAAAGTCATTGATTAGATGAGAAAATAAAAATGCAATCTTAATCCCACCCTACAGCAAACCAAACTACATGACGTATCAAGGCTGCTCTGCTTGCGTATCGTGTTGTATTCTCTTTGAGCTTCGTATAGGGAGAGTACGGGTTTATTTCCAGGGGCGAGGGAGTGTATGTATATGTGTGTGAGAGGGTGAGAGAGAGAGAGAAAGAGAAAGAGAGAGAGAAAGATAGAGATAGAAAGAGAGAGGTACAGAGGAAGGAGTAAAAGCACAAGACCGCCGCGAGAATTCCCATGTTAGCTAGCTGTCAGCAAAGAGCCACTCACCGTGGATGGCGATGGTTTTCCTGTCTTGCAGGATGGTATTCCCAGCTGCCACCTGCACGGTGACGATGTTTACACCCTCCCGCGGGAACGTGAACGCCACACTTCCCTCCAGTGTGATTACCGGCTGAGGTTATGTAAGCAAGGGTGAGAGAAAAAGACATAGATAGAGATTGACAGGAAAAAAGAGTGAGGGCTGCATCCCAGGAGAATCGCTTGTCAGTGCGGCTCGCGACAAAATGGCTACATTTATTTATATGGTACGACACCCCAGAGAAAACACACACTGACGCGTATACGTCCATATATATATATATACACACACATGCAAAAAAAACTATTATAGAATATTCCCATGTCCAATTTTCTGATGTACATACTTCATATTGTTGACTGATGTTGAGAAACCAAGAGAAGAAGTCAAGCAAAGTTCTAGTTTCAGTGCTCTACTAAACACACCTAGTGTGTTATTCTATTCTATTTAATGTTCTTAGATATATAAATAGAAGAGATACAGTATATACAGGTGCATCTCGAAAAATAAGAATATCATTATTTCAGCAATTCAGTAAAAAAAAAATTGAAACTCATGTATTATATAGATGTATCACACACAGAGAGATCTATTTAAGTGTTTATTAATTTTATTGTTGATAAATAAGAATGAAAATCACTCCAATGAAAGTCCCCATCTCAGAAAATGTGGCTACGTTCACATTACCAGGCTGAAGTGACTCAAATCATATTCTTTGCTCAATGTGGCTCAGATCTGATTTTTTTTTTTTTTATTGGCTGTGTGAACGTGCCAAATCCGATTTTTTCAATTCAGATTTGAGTCACTTTCATGCGTGGTCCTAAATCGGATACGTATTCATGCGTCTTTTTGCTTTTTGCTTTCTCAGAAAATGTGGCTATGTTCACATTACCAGGCTGAAGTGCCTCAAATCTTATTCTTTGCTCAATGTGGCTCAGATCTGATTTTTTTTTTTTTTTTACTGGCTGTGTGAACGTGCCAAATCCGATTTTTTTCAATTCAGATTTGAGTCACTTTCATATGTGGTCCTAAATCGGACAGGTATTCATGCGTCTTTTTGCTTTTATACATGCGCTATGTGCTCTTCTCTCGTACCCACACTCTATCTCTAGCTGGAAAAACAGCAAAAGCAAGCAGCCTCCACATATGAGCTGCTAACGCATCCATTTCCCTTTATAAAGCTACGAGTCTCTCGTCTCTCAAATATGATGTTTTTTTTTTGTTGATGTTGTTGTTGAAAAAGGCAAGCTTTACACATGCATCAATGTGCGAATGTGAGATTGGTTCAACAATAAAATAAATAAACGTTTAAAATAGATCACTCTGTTTGTGATACATCTATATAATATATGAGTTTCACATTTTGAACTGAATAACTGAAATAAAGTAACTTTTCAATGATATTCAAATTCTTTTTTACGGACTTGAGCCATGAAGTTGTCTATGCAGCAAAGTGCACTAGGTATCAGATGTTGATATTGGGGTCTCATTGGCAAGTATATGTATGAGTATTACCATTAGCATGTTATCAGGCCTGATACAGATAAGTGTCAAGTTCTTTTAATTTGATAAAATTTTGAGTAAAAAACAAATAAGCAGGCCTGGTTCCTCCTTTGTTTCTTAAGCCTGGAGGTACAACTAGACCAATAGCATTTTTTGTTCCTGAAAAAAATTAACATTTTGACAGGAATGGGTTGAAAAAGAGGCTTGAATGGGAAAAGGGTTGCTACTCTTTCACTCTTCCACTCCTCTTCTCCTCTACTCCCTCCACCTCTTAAAATCCCGCCTCTCAGCCTCACAAAGACACAAGAAGTGTGTGATGCACCAAGGGCTGTGAGAGAGAATACAGTACCTCCGAGTTGTTCCCAAACCACCAGATGTAGGTGACGGTTCCCACTTGGCTCGGCCACAGAACCGCTGTCAAGTTGACTTCCTTATTTTTCACCGCCACAAAAGGAGCAGAAAGATGGATATACTCCAGCTGACCTAGTGTGAAGAAGAAGAAAAAAAAAGAAAATATGTGTGAGGCAGATAAAATAAAGCCAGAGATAGAAAACAGGAGGGGAAAAAGAAACTCAAAAGAGTTTTTTAACCCTTACAACCCTACGACGCATTGTTTTACGTCCAAAATCGCACCTTGTGTTTTCAGCTTAATTACTCAGGAATCCCTTCACACATCAACATATCACCATATATGGATAGAAAGGGTGGAACTTACTCCTTCTAAAAATAGCAATCACATCCCAGTGCGGTAAAGCTAAATCTACAAGAAACCCATTAAGAAAACACCTAAAAAGTGAGATCTCCTTCCAAGTTCCTTGTTCTATTCTTCCATTATAACTCTATTTATTTGCTCAAAACACAAAATCAGCTGTATTTACATTCTTACATTCACTCTCGGGTCTCTGAGTAAATCACATGACGTCATCATCCTTGCCACTGATTCCTCAAAGTGTTGAAAAAAAGGACCTTCTCCACAAAAAAAAAAGTGCAATTGGCTTTTCCCAAACCATATTACTTATTATTTAGTGCTTCATACATATTTATATGATGTTTCAAACCAATTAATATCAGTAAATGACTCAAAAGTGTCCACAGAAACTTTACTCAAACTAAAGCTAGGTATGGTGTGCGCACTGCTTTATATAGTTTTTAGTATTTTACTTGCACATTTTTACTAAGTAGTTATTTTGCACTAAACATTTTAAATTATTTAGACTAAAAAGTTGACATTTTTGTATATAGTTGTCTTTGTGTCTGCTAGAAAAAAGTATTTTTCTCATCATTTTGTGGAATAACTCTCTATTCTATAGCTATTATAATATTTATTGTTATTATAAGCAGCTGAAAATTTATATCTAGTATAGTAAATCAGTTTTTTTTATTAGTTGGAATTTTATTGGATATATTGGCCCTGGTTAAAATACTGAAAGGTATAGGCTGCTCTGAGTATCAGGTTTTTATTTAGTAATCTACATGTATCCTAGAGGTGTGATTATCAAGAAAAATAAATCTGCCTGATGCTGTTTCTCCATGTGTTTTATCAAAGTAATAATTAATAAGCCATGTAATGAACTATCATCAATATTCTCATGTTTTTTAACTCATAAACACTCTAGTCTAGCCATTTTGAAAAGAGATATCTTAGGTGTGAATATATTTAAAGTCTATAAATTCAAAAATAAGTAAAAAAAAAACAGGCGCTTGGTAAAATTTTGAGCAAAACATGATCAGTTCCAGGAAAATACAACAATTCTGCTTCCTTTTACATTTTAAATGATTATATTTTTGAGCAGCCATTTGTCTTCTGGAGTAAAAGAGATCAGATAGGCATGTGTCTGTCTGATATACAGTAATTACTGTGTTATAAGACCTGAATAAAGAACTGAAAACAAAAACGAAGAAAAAACACACCAAAACAAGTTCAAAAAAGGGTTAAAAGAGGAAGTCGACCCCTGAAATTCAAAACTAAACAGCCCTGGTGGATGGAAAATATAAGAAAATATAAAAAAAGAGATATAAAAGGAGAAAGAATAGACAATCCGCCTTCAATATATTCACTGCTATTCCTCTCAGGGAGGCTTGTGCCATCTGCGGAAGATTTTTCATCTCTGGCACGTTGGAGCCGGCCGCTTCTTTCGCTCCGTGTTCTGTGTTCTCGGCTGCGGCCAGATTGACAGATTGGAGGACGGAACTCTCCCTGATCAATAACTCAGCACCGTGGCATCTGTCTGCCTCCAACACGCCGGGGATGGTCAGCTCAGTCAGGGGTGAGAGAGAGAGAGAGAGAGAGAGAGAGAGGGAGAGGGGGACGAGCGAGATTTCCTATTAATGTTCCCATTGATTTTCCAGCATGATCTTCATGTCGGAGCGCCGGCCGACAAAAAAGAGAGCAAGTGTTTCTTTTTCTTTTTTCCTTGTCTTTTTTCGGCTTTACTGTTTGGAGAAAGCTTGAAGTCAAATCCTTTTGTTTTATCCTGATTTATCCAGTCAAATTCTTTTTGAAAATGTCTTTTGCAATACTTTTAGAGGAAATCCTCCATGTTATGACTGAACAAATGTCTGGAAATTGTGTGGTAAACCAATTCAAATGGAAGTCTTTTGGATGGGAACTTGCCTTTGCAGCACTGTTGTAGTATAACTGTAGTAGATACCATCATACTGTATGGTTGCACTGGACACTGGAGTCCTAAGACTGTTGAAAATGTAAAAAAATGTTCTCTTATGTGATAAAATAGAATGTTTGTTTCCGTTTTTAAATTGTTACCAAATTTTCTCCTCAATTCAGTAGATTGAAAATTGGTTGTATACAGCTCTGTAAAAAAAGGGACCACTTCAGTTTCTAAATCAGTTTCTCAGATTTTGCTATTTATAGCTATATGTTGGAACAAAATAAACATCGAAAATGAACAATAATTTCAGACCTCAAATAATGCAAAGAAAACAAGTTCATATTCATAAAGTTTTAAGAGTTCAGAAATCAATATTTGGTGGAATAACCCTGGTTTTTAATCACAGTTTTTTTCCATGCATCTTGGCATGTTCTCCTCCACCAGTCTTACACACTGCTTTTGGAAAACTTTATGCCACTCCTGCTGCAAAAATTCAAGCAGCTCAGCTTGGTTTGATGGCTTGTGATCATCCTTCTTCCTCTTGATTATATTCCAGAGGTTTTCAATTTGGTAAAAAAAAAAAAAACATAATTTTTAAGTGGCCTCTTGAGTTGTATATATCAGAGTTTGGAAACATATAAATTAAAGGGTTATCAAATGACACTCTAAATTTGTAAATATCTCTTTCTCATATATTTAATGTATATATTCTAAGTGATGTCACTGTGGCATTCTGGAGTAATGGGAAGTCAACCTTAAGAAAAATGTTCATTCGGCTTTGCATAAACCAGATTTTAGAGTCCTATAAAAGCAGCAAATCAAACTGTTATCAAATAACACCATGAACACATGGGAAGTCAAACATAGGAAAAATGTCTATTAGCCTAATAACATAAGTATCAAGTAATTTTACTAGCTGTATCACATTCAGAAGAAAAAATTATAATCCATAATCGTCTATTAGCCTATACTATCAGGTAAACTTTTAACCTCTAAATCCCAAGCCTAAATGTGTTCAAGGGCACATGCCAAATGCTAAATATTTATTTTTGCAGGTTGAGCATGATGTTATTTAGATGGCTATGTAAAATACAATAAACAGATTGTAAGAAAGCGGCATGTGCCGCCACCAACCACCAGAGGTCCTGTAAATTGCAGTGGAAGAGCTAGTGGATCTGGGCTAAAAAACTCCCATAAAAAGTCCCAGAATCCCAAGCGGTAATCAGCGCAGACCAAGCTCAGCTGTGAAAAGCTTAAAAGCCCCAGCAGTCGCACCTTTGGTGACCGGTAACAGTGGGTAAAAGTGAAATTAAAAAGAATTTAAAAAATAGAAAAAAAAAAACCACAAAGCACCATATGAACATTCCTGGAAACAATTGAATGCTGACTCACATGTAACGTGTAAGAAAAGAACTGCTGTCTCGGACCCCAGGCCGTTCTCTGCCATGGCGGACACTCTGTAGATTCCTACGTTCTTGTAGATGTGCTTGATCCCGTCTTCAATGGAGCTCACGTTGGAGTAAGTGATAGCATTACCGTCACCGAAGTCCACTGTGATGCTTGTCCTTGATCCATCACCCTGTGGAAAAACAGAAATGACACTAATGAATTGAACATAATGTCAGTAATTGCATTAGTCATGCATCAAAATTTCAGGCTCTAGACAGAGGAACACATCACTCATGCTTTTCTTCTCATGGCACTGACTAAGCTCTATTATCTACAGTTCATCCAGCAGGAGCTTCATTAGCTTTTGTTGTTTTTTTTTTCCAGAGAATTCACTTCTGACACTAAAGGGGAACATAAATGAAATTAGAAACTTGAGTCCCTTTAGAAACGTGTAACGTGCAAATCATGGCATACAAATAAATTTGGAAAACATATTTCCCATGTTGTCTAAGTACTGACTTGGGTTGGTCAAAAGCTGGAAGAGAAATTGGGTGGATAATAAACTGGATGGTTTTTGGGTGGTTGCTCAGGTGTTACTGAGTCCTAAGGTGGTTGCTGAAAACCTTAGGTTCGACCTGTTCCACACAAGATATGAATTGTTTGGTTTTACAGCTTTACAGCTATGAGACGGATGATGAACTGGGTAGATAATAAACTGGACGGTTTCTGGGTGGTTGCTCTGGTGTTGTTCATGTGCTTAAAACATTACGCTCGCTGGACTGGTTCAACACTAAACATGAATTGTTTGGTTTTACAGCTATGAGACGGAAGATGAACTGGGTAGATAATAAACTGGATTGTTTCTGGGTGGTTGCTCAGGTGTTGTTCACGTGCTTAAAATCTTAAGTTGGACTGGTTTAACACTAAGCATGAATTGTTGGGTTTTACAGCTATGAGATGGACGAGGAACTGGGTGGATAATGAACTGGATGGTTTCTGGGTGGTTGCTCTGGTGTTGTTTACATGCGGAAAACTCTAGGTTGGACCAGTTCAACACTAAACATGAATTGTTTGTTTTTACAGCTATGAGATGGATGATGAACTGCGTGGATAATGAACTGGATGGTTACTGGGTGGTTGCTCAGGTGTTGTTTAAATCCGGAAAATCTAAGATTGGACCGGTCCAACACTAAAAATGAACTGTTGGGTTTTATTGCTATGAGACGGATGATGAACTGGGTAGATAGTGAACTGGATGGTTTCTGTGTGGTTGCTCAGGTGTTGTTCACGTGCTTAAAATCTTAAGTTGGACTGGTTTAACACTAAGCATGAATTGTTGGGTTTTACAGCTATGAGATGGACGAGGAACTGGGTGGATAATGAACTGGATGGTTTCTGGGTGGTTGCCCAGGTGTTGTTCATATGATAAGAAAACCTTAAGTTGATCCTGTCCAACACTAAACATGAATTGTTTGGTTTTTACAGCTATAAGATGGATGAGAAACTGGGTAGATGGTTATAAGATGGTACACTGGATGGTTTCTGGGTGGTTGCTCAGGTGTTGTTCATGTTCTGAAAACCTAAGCTTGGACTGTTTTAACACTAAACTTGAATTGTTTGGATTTACAGCTATGAGATGGATGAGGAACTGGGTAGATAGTGAGCTGGATGGTTTCTGGGTGGTTGCTCAGGTGTTGTTCACATGCTGAAAAACCTTAGGTTGGACCAGTTCAAGACTAAACATGAATTGTTTGTTTTTACAGCTATGAGATTGATGATGAACTGTGTAGATAGTGAACTGGATGCTTTCTGGGTGGTTGCTCAGGTCTTGCTGGGTCCCAAGGTGGTTGCTGAAAACCTTACTTTGGACTGGTTTAACTCTAAACATGAACTATTTGGTTTTACAGCTATGAGATAGATGAGGAACTAGGTAGATAATGAACTGGATGGTTTTTGGGTGGTTGCTCTGGTGTTGTTCATGTTCTAAAAACCTATGTTTGGACTGTTTTAACAATAAACATGAACTGTTTGGATTTACAGCTATGAGATTAGATGGATTATGAAGTTGGTGTTTACTGAACTGGATGGTTCCTGGGTGGTTGCTCAGGTCTTAATGTGCTTCAAAATTTAGGTTGGACTGGTTCAACACTTAACATGTTTAGTTTTACAGCTATTAGACTGACAAGGAACTGGGTGGATAATGAACTGAATGGTTTCTAGGTGGTTGCTCAGGTGTTGTTCAAGGGCAGAAAACCTCAGGTTGGACCAGTTCAACATTAAACATGAATTATTTGGTTTTACAGCTATGAGATGGATGATGAACTGGGTAGACAGTGAACTGGATGGTTTCTGGGTGGTTGCTTAGGTGTTGTTCTAGTGCAGAAAACCTTAGGTTGGACCAGTTCGGTTCAACACTAAACATGAATTTTTACAGTTATGAGAAAAAAATTAATAAGAATACGAAAACCTTATGATGCTGTATGTAGCTTCTACCATGTAAAAAATGTGGAAAAGTTTAAGACCACATTTTTAATGCTTTCTTATTGTTTTTTTCTTTGGCCAAAATGTGTATAAATTCTTACTGCACAAATGTTATTGGACTAATGTAAAAGCTGTATACAAGTACACCTTCCACATCCAGATCAGGAGGAGTAGCAGCTCCAAAAATCACGTTCTTTTCTTTAAGCACATAATTAAGCACGTAAAGTTGGGTCCGGGGTTGGACTATCAATTTAAAAATCATATTAGCATTGCTACGCTAGCGCTAGCGACAGACGCATCATGTTAAATGAGCATACCTCTCTAAAACGCCCCTCTCGAAAAGTCATATTAGCATTTAGGTCACGCTAGCCTCCTATAGTGATTGAAAATGAACTCGGGGAACCCGTTAGCGCGGTGCAAATGAATGAGGTTATCATTGTTGGCCACATTAGTATTTAGGGTGAAGTTTTCATTCAGCGCGCTGTGATAAATCACCTGCTCGAGAAAAACGAGGAAGGTGACATTGTGGCTCAGCAGGGCTGTGAGCTTGCCCTCGCTGGTGACCAGGTGGAGGCCTTTCGGGGCCTGGCTGGGGCACGGCAGTCGGCGCGCCGTATACAGGTCCACCACTCCGGCAGTGCAGTTATTAGACACCACTTTCCTATACCTGCAGACACACCAACACAAGGGGAAAGGCTTAAAAATGACCTAAAAGAAGGAAAAAGACCATAATTTACCCAGAATTCATTATATGAAGGTAAAACTGATGTAAAAATGGGTCAAAGCAATAGTTTAAACACAAGTTGCTAATTGTTAATCACAGCATCTCATCAAAACATCAGTTTATTCTACAAAAAAAAAATATGCAATTTTCTTTTGCAATTTTTGCAAGTTTTAAGCAAAAATGACAAACCTTTACCTATTTGCAATAAACCAAACGATAGTAAATAATTAACACAAATAATACAATAACACATAATGTCGCTGTCCAATGAAAACCAAAACAGAATATCCAAAACAGCAACTTTACAAAAGAGAGAGAAAGTTCTGAGTCTTTCATTGGAAGTCAATGTAAAAAAATAGTTTATTTCAAGTAATTTTGAAGAATTTCTATTGGTCCATTCATCAAAAGATTTTAACACAGTGTTAGGGACCGATTGTTCACAAAATTCTATTTTTAAAAGTATACTGTAGTACTGAAACCCCTTCAGGAACTTAGGCCCTATCCCCTTTCACCCCTTAGCCCTGCCCCCTGACCCCAGACCTAAAGCTCATAGGTTAGGGTCGTTCCATTTTGTAGGGGGAGGATTTCAACCCGTTCCCTTCTATCTCTGTTCCAACACTCAAAAACATGGGGGATAGGGGGACAAAAAAAGACATTTTGTCAAAAAAAGAATTGTGTCTTATGGGCAATGGTCTTCAGTTCAGTTAGGCTATGTAAAGCCTGGCATGTCTATATTGTATCCAGATTGATTTTTGATAGTCTGATCTGTACATACAGAATGTGTCTCATCTGGATTTGAGAATCAAACCCAATTTGCCATCAAATTCCATCAAAGATTTCCTACAGGGTTCAAATCACTACAGAATCTTCCAGGACTTCTTCTAAAACCAAGCCTTTGTGGGCTCTTATCCTCGGTATGCTTTTTTAAATCACACTGCTACCAAGATTGTCTCATTAAACAATGAATGAAGAAGTGAGTGTACTGGTGTTCCTCATAAAGTGCTGGAAGACTGTACGCTGCTCTTAAGCTACTCTGGAATACTGTAGTACTAAATACTCACCCAGTGCTGTTGAGAAAAGTGTGGCCTGTAGTGCAGCTTCTGGACATGGAAGAGGGCTGAAACCAGAAAGCCGGAGTACACCTTCCGTCTGTTCTTCTTTCATAGCCATAATCACTGGAGGATGAACATATACACACACACAAAATAGTGTTAAAGAGAACAAAAAAAGAGCAAAGAACTGTGAAAAAAGAGAACAATACAGCATACAAAATACAGAAAATTCTGGACAACATTTCACCCAAATTCCAAATAAAAAAATATTGTTATTAAACCATTTATTTGCAGAAAATGAGAAATGGCTGATATAAACAAAAAGATGCAGAGCTTTCAGACCTCAAATAATTCATATTCATAAGGTTCTAAGAGTTCAAAAATCAATATTTGGTGGAATAACCCTGGTTTTTAGTCACAGTTCTCATGCATCTTGGCATGTTCTCCTCCACCAGTCTTACACACTGCTTTTGGATAACTTTATGCCTGCACTCATGGTGCAAAAATTTAAGCATTTCAACTTGGTTTGATGGCTTGTGATCATCCATCTTCCTCTTGATTATATTCCAGAGGTTTTCAGTTTGGTAAAATAAAAGAAACTCAATATTTTTATATGGTCTCTTATTTTTTTCCAGAGTTGTATACATTTTTAATAGTCGCCTGGAATGTTCAGCTTTCAGTTAACAGCTGTGCTGAGCTTGTTAAGAGTTAATTACTTAAATTTCGTGTCTTAAAGTGTTCAAAAGCATCAGTTGTGAAGTTGTAAAAAGGTAGAGTTGGTATAATACCAGGAATAGTCCTATTTGAGTAATGTTTTATTCCATATTATGGAAAGAAATACTCAACTAAGCAAAGAAAAAAAATGACTTTAAGAAATGAAGGTCAGTCAATTTAAACAAATTCAAGAAGTTTGAAAAAAATCTTCAAGTGCAGTTGAAAAGACCATCAAAAACATTACGATGAAACTGGCTCTCATCAGGAAAGGAAGACTGAGAGTCACCTCTGTTGCACAGGATAAGTTCATCAGAGTTACCAGCCTCAGAAACCGCAAGTTAACAGCCCCCCAGATAGGAGCCACCTAATTATTTTGGTTTAGTGTTTAACACTTTTAAGTTACTACATGATTCCTTATGTGTTCCTTCATAGCCTGAATGACTTAAGTATTAATTTACAATGAAACACATGAGTGTTTTCTAGTTTGAAGACATTATTCTGAGTTTGTATCAGATAAAGACTACAATATCAATGTTGGTCGTTCACTTTGTGCTGGCAACCGAGTTTGGAGTCACTGTGGCACACTTATAAAAGTCCCAAAGGTGGAGGAAAGCTTCCACTAAAGTGAGTTTTGGCAAAACTGTTATGTTAAAAGTAATTTAAAAGGAACTAGTTACTTTTAAAATCAAGTATCCCATAAAGTAACTCAATTACTTTTTAAAAGGGGTAATCATGAATCAGATTACTTTTTTTAAAGCAAATATGCCATCACTAGTACCAACATATTGTCTCACTCAACTAAATATTAGCAACTTACAGAGACTGCTATTGTTGTCCAAAATATTTGATTTTACTTCAAAGTCAAAGCAAGATAAAATATGATAAAAGTACCTAAAGAGAGATTATACATTTTTCAGAGTTACCAGCCTCAGATAGCACAAGGTAACAGCAGCCCAGAACCTCTTTTTTATTGTTTAAGTTACTACATGATTCCTTATGTGTTCCTTTATAGTCTGAATGACTTCAGTACTCATTTTCAATGTAGGAAAAAGATGAAAACTAAAAATATTCAATCAAAAGCTGTTTCCAGACTTTTGACTGGTATAACCTGAAATCTGGAGACTTTCCGCAATTGTCAAGAAGAGGAAATAGGCCTCGAAATGACAAAACTAGCTCAATAATTCTGTATCCTGCATCCAGGCATAAGCAAACACAATGCATGTCGTCACTGTCCAATGAAAAACACTTCTCTCCATTTTTGTCGATTTTTAGTTTACTACATCATTTGAACACACGAACTGTCCCTCACACTGTGCTAAAACTTCTTGATGAACGGACCAATAAAAACTCTTCAAAATGACCTGAAATAAAGTCTTTTTACATTGACTTCCATTGAAAGTTGACAAGGTTTTTTCTCTCTCCTGTAAAGTTGCTGTTTTAGAGATAAGTGTTTTTCATTGGACAGCGATGATGTGGACTTATGGTTTATCTAAATTTGAGACTAAAACATCTGTAAAACGCATGAGATCTTCTCACGGGTTGGATGATCAAGCAGCCAGACGACACAAGCTTAAGTTGTTTGTCCTACAATTAAAACCCAACGTGGCTGCGCAGCTCCAGACGATGGGGACAAATTGCTGCAATTACGGCTACACGCTACACAGATGCGGCTGCGTTGTGATAGTTAATGAAAGCTATTACGCTGCCTGATTAATGTCTTTCAGCAGGAGCTCCAAGCAGTGCCGGCACCTGAGGGGCCTGAGGATTCGGGGACGTAACAAAAAAGCAACATTAATAATTCAAGCAATTCATGGGAAAAGCAGAAAAAAAGGCATTCCGACTGCGAGCCGGGGGAGCAGGGTGAACGCGGTGAACGGGTTTCGGTTTACATTCAGTTAAACGAAACAAGAATCTGTTGT
Organism: Astyanax mexicanus; assembly: GCF_023375975.1. NCBI lineage: Eukaryota > Metazoa > Chordata > Actinopteri > Characiformes > Acestrorhamphidae > Astyanax > Astyanax mexicanus. Next base: position 24,132,536 of record NC_064428.1, on the reverse strand, counting down.
GAGGTCCTGGAGAAGACACGGAGACATGGGGATGAACAAGGATGGTTGTGGAACTTCACGTGCGTTTGACGATATTAGATAAAAAATAAGTCCACCGTTATGAAGGATTTATAATTGGTTTATATAAGAGTTTATTGAGTTTATTATGGTTACTAATTATGTTATACTTAAGCAACAATACACTCTAAGTTTGTGTTATAATGTGTAATATTGCCACTGCTGTACTTCAGTCATAGATCAGCACAGCAGAGCCAATATTACACATTATAGCACGAACCTCGAGTGTATTATTGTGATTTATACCACAGTTTCATTATCGCTGTGTATTGAGAGATTTAGATTCAAAAAGGATGGATTGGTTATAAAAACTCTGTGAGTTAAATAGTTCCATTGCTGCTCTGTTTGTAGCTTTGTTGTTTGGCTTGTAAGCGCTGCATCGTTGCTAGGTTACCTGTATGTGGCGGAGTAGTACATGGAGAGCTTCAGTTAAAGTGCATTACCGGCTGATAATGGCACTCATAGAACACCTCTCCGCCACCTCTTTTTAAAGGATTAGTTATGATTTGTAAACCATGTATACTATCATTAATAAAGTTTATGAATGACATTGTTATAAACCATTTATAAACCATTTATAAATAAGGGTAGTCTTATTTTAAAGTGGTACCAACATATTGTCTCACTCAACTTAATATTATGAACAGAAAATGGTAATTTTCTTTAAGATATTTTAATGAACTGTCATGCCTCATGTTAAAAGTGCTTCTGAAAGCCACTCAGCTCTGCCTGCGTCACCAGTCTCCAGACTACATTGCCCAGAATGCTCCACACACTGATGTCACACCCATTCCCAATCACCAATCACAAGACACTGCACATGACACCACCAGGAAGTAAATCACCTGAATTCTAATCAGCTGTGTGCAGTCTATTGACGTTTTTTTTCTGTGTTTTCTGTGCCTGTGTTTATCTATTGTTTTTGACCTTGATATTGTATTCATCTATTTGGAGTTTTGCCTTGCTGTGTTTTGATCCCTGGACTGTTTATCTACTCTGTCATGTTATCTCCTTGTTGCTGCTGTTCACAAGCACTGACCTTGCTTTGTCTGACCACCTCTTTATCTTATACTTAATATTTAATACAGAATTCTTTGATTTGCATCTGCGAGTGTCTGAGACCTGCTCAATTATGACATTTACTTAAGGGTTAAAGCAAGATAAAAGATGTTAAAAGTACCTATCGAGAGATTAAACCTCTAGGGTCCAAGATTTTTTTTATTATTTTGCGTATTTTCTTAAATTGGCCTTTAAATTCAATTTTTTTAACATAACACTCATAGGTTTGATATCAAAATGTCCAAAACAATTTCAGTTTGTCTCTTAATAATGGGGTTGCATGTGAATTGTTACAACTTTAAAGAGATAATATGTTTCTAAGCATGAAAAAACCTGAAGCCTGATTTTAGAATTTCTTCATATACACCTCTGGAAAAAAATCAGTATGATGAGTTTCTTTAATTTTACCCAATTGTTTGGTCAAGTTTTGGTTTCTACCAGCTGTAGTCAATCATGCAGAACTTTCAGCAGCACTGAATTAAAGCTGATATTTGTAAGTTTCAGGATTTTGGGGGATTAAGGGCCCTCTCTGGTGAGAATGGGTAATTGCACGGTCTCTTTTCAGAGCGGATGAATTCGATTCCAGGTTATGTTCAGTCAGAGAGAGAGAGAAAGAGAGAGCGCTTAGTCAGAAACTTTACTTCAACTACACACTTTATTTTTACTGTGAATGAATGAGCTACTGAGGTCTGAGTTTCCTCTTCTGAAGTCCCCATTGCTCCACCGGCCGCTCGCGTTCAGTAAAACTGAGCCGGCCCCTTTTTTAGAGGCTGTACGTGTGATGTAAGTACGCAAAGACACGTGACGTGGCCAGACAAACTCCTGTGAAAAGCGATTCAACACCCCAGTTTTTAGAATGAATAAATTATTAGGTTTAGCAGGGATGGTTGTTTCAGCGCACTGGTTCCATTAAACACAATATGTTATCCTTTCTCCACTCAGAAATGCTTCTGCTTTTTTAATAATACAGATCACCTTGTGTTATTTTTTTTTTTATTTATTATTTAAAGATGCAACAGCAACAAACATAAGCAAGGTGGAGCTTTAAGCTTAAACTTCTTGCAATAAAGTGGTCAGAAAAAGAAACATCTCACAAACTCGCACACAAAAACAATTACAATCCAGCCCTTTGTCTTACTGCCATGACAATATTCTCCTCGTAATCTCTCACAGCTGGAAACTGCACAGTTGACTAGTTTCCACTTAGCAGAAGCAGCCTCGGAGCTAATCTAGCAGAGCTTCCCTGTAATGCTAATCACAGCGGCCAGCCATGACAGTCGACTCTCCTTACATTCCCTTATCCTCACCAACATGCCACTCTGCTGTTCTCAAAGCTGAACGTTTTAACTAAATACAGGTAAATGTAAAATTGTAGACTAGACTGAATACATTACAGTATGTGAACAAAAAGTTATTGGGACTTCTAAAATCAAGGGGTAATTATGCAGGTCTTGCTGTTGGAGGCGCCGAAGTAAACAAAAATTTTAATTCTTAAAAAAAAAAACATTTTCTTTTAAAGTTAAACAAACACTGGACTTTAATCTACACAGATTTCTCTCCTGAAAACTGTTTATTTGGGTGAGTAAAGCTCTTACATTTATTAACAGTAAGCTTAAATTTACACAATTTTGACTCAAATGGCAGAAAGTAGAGGCCACCATGCTAACCTAGCAACAATGCAGCGCTTACAACAGCGCAGCTACAAACAGAGCAGCAATGGAACTATTTTATCTCAGTGTTTATAACCAAACAGATCGCATTTTCTCTTCCTCTTTAATTCAAAATCTTTTAATAAACAGTGATAATGGAACTGTAGTATAATTAAGCAATAACACACTCGAGGTTCTTGCTATAACGTGTAATATTGGCATGACTGCAGCACGGCAGTGCCAATATTACATGTTATAGCTCGAAACCTCGAGTGTATTATGGCTTAAATGTAATATTGTGTAAATGTAATGTAGGAAAAATTAACTCACCATTCGAAATCGGACTCGGTGCAGTCGCAGGGATCCGAAGTCATCGTAACCGAATAGGTTTTACCCATAACGCACCTGGCTATGGGCTTCAGCTTCCGGTAGATTCTCTTCACACCCATCAGACAAGGCTCGCCCTGTAAGCAGATTTATTATTTTAATCACAGCCGGTTCTGTTGTTTTCTTCTTCTTCTTCTTCTTTTTTCCATTTTTTTTGTTCTGATTTCCCTCCAGCTATAAATAATTCACATTCCGCAGCGACAGTGCATGCATGCATTGCACTGAGGGTGAAAAATAAAACGAGGGAGAGAAAAAAGTGAAGAAAAAAAGCTTCCACACACTGTGCATATTCCCCAATTTCACATTCTCCCTCAACTCTGTGGGGTCCCGTTTTTTTTTTTTTTTTCGTGGAAGGTTTTTCGTAGGGTGCCTTCCTTCCTCTCGCGTGTCATGTATAGCGCACTTGAAGTTACTTCTTCTTCTCCTACTTTCTTTCTTTCTTTCTTTCATTCTTTTGTTCCTCTATTACACCCAACTTAAACCGAGCCGCCTCTCTATTCCGGGGGTAGGATTTGAGCTGGTTGAATAAAAACGAGGCTTTCTCAGAACGCGACGGAGGACCATTTATCTTCTTCTGTCGCACAGAGCCGGACTTTATTCGAGTTTTCGCATCAGAATAAGTGGTGCAGAACTGGGCAAACAATGAAATCCATACAGCATTTGTCATCCTCCCAAAAATGCATGACTGCATGGTTTCAGAAGATGCAATTCAGATTGTATTCTAATTCACCAGCTGGGGATGTTTTCTCTATTCTCCGCGTGATGCGATACAAAGATTTCCCTTTGTGTCTTAGTCGGATCTCTGTATTGAGGCCATAGAAGAAGCGAGAAGGGAGTGTTAAAGAACTTCAGTATTTGTTCTAGTAACTTTCCCAGAAACTTTAACTGCAGTAATCAGTCAAAAGGATTCTACTGTAGAAGTATTAGTGCTGTCAAAATGAAAAAAAAAAATCAAAAATAAATATACAGGTATTATGCAGGTATTATTTGGCTGGTGGGATGTTCAGATGCAGCAGTGCTGCTGGAGTTTTTTAACACCTTAGAACCAAAAGCATCCTGTTTGTAGTGTCCTGTGGAGCAGCTGCTGTAGGTAGAAGTGTCTAGTAGACAGTGAGTGAACACAGAGTTTAAACCATCCATACAATAACAAACAATAATAAAATGGCAGTCCATCAACGAAGACCCTTTTCCACCTTCCAACCCAACACCAAAAGAGGTCATTTACAAGCTACTTTATCTTAACACTGATATTTCCTCGCTCCAAACAATAAAAAGATACAAAACAAATAGCCCTAACAAATGAGAATCCCCTTGAAGGGATTCCATTAACATTGTTGTGGTACTTTCCTTGATGTTACCCATCACAGAATTACACTGTTTGACATTGCATACAGTTTATAACCTTTTGTTGTCTGGGGGGTCCCAGGGCTGCTTGGGGTCCTGGGCAATTGATTGGTTTGCTTGCCTTGTTGCAACGGGCCTGGGTAGGGGAGCCCATCCTCCTTTGGTTGGTCTTAAATGCAGGTGTAATGCAAGGCCATAAAGCTAATGATGGTTCAGGTAATGAAACTGGGCTGATTGAGTAGCTGGCAGTGTTGGGAACGTTACTTTGAAAAAGTAATTAGTTATAGTTACTGAGTTGCTAACTGGGTTACTCCACTATAAAAGTAACTAGTTACCAGTGAAAGTAACTATTGCGTTATTTTTGTGTTACTTGCCCCCGTAACCCACACCCCCCACCCCGGCCCCCACCTTCTCAGAGCTTGTTTCATAAGCCAGATGAATAACGTGCACGACAGCAAAGAAAAGTACCTGAAAAGAGGTTTGTCCACAACAAATGTTTCGTTTGGGGAACTAATGTGCAATAGACGTGCACATTTTTACCTTTGACCTCAGTGAGAATAGTGAAATAGTGTCTGTATTTCCATCTGGAAAAGGCTGTTTAGCCAATGGAGTCCTCCTCACTCGCCATCTCTCGCTATGCGCTCTAAACACCCACCCACCTATTTTCTCTGATTGGCTGAAGACCTAATCTTACTATACCTTAGCCCAGGGGTGTCCAAACTACGGCCCGCGGGCAATTTGCGGCCCATTTCCTTTGTTGGAGTGGCCCGCGAGGTATTTTAGAAATAGAATGAAAGTTGGCCTGCTGTTAAGTAGGTTTTTATAATGTGAGATTCAAAGTTTGAACGCTAGGTGTCAGAAATGGGCCAAAGAGTCAGAGAGGGTGCGCATTTCGAGCGCAGGAAAACGGGGCAAAAGAGTCTAAAAGTTGCCGTAATTAAGGAGTTTTATATTAAGAGACATCGTGAAATTAAACATCAATTTGAAAAATCTTAGTTTACACAACACTGTCAGAGATAACGACAGTTAGTCAAGTAAAATGGTGTGTAAATTAAATAATCAGGAAAAAAGTATTATTTAAAGTGGTATATTTCATTATTTGTTTTATTACAGAGTGTGGCCCGTGACTTCAAATATATTTATCCTTCTGGCCCCCAACAAAAAAAGTTTGGACACCCCTGCCTTAGCCAATCCTTGCTTAGGCGGTTATCTCATCCTCCCCTCTATTGTGACTCACACACACACTTGCGCCTTTGTCTGTATATGCGAAGTTTAAAAAAAAAGTTAATTGAGCGGCTAAAGTAACGTTCAGTAACTGGGTGTCGGAAATGGAAACAGCGTTATAGTAAAAGTCAGAGTAATTAGTTATTAGTAGATTACTCGTTACTGAAAAAAGAACGCCGTTATTCCCATCACTGGTAGCTGGTTGGCGGTGGTGGTGTTGCAAAATCTCATATATGCGTAAGTGAAGTCCTGGTAGTCCAGGTAAGTTCCTTCTCCCAAAACATAGGCATTTTAATAACACTAATTGGCAATATGGTCTAAAAAAAGGGCTTTAGTCAATCTGCAAACAAAACCAACGTTCTATCACAATTTGTTACAGGTCCTATAAGGCTAGTTAAACAAGCATTAACTAATAATATCATAGCATGTTTCTCTCTGCTTCCCTCCACTCTCTCACTGAGTGAAAACACCAGTCATCATCTCCGTTCTCGGCTGCAAGTACAGGCTTAAATTAACACGGCCTGGAATAACTCCTAGAGCCTTCTGTGACTGTCTTCAGGATAACACCTGAGTCTGATTTCACATGGTTCTGAAAGAACACCCTGCTTCTGACAAAGCAATCAAACCAATGCCAGTGGGAAAAATCACATTCTTCTGACTATTACAGTTATCATTATCATCATCATCATTAAAAAAGGCTGCATCCAGACGGAATCGGATCAACCAACAGGAAGGAAACGAATTTGTACGAATGAACATGTTTGTGGAAGCCTCATAGTGATTCCAATTCCAATTCCAAGGTCTTTATTACAGACGTTTGTAATTCTTTATTTTTCCACTGTGTACTTCCAAGAATTGACATTCACAATGTACATTTTTATCACTTCTGATATCAGAATGATCACATTTTTAATGCATTCAACATGAGCAAAAAAAAAACATGTACAGAACAAGAAACTATTAGCATGGAGGATGCCTTAAATGATTGTGCAATAAAAATGTAATAAAAACGATAATGAAGGAATAAAATATACGTTTTCTGGGTAGTAGTTTGTATATAGTAGTTTGTGTTTCAATGAAATCCAGTCTTTTATTCACCATGTAAATTGTCCATTTTGACCATAGTTTTGCTAGTTTGCTAGTTTTTGACATCTGCAGCCTAATAGCAAATGTAATTTTTTTCTATTACATATATTTCAGTGACTATATTTATCCATTCTTCCATTACTGGGAGATCAGGTATACACCATCTCCTTGTTATGGCTTTTTTACTTCCAATCAAAAGAATATTTCACAGATATCTATTTGATCCTATTGCTTGAGGACTGATCTTTCCTAAAAAATACAATTTTAATGAAATGCTACTTTGAGCATGTTAACGGCATGAAAATAGCGTTTTTTTTTTTTTGCATGGTCAACTCTATGCCTCTATCACAAGCACTGTAAGCCTTTAGGAAGCATTGGGTAAAGAGCTGCATTTCAAAATTCTGGGGGTGAATGGAGGCAGGCTATTCGACCAAATTTCTCCTTTAATGTAAAAAAGTACATTGAGATCTTACAGCAAAGGACTCTGCGCTCAAAAAGTCATCTTTTTTTTACAGGGAGATCCATGTAAAGGCATGGCTGTGGTCAAAGTAAATGTAAGAAACACTGTGTCTCTATCTTTCTCTTTGCATTTTTATGCAGTACTAACTTGTTTTGTTGACTTCGGAACTTGAAAATGACTTGTCTGACTTGTTAATTGAGTAAAATAGATTTTCTTTCTTTCTATCTTTTAGTATATTGGCTGGTACAGCTGCCTGGCCTCAGTGTTGAAGGCTGCAAGAGCAAGTTACTCCTTTCTCTGCTGGAGAAAGTGGCCTTATGTTGTTCAAATGCAAGGTCAAGTTTTATAATCAGAAAGTTGAATCCATATTCTGGATTAACTATTGTATTTTTTAACCAGACAATGCAAAGTAAATGTAAGAAACACTATGTCTCTGTTTTGTTTTTTTTACTTGCATTTTCCTTACAGTCCTTACTTATTTTGTTCACTTCGGACACTAAACATGACTTGTCTGACCGGTTAATTGAGTAAAATTGATTTTTTTTTTGTTTCCAGTATATTCTTTCTCCTTATTGAAGCAGGCAGTATTTTATTTAGTGTAATTACAGTAAAGCAGAGCAGATGCTAGCTTGGCCACTACACTTCAGAGGGCTGCTATAAAAAAAAAAGGCCAGTATAATGTAGCAGCCCATTGAGTTACTCCCATTCCCCTGAGACAGGACAGTTGGCTGTAGGCCTGGGCCCGATCATACATTATTCTCTCTGTGCAAAACACACAGGCAGCAGCAGGTCCTGGAGGACAGCATGTCACCATTGGTTAAAAGAGAATCACCTGAGCGGCTCCGGACAGCGAGGCCGGGGAGAGTGCTGCTGTCGGCGGCTCTACTGAAAGCGCCGGGATTAGACCTCACAGATGTCATAAAGATGGGAAAGAATAGGAGCGGGCAGTGATACATCTGATCAAACCCTCGTATGACTAGCTGGGGAGCTTCTTTCCACAGTCCGTGAGTGAGTGGAGCTGGAGTATCAGTTCCCAGGAACAGTCCCAGGTAAGACGAGGACACTGCGGGCGACGCTCAGGCACAGCCAGGAACGGTCGTGCTTTCAGCGAGCGAAGGCCGACTCTGCAGGCCTCTTTTCAGAGATGAAAGGGCTTCAGACATATATGAAGCTAATGAAATATTGAGAGGGCCATTGTAATGCAAGCCTGGCTGGATTTTCTCTGCAGGCTTATTCCTGGAACTGTACAGATGTTCGTATAGATTCACTGGAAAGTTCTTAATTTGTTCACCAACAAATCAAATCTACCCTTTGCAACAAATTCAATCACTTCACAAGGCTTGTGCGGCCTTCAATTTACGACTTTAGTGCTTGCAAGTACGACATGATACTGCTCAAGTGGTTTTCTGTGGCGGTCCTGATGAGTACCACTTTCATCATACTGTGTTTAAAGTCTAAAGGAGACTACACTTGAGAATACTTTATTCTTAAAATTTTTCAGATGCCTCTTTCAACTCATCTGAAGTCAGCCAGTGCCTCTTTTCGAACTACTGCTGATGCAGCATTGCCGAGTAGCACCACAGCATGTTTGGAATGAAGGACAACAACTTGATTACGATACAGTTGTGGTCAAAAGTTTACATACACTTGTAAAAAAACATAATGTTATGGCTGTCTTGAGTTTTCAATAAGTTCTACAACTCTTATTTTTCTGTGATAGAGTGATCGGAACACATACATGTTTGTCACAAAAAACAGTCATAAAATTTGGTTCTTTCATAAATTTATTATGGGTCTGCTGAAAATGTCACCAAATCTGCTGGGTCAAAAATATACATACAGCAACAAAATTTGTCAATTTTGGTGATGTAGCGAGTTGTGTTAATCAAATTAGCTTCATGTCATGGCCTCTTCACTTCTTGTAAGTGATTCTGATTGACTACAGCTGTTGACTTCTCATGAGCCCATTTAAATAGGGCTCATTTGACCCAGTGATTAGACTCAGCTACAAAAGCTACAATGGGAAAGTCAAAGGAACTCAGTGTGGATCTGAAAAAGCGAATTATTGACTTGAACAAGTCAGGGAAGTCACTTGGAGCCATTTCAAAGCAGCTACAGGTCCCAAGAGCAACTGTGCAGACAATTATACGCAAGTATAAAGTGCATGGAACAGTTGTGTCACTGCCACGATCAGGAAGAAAACGCAAGCTATCACATGCTGCCGAGAGGAGATTGGTCAGGATGGTCAAGAGTCAACCAAGAATCACCAAGAAGCAGGTCTGCAAGGATTTGGAAGCTGATGGAACACAGGTGTCAGTCTCCACAGCCAAGCGTGTTTTACATCGCCATGGACTGAGAGGCTGCCGTGCAAGAAAGAAGCCCTTGCTCCAGAAAAGGCACCTTAAGACTCGGCTGAAGTTTGCTGCTGATCACATGGACAAAGATAAAACCTTCTGGAGGAAAGTTCTCTGGTCAGACGAAACAAAAATTGAGCTGTTTGGCCACAACACCCAGCAATATGTTTGGAGGAGAAAAGGTGAGGCCTTTAATCCCAGGAACACCATGCCTACTGTCAAGCATGGTGGTGGTAGTATTATGCTCTGGGGATGTTTTGCTGCCAGTGGAACTGGTTCTTTGCAGAAAGTAAATGGGATAATGAAGAAGGAGGATTACCTCCAAATTCTGCAGGAAAACTTAAAACCATCAGCCCGAAGGTTGGGTCTTGGGCGCAGTTGGGTGTTCCAACAAGACAATGACCCAAAACACACATCAAAAGTGGTAAAGGAATGGCTAAACCAGGCTAGAATTAAGGTTTTAGAATGGCCTTCCCAAAGTCCTGACTTAAACCCCATTGAGAACATGTGGACAGTGCTAAAGAAACGGGTTCATGCAAGAAAACCATCACATTTAGCTGAACTGCACCAATTCTGTCAAGAAGAGTGGTCAAACATTCGACCTGAAGCTTGCCAGGAGCTTGTGGATGGCTACCAAAAGCGCCTAGTTGCCGTGAAAATGGCCAAGGGACATGTAACCAAATACTAATGTTGCTGTATGTATATTTTTGACCCAGCAGATTTGGTGACATTTTCAGCAGACCCATAATAAATTTATGAAAGAACCAAATTTTATGACTGTTTTTTGTGACAAACATGTATGTGTTCCGATCACTCTATCACAGAAAAATAAGAGTTGTAGAACTTATTGAAAACTCAAGACAGCCATAACATTATGTTTTTTTACAAGTGTATGTAAACTTTTGACCACAACTGTACATCAGCTCACAGACGCCTTATGCTGATCGACATCACCCTTTGGGGTGATGAGGAAAAAATGAGCACCATTCACCCACCCAGAGAAAGCAAAGCCAATCGTACTCTCTCTTAGGATTCTGGCAACTGATGGCAAGCTCCATGACCGGGATTAGAACCATAATCATCTGCTTTTGATCCCCCATCACTGGTGATGCCACAACACAAGGAGGGTGAAGACTAGCACATGCCTCCTGCGATACATGTAAAGTTAGCCACTGCCTCTTTTTGAACTACTTCCTCTTAGCACGCTCATAGGAAAGCGCGGTCGATGTAGCTACATGATACATCGCGATACAAATATTGCAGATACTATTAACAAAATGTTGGAGAATGACTTTAAAAATGGTAATTTCAGAACTCCTTTAAAACGCAAGACCGCACTGACTGAACATGTAGTGTATGTGAAAATGCATTCTGGCAACTGATGGCAAGCTTTGACAATCCAAAGCATCTGCTTTGGATTGTTGCACAAGAAAACCCATCAAAAGTCGCAAATATTGTAGATACATTTAAAAAATGTTAAAGAATGACTCCTATAAAATGCAAGGTTACCTGCACCGCACTGACTGAATGTGTACTGTATGCGAAAATGCATTCTGGCAACTGATGGCAAGCTGCATGACTGGGATTCGAGCCAGTAATCTTCCAATCATAGTGGCAGCTTTTTAGACCGCTGATCTACTTGGTGCCCGTAAGCAACTGCTTTGGATTGTTTCTTGCACAAGAAAACACATCAAAAGTTTTAAATATTGCAGATACGTTTAAAAAATGTTTGAGAATGACTTTAAAAATTGTCATTCCGAGTTTCAGAACTCCTATAAAAAGCAAGGTTACCTGCACCGCACTGACTGAACATGTACTGTATGTGAAAATGCATCCCTGCGAGCGAGTCCCACCACGACGTCAGAATCCTTCACTACGGGGAAGTTCAAATGGCATGATTGACACAGGAGATGACGAGAGGAAACCAGCAGCCGGAGGCAAAGCGGTATGGCTGCTCTCGCTCTACCCATCAGAGCAAGGCACTTAACTCCCACCTACCCTGGGAGCGTACTGCATGCCTGGACCCCAATCTCTCCCCATCTGTCTACTATATGTACACGTCTGAGGGACGGGTTAGAATGCACACAGAGACAAATATTCAATGTAACAGTTGGATATGAAGTTGGAGATGAGCTCGTAGCTTGTAGACCCAGAGCCTGACAAAAGTTTGGCAGAGCTTTACTGTCCTCAGAACTGTGATTATACACTTATTATTATACATTTATTTGACTCATCATCAAAGAAATGGCTGCAAAAATAGGAAATAGTTTCAGCTGGAAGGAAGTGTTAGATTACAAATGCTATTTGAATGGAAGTTAAAGAAAAACAGGGACCAATAATTGATTATAACAATTGTTTCTATCACCATCAGAAAGCCTGTTCATATTTCCTATTTAAATTTTTTATTTATTTAATTTATTTTTACTTGTTTATTATTAATTTTATTATTTTATTCAAATGTTTTATATTTTCATTCTCGCTCTTAGTCATATTATTCATTTTACGATTCATTTCTTATCATTCTTAACATTTTACTTTACTTTTACTATTATCTTTTTACTTACATTACTTACATATATAAAATATATACTTATATATTTTATAAATGTTTTACTTTTTATGTTTCAATTTGTTTTTAATGGCAGTTTAGAATGGTGACACTTCATTTTAAGGAACACAAATTAGGCGCTTATTCATGTCTTATTATTTGCTTAATAAAGCCTTAATTAGACATTTGTAAATGATTTATTCACTACTTATTAGGCCTTAATCAGTTTCTTTGATTTTGCTATTTATAGGTAAATGTTTGAGTAAAATGAACATTGTTGTTTAATTTTATAAACTACAGACAACATTTATCCCCAATTCTAAATAAAATTATTGTCTTTAAAAGCATTTATTTGCAGAAAATGAGAAATAGCTGAAATAACAAAAAAATATGCAGAGCTTTCAGACCTCAAATAATGCAAAGAAAACAAGTTCATATTCATAAAGTTTTAAGAGTTCAGAAATCAATATTTGGTGGAATAACCCTGGTTTTTAATCACAGTTTTCGTGCATCTTGGCCTGTTCTCCTCCACCAATCTTACACACTGCTTTTGGATAACTTTATGCTACTCACTCCTGGTACAAACATTCAAGTAGTTCAGCTTGGTTTGATGGCTTGTGATCATCCAACTTCCCCTTGATTATATTCCAGAGGTTTACAATTTGCTAAAATCAAAGAAACTTTTCATTTTTAAGTGGTCTCTTTTTTTTTACAGTGTTGTATATTGTATATAGTTTATTGTCGCTGTCTAATAAAAAACAAGTATCTCCATTTCTTAGAATTTTTAGTTTACTACATAATTTGAACACACAAACTGTCCCTCACACTTTGTCAAAATGTATTGATTAATGGGCCAATAGAAATTCTCCAAAATTGTTTCATTGACTTCCATTAAACGTAAAGTTGCAAGTTTTGGGAATACATGCTTTTCTTTGGACAGCGACAATATATATATATATATATATATATATATATATATTAAATGTCTTTTTCCACACATCACACATCAGTTCGACAGCACACTCGCTCTTGGGAGCTTTACCTGGTTGTGGAGGTGCCAGGTCTGGTAGTCTGCCTCAGTGCACCGCCTGTTAAAAATAGACCTGAAGTCGATCTTCACCAGCTGCCACTCGGACCGATGACTGACGTGACCGAAGATTCTGCAAATAAAGACAGCCCATCAGTCACTGTGTGTCTGGCAGGCGTCCGTATATCTGGCCACCGCTGACTCCAGTGATTATCAGGACGGGAAAGTGGTGGTAAGGTATGCTAATGACGCTGCTGTCATAACTACTAGGTATGTGGATGAGTAGCTTCATGTCTCTTGTGTCCTGTAAGGTTGATACATTGAGTAGACTCAGAGGCTAAGCTTTCATAACCCTAAAAAACGAATCATCTGAATCTTTGGCCCAATCCCATTTGTCTTTTGTATTCCTACCCCTTGTTTTCAAGTGTAACCCTTCCCTTTCTTTTGGAACAGAGTTATTGTACAAGAGAAAAGGGTAAAATCTGCCCCTTAAGCACCTGATACAGATATAGCTATAGCTATAGCAGTGGAGCGCTAAAGTTCAGCAACCTAGCTGCTGCTGCATAACTAGTAAACTTTAGAGCCTTATCATATATATATTTAAAAAGGAGGGCAAGTGGTGCAGAATTTTATTTTGAAATATGATTGTCCAATCACTAATTCCTCTGTGATGGGGAGCTGAAATTATCTTTTATTAACTTGTATTTTCTGTTCCACATTAAAGGCTGTACACTGAAAAAAATAATAATAAATGTTATAAATGTAATTTCAGATAAATGCAAGTAAGTTTCAAGACTTAAATTTTACATTGAGTAAATAAGTGAATGGAACTTCAGTTGATCCTTTCTTTTTAGTAAACTTTACTTAATTTATATTTGCTGAATCAATCCTCAAAACTTTACTTAATTTCCGCATACAATATTACCTAATTACAATTAATTAATGTATACAATATTACTCAAATCATTTATGATACATGATACATATAAACAAAACCCACATTCAAATATTTACATAATCTCAAATATTTATATTATCTCAATATATTTGTAAACAGACCAAGTCTCACTCTCTCAACACATGGATGGCATGTAATACATCTCTTTTGAGACAGTATTTTTAAATTTCAGGAATTATAATATATTATGTGTCATTCCGTAGATTTAAGGGCTTTGAAATCTCCTACAGAACACGTGGACTAGATGCCAAATTCTGCATGTTTCAAAATAGATGTAAAAACTAGACAAACATAAGAAAATTAAAGGTTTGGAGCACATGGATGGTTTGATTTGTATTTAGGAAAATATTGATTTTAAAATGAAGTTGAGGAAAGAAGCAATTTTATGATATTATTCTTTATATATTTTGACATTTTGACAGATTTACTTTATTTTATGTATTGCAATTAGAAGTATGCTTTTCACTAATGTTCCTAATCAAACATGAAAGCCTTTAAGTAATGCTTCAATAGAAATCCTCAAGATTTAGGGGTGTAATGTCCTGTTAAGGGGTTAAAGAGGTGTCAAAGTGCTGTCAAGTCCTCTGACGAAGAGCAAAGTTGATTTGCATGTACCGCAGTATCAAAATTAGCATGTTTTATTCTTTAGAAATGCAAAAAAAGGTAGTAAATGGAAACATAAATAAGAGTTATCAGTGTTTTTTTAAAGGATTTAGTTGCACAAAACAATGGCAATATCTTTTCCATAAATATTAATTCCCTAAAAATACTGCATGCACAACAACAACTCTATGTGAGAATATAAATCATAATAAAATATCACTTAAACAAAAAAAAAAACACATGCCGTCTAAATACATCTGTGCTATCGACTGAATGTTTAGCGCTTAGCGCTTGTACGTTTTTCCAATAAGCTGTGAGTGAGAAATAATTAAAGGAAAAAGAAAAAAAAAAAGAAACAATGTAAGAAGAGACTTTTCAAGGTGTACACACACCGAGAAAAACACTGGGGAGAAACTAAATCAATAGATGTTAAAGCTTAACCTTGTGCGATGCTGCATAAAATGCTCTACATCAATGGATATTGCACTTTAATATCTTTTTCAGTGACACTCCCACACAAACACGGCTGCATTTCAATAAAGGTGGCGCCTTTTGCTTATGCTGCCGGCGGACTAATAGCTCATTATGTGGAGCTTTTGTTGCGCGGCGGCGTCTCCGTCTCCCAGCACAGCCTTCCAAACACTTCACCTCCGCCGGGCTCTCCCCTCGTTGACTCCGAGCTACCGAAAATAGGCCCGAGCGCACGGCTCGCTCGGCCCCCCCATTGATCCGAGCTGATCAAAATGCAGCAGCAGCTGGTTCTGATCTTTGGCTAGACCTTGAGAAAAGCTGCAGTTATTCGTAAGGGAAAACCGGCCAGTGATCGGCAACTGCCAGGTTGAGTTTTTAAAGGTACACACACACACACACACACAAACACAGATGCAAGCTTGAGGACGAAGAATACGTGGACGAATTCACAAAGACACAAGGATTTGCTGTAAAGTACACTTAACTCTCACTGGAATTGTCTGGTCTCCAACAAAATTTCAGTCTACAGAGATTTGCTCTAAAAATCCAATTCGATGTAATGTAGGATTTTAGGCTTTAGCATAGCTTGATGACATACTGGTACATAATGTGAATTTTTTTTTCAGTTTAAAATGCCACTTTTGCAGCTAACTTAAACAATACAGGTTGAAAATTCTGGTTGCTTGGTTGCTGATGCTGACAACCCACCTGGTCCCAAAAATGCTCTATTGGTGATAAATCTGGAAGAAGGTTGCAATCTGGAACAGCCATTCCTAGGAAACCCTTGCTAGTCTCCAACAAAAGTCTTGAGATTTGCTGTAAAAGTCCAAATCTTTGTAATCCACCATTTCCGGCTTTAGCATATCTTGATGACATAGTGGTAAATAATGGTTTTTCACTTTAAAATGCCACTGTCGTAGCTAACTAAAACAATACATTTAGAAAATTCCGGTTGCTGGTTGCTGAAGCTGTTGACCCAGCTGGTCCCAAAAATTCTGGAAAAGTGTTGCAATCTGGCACAGTCATTCCTAGGAAATGAAATCCTCTTGCTGTGTGTGGGTGATCATTAATCAAAAAATGGTAAAAACCAGCAGCCCTTGTTGACTGGATAATTTCTCATTTATTAACAATACAAGAATAACCAACGCGTTTCGGCGCTCAGGCCTTCATCAGGGTTAAAAGACAAAAGTTAATAGCATTCCTGCTTTTAAAACACACATGATTACAAAACAACCAATGAGAACACTCCAAATACTAAAGGTCACATGATCAGCCAATTGTGGGTGATCATTAGCCTACTGAAAACACTGTGTATGGGACTGAAGCTTGTAGAAGTGCAGTGCACACAGGGACCGTAGGAAAAATACCAGGCGAATGAGTAATGAATAACTCTATAGCATTGAACTTTCACAAATTATGACCTTGTGAGGTCAAACAAATGGTAAAATATATGGCTACATTTTGTATGTCTTTGTATTCTGCCATTGGTTTCACACAAGGTCACATTTTGAGAAAGTTTAATAGCGTTATTCATTACTCATTTCGTCCGTTATTTCTTCTACAGTTCCTAAAGTGCCACAGGGAGCACAAATATAATGATATAAAAGTAAAGAGTATGTAGACGTTAAAAATAGAAGATCCTAACAAGGTGTTGGATAGTAGAAAGAGGTTATGAAACTCTGGTCTAGATTGATGACCTAATGGACTCCTGTTACTGGCACTCACTCCTGTTACTTTTTTTGTTTTTGTGTGCGAGGGATTTAACAGGAATGAGTTTTTAGCTTATAATTAGCAATAATATGAAAAATTGCTAAATGGCGGCTATGTTAATAGCATGAGGACATTGAGCAAAATATGGTGATTTTTTTTTTCCAACATGTGCATTTTTTTTTATTCATTATTAATTTAAGTAGCCGGAATGTGTTGTGTTAGTGTTGGTTACAATAAAATCAAATATACAGAAAAAAACAAAACAAATGAGGGAACTTAATTTTGGACTTTCCATGCTCTTCACAAGAACCAATTATATTTTTAATTACATATCTTACTTTTGCAATTAGGTCAATATACAAGACACCATGCTTAATAATAAAATTTATTTTATTTTTATTTTGTGTGTCCATTTATTAATGTAATTTTCTGGGGACAGAAATGGCATTCATTCAGTGGAATGGCCCTTATAATCATTTTTCATTAAAACATTTTAGCAGTACTTCCACCTGGCATGTTCTGCTGGATAATGCTCGCCCACACACAGCAAGTGTTTCTTATGAATGTCTTTGCCAGATTATAACCTTCCTCTCAATTTTTCTTTAGCTGCAATTCTGGCTCATCCGTAATGTGTGAACACAGAATCGAGAGGCCAGTTTTTATCCAAACTGAAACACAGTTTCTCCATGTCTAGGCCATCCTCCAACACTAAATGAACCGGTACCAGTATCTGATTTAAGTTCCTATTCTGACCCATGTCTGACCACCACTGACTGAATATATAACATCTAAATTAATAGGTAGACTAAAATTATCAGTTAATTATCAGGTAGAAAAAAAAGCTTGAAGATGAAATATGAACCCCAACCGAATTAATTAATCTTTCAAGCTGAAGTCTGACTTGTTACATCATGCAATGCCCGGCTGAGGCATGGAGGAAGGTGATGTCATTGCTGGTGATTCTACTAGTTTCTACTAAAACTTCTTTATCATGGATTCCTTATCATAGAAATTGCAATATCTTGATGGTTCACATTTTTAATAGTAAATATCCACCTGGAATATGAACAAATCTGTCAACTAGCATGCTCATATTGATGCATTTATGCATGTGACCTTTGTTATTTTGCCACACAGCTGGTGCTGTGGCAAATCCTAAATCCTTCCTGACAGATTTTGACTCGTTTTTAACCACGTTTTGATGTTTGTTGTGAAGAAAAACTAAAAAAAAAAAAAATAGTTTAACATGAACTGAATCAGTGAATGTAATCAGTTTTGGCAGGGAGATAGAATTCGTCACAACGTTGATGCTGGCTGATGACAACAGAACTAAGCCAGAGACGTTATTCATGAGGAAATGACCCAAACATAAATGGGAGTTCTCGTATTGCTCAGCCTAGTGTCTGTTTATGGATAATGACTCGCCCTTTAAACAAAAAAAGCCAATCACTTTACTGGTTGTGCCCCATTGTTAATTTTGACAGCAAATTTTGATTTAGTTTTAGTCATAGTCTTGTGACGAAAATGGCATTTAGTTTTAGTCATAATTTAGTCATCTGAAATGTTTTTAGTTTTAGTCTAGTTTTAGTCGACTAATTATCATAAGAATATAGTGATTTTCACCAGTTCCCTTGAATTATTGTTGTGTAATGTTATTAATGTTTGAATGTGAAATATACTTATATATGATGTAACGTATATTTTATTGTAGATATGTGACTGTAAATATTTTGCATTTAAAATTGTGTTCTAGAAATCAGGTCATAAAGCATTTGAATGGTAGCTGTAGACGTAAAAATACAGCTTTTGAAGGATCTAATTTTATCTCCAGCATTAACCCAACACACCTACTGTAGCTACAGTCTATAAATGAGATCAAAAACACGCATTCACACACTGTCCTGTAGAGATGCTCTCAGGATGTACTTAAATACTTCATGAGTTAAAGTGAGAAACTGATGAGAAAGTGCTGTAAGAAATTTACAAAGTTGTGGGTTCATAGATTCACTTATTTTATTGTTATATTTTCTCTGCATCTTTTTTCCTTTCTGACTGGTTCCTGCTTTAACACTAGCTATATCTTTTCCACTGTGGAACTAAACAGATGATCTGATCTTAATGAGCGAGTTAATCTGTATCAGAAACATTAACTTTACAGAACAGCAGTGGTGTATTTTAGTCCACAGCCGAGTTAAAAACACCATCAGCTCATGAAATAACATTGGCATTAAAACGCTGATCTCTTCATGAAGATCCGCACAGTTTTTACATATTGTCTTGTTTTTCGCAACGTCAAAAAAGAAATATATAGTCTTTCTCCCTGCTGACACTGTCAATTAACTTTCAGGCGAGCCCCATTAGTAACGACAGTTCACAAGGCGAGTCTGTCCTCCCAGGTTTTGTATCTGACCGCCGGTTCTGAAAGACAAGTATTGATTGGTTGACTACCCCTCTTGTCCCGCCTCTCCATCTACGCTAAAGTAGTAGTGATTGGTTCTCTTCCTAACTGGTCCCTAGCTTTCACAGAACTAAATCAGCTCTGATTGGATGTCGTCCCTGCCAAACATTTTCTATTTGTTGACGAAAATGTCAGTTAATTTTGTCTAATTTTTATTCTTTTTATGCTGTTTTTATTTAGTTATCGTCTCGTTTTCGTCTTGAAAAAACAAAGCTTCGTTGACAAAAACTACAACGAAAATTATTCATCAACGAAATGAACACTGGTTGTGCCAAGAGTGGACGATGTTTGGCGTGCTTGATGTGGGAGATCTGCGCAAGCACAGCAACCAGAACAAGCCAAAAAAATATTATATATTTTTTTATCAGTAATAAAAAAAAAGTCGTTCAAATATTGGTCTCTCCCCACGAGTAGAGATGTGAGGCTGGTCTTGCATGACCTTAGATAGCTGCTTCTGGAATTTCAAATACGTCCTGCCTATAAGGATTTTGACTAAGCTGATAAATATCAAATCTCTGCCATTATATGAAATTGACTTTTGTTTAAAGAACTCCTAAGGTCTCCTAATTCAATACATACGTCATGATCAGTGTTTCCTCCCCCGGCTCGCCCAGAACTCCGTCCACGAACAGCGGCGACGACGTGAAACTGTATTTATTCCACACTCGCCCCTCGTCAAAGCTCAACCTGTACAGAAACAAAGCTGCGATGTCAGATACACCTCCTATTTCCATTGTACCGAAACACACCATACAGTTTTCTTCTCTAAAAAAAGAGAAAAAGAATAAAAATTGCATTTCCTCGACATGCCTGAATACTACAGTAATTGAAAAAGCTACGTGGCAGCAGTCAGATGACTTTAGTGCATTACACGTTGAGCTAGTACTGAGAGCATTACACAGCCCACTGAGTTTAATGAGAATACTCCGCTGTTCATGTTCATTCTACGTATCTGTGCGTGATTGAATTCTCTCTCAGCTACCTGGCAGCAGCATATGCACAAAACTATGATAAATGACAGGAGCTGGCATGATGGGGTTTACCATAGGTGTCTGATGGGGAGCGGGGTGTGCCGGATGGCCACCAGTGCTCCGCCTTGGTCCAGATACAGAACGCTGTATTCCTCGTCAAATATCTAAAAAAAAAAAAAAAACACAAACGTATTAAAGTTTTGTCAAGTGGATTTACTAATAATCAATAAAATACCCTTGTGAAAAGTAAGTATACTTAAGAGCATTAAAATTCAATGCTTAAATTAAGTTCAAATGGCATGTTCTCCACGAGTCTTACACACTGCTTTTGGATAACCACTGCCACTCCTGGCGCAAAAAAGCATGTTCACCTCCACCAGTCTTTCATACTGCTTTTGGTCGGATGACTATGGTTATGCCACTCCTAGCGCAAAAAAATCAAACAGTTCATCTTTGTTTGATGGCTTGTGACCATCCATCTTCCTCTTGATTATATTCCAGAGGTTCTCAATAGGGTTCTTGTTAAATAATATCTGTCAATTTCGGGTTACAGGTTGATCAGTTGGTGAGTTATGATGCAATTCCCTTTATCTATCTCTATCTGCCCCTCAGGGAGGACTTTCAGTTCTTTTAAAAACAACAAAACTAATGTGTCTTGGCTTGTTCTCCTCCACCAGTTTTACACACTGCTTTTGGATAACTTTATGCCTCTCCTGGTGCAAAAATTCAAGTGGTTTGATGTCTTGTGAACAATTATCTTCCTCTTGATTACATTCCAGAGGCTCTCAAAGTGGTTCTTATTAAATAATGTTTGTCTATTTGGAGTTGTTGCTTATTTCTTACAATTACTATGTAACAAAAGTTTACATTAGTTGCAATAGTTGGTGAACATCTAAACCAAGACAGTCAATGACGCAAGATCTATAACTGAGATCTTTATAGGAAGCCTACCGTTATCTCCATTTATTGGTTCAAAGTTCCTCTATTATGTCCATAAAACCAATTGTACATCCCTACAGGCGTCCAGTTTTTAAACCAAATGCTCTGTCTCTCATGTAATCTGCTTTGTATTCAGTAAAGATCTTTAGAATGCCCATTGGGTTGCATTAATCTAAGAGATAAGTTGATTAGTTATGATGAGATTCCCTTTATCTATCTCTTTATCTGTCCCTCAGGTATGACTTTCAGTTCATTTAGAAACAACAAAACTAATGTTTTAACTTAGAAAAAGTTCAAATATCAATATTTGATGGAATAACTGCGATTTTTAATTACAGCTTTCATGTGTCTTAGCATGTTCACCTCCACCAGTCTTTCAAACTGCTTTTGGTTGGGTGAATATGCCACTCCTAGCGCAAAAAAATCAAACAGTTCATCTTTGTTTGAGGGCTTGTGACCATCCATCTTCCTCTTGATTACATTCCAGAGGTTCCTAATGGGGATTCTTATTAAATAATTTGTCTGTCAATTTTGGGTTGTTGTTTATTACTTACAATTATTATGTAACAAAAGTTTTCAGTAGTTCCACCAAAATCAAAGTTCCACCAGCTCTAGCATTAGTTTTTCTCTCCTCCACCAGTCTTACACACTGCTTTTGGATAACTTTATGCCTGCACTCCTGGTGCAAAAATTCAAGCAGTTCAGCTTGGTTTGATGGCTTGTGATCATCCATATTCCTCTTTATTCCATTTTCAAAGGGGTTTTTATTAAATAATGTCTGTTGCTTATTTCTTATGATTATTATATAACAAAAGTTTTCAATAGTTTTTTATTTAAAGTTCCACCAGCTCTAGCATTCGTTTTTTTTTTTTTTTTTTTTTTTTTTGCAGAATTAGTATAATGTCAGTAAAACCAAATGTACATCCCTACAGGCTTCCTGTTTTTAAACCGAATGGTCTGTCTCTCTTTTTGTGTTTAGTAAAGATCTTTTAAAATGCCCTCTGGGTTGCATTAATCTCGGAGATCAGTTGATCGGTTGATGAGTTATGATGCGATTCCATCTCTCTAGCTGCCCCTCAGGGAGGACTTTCAGTCTGATTAGATTGGAAACCAGATCACAGGTCTGGCATGCTCAAAACAAAGTTATTTCACAAATCAGAACCGTCGTAATTCTTTCTGACAGAGCATCAGACGGGGAAAGAAACAAAAAAAATAAAAAATAAATAAATAAAACCCACTCAGTCGCACTCAGCAAGCCTTAACTTTCGCCACATCAATTTTCACTTAATTATTTTCACTCAAGCATTTTTAATTAGATAGTATCCCCCCGTAAATTTAAATCCCGCCATCAAACGAGCGGCGGCCACCCACGGGCCCTGCGCGTACCACTGAATCCAATTTGCTCACAAGGTGTCATTTGATTATCAGCTCTCGTATGTGGCGCACGGATTTATGGACTTTAAGATAGCATCAATATTGAAATGACTCCCCGCCACCAATACTCCCCCCTTCATTTCTCAGGCTTACCTGCCGCCAAGTGTTTCCAGCGTCGGACGTGATGAACATGCTCACGTTACTGCTAGTCAGCTCAGCGCCTATAGAACCTGTATAGAGAAACATGTATAAAGAACTTTTTTTTTCAGTTATCACTGTTAATAACCTAATTCCTGCCATTTAATTTAATTTAATTATTTAATTATTTATTTTTCACTTGTTCCTGACTCATTGTGTACAAAAAAGTGATGTTTTGTTATAAATTTGTTATTTTGTCTCGACTGCCTTAAATCATACAACTAAAAACACTGTATTTTACTGTAAATACACATTATGTAAAGTTATATGTAAGTGTTTAAAGAGTATAGCAAAGCAACAATAGCATCAAACCCATATTTTTATTATTTAATTCCCATAATGCCTGAGCTTATTAAAGCATCTGATCTAATCGCTTGTGATTTACTGTGCTGTAAAAAAAAGTATTTACCTCCTTACAGATTTTTTTTTGTTTTTGCTTTTTTGTCATACTTACATTTTCATCAGATTGTCAAATAAACTTCAATATCAAACAAAGACATGTGTG